>NW_026929545.1:0-391789 GCF_032062105.1 Saccostrea cuccullata | reverse complement strand
GTCAATAGAGCCCTGCCCTATCACCAAAACCCCTGACCCATGGGGCCATGTCATTCACAATTTTGGAAGAGGCAGCCTTATTCAACATATATTTATACTTGGTTAGTTTATTAAATATCCATGAGTAGAGTAGATAATTTTCAAAGAATTTTATGCATTTTCGCGAT
Organism: Saccostrea cuccullata; assembly: GCF_032062105.1. NCBI lineage: Eukaryota > Metazoa > Mollusca > Bivalvia > Ostreida > Ostreidae > Saccostrea > Saccostrea cuccullata. The sequence continues at coordinate 391,622 of NW_026929545.1, read as the reverse complement.
ATAATCAATGGAGGCCCGTCCTTATACCAGAACCTCGACCCTGGGGCCATGAAATCCACAATTTTGGAAAAGGTAGTATCATTCAAAATATTTATGTACTTTGTTAGTTTATTTAATACCCAGGAGAAGAGAAGATTTTCAAAGAAATAATGCATTTTCACTACATAATCTATGTAGCCCCACCCTAGCACTAGAACCCCTGATCCTGGGCCATGAAATTCACAATATTGTAAAATTACAAAACTGCATAAAGAATTCATGTCAAAGGATAGGATAATAAAGTATCGTTATTTTTCAACATAGCAAATTGTTACTATTGAAAAGAAAATACTTTTACATTTATGATCTGAAACTTTGAAATTTTGCGTTGGAAGGTATCTTTCATGATGCTAGATTTCAGAAAGTTAACCTGAAAAAATGCCTCCTTTTAACATGGAAAGCAGTCGAGCAGATGAAAAATACGTCTATCATCTTGCGCTTTAGTGTCATATTAATGTACAGAAAATACAGAAGTTACATGAACTACACTAGACAACGCAAAGGTGTGCTTTAAAATGAACGGACACAAAGACGGCTGCATTTGACGACACTTGGTAATTGTCATATTCTATCATCCAAGAGCATATAAAAAAACTACCGATTATTATGTGTAAATTATATCTAAAGTAATGGAATAAGATCAAAGTAAAGTCATGAATCACTTTTAAAATATATTTTCTTGTCACGTTACAAAATTTTGTATCTTAACAATGTGACCTTAATTTGTGCGAAAAACCATACGAGTTTAAAAAGTGCGTTAACGTTGAGCTGACTGTACCGAAGAAACCCCTGAAACTTCGTGCTAGAAATGAATTGCTATAAATCTAAAGCACAATCTTGTGATTTTGCATCTCTTTAGTTAAACACTTCTTTGAAATTTTCAAAAATATTTCATCATGGAACGAACTTTCTTAACACCCCTTAGTATCAAGAAGATCCGAGGTACATTTGTGCAACATACTGAACATTGTATCTTGTGAAATCAGAGGCATCGAACAGCATTTGTCCAACACAGCACTTGCTTCTGGTTAAATCGACTGCGTTGTCCTAGACAGGTGAAATTAGTGACATTGTCTTTTCTCATAAAATTCTCGCATTCCACTATTTACAGTAAAATTTCTTTCGCCTTAAAAAGATGCACAAGATACACAAATATTTTTTTTATTTTACAAATTTTCAAAAGAAGATAACTTTACTACGTATATTATAACACTGACCATCAGTTAGAGGATTCTGATCATACATTTTTTTTAGATCGTGCTGAAAATTAAAATTTGTGAAAGTTCAAGAATGTATCAGTCAAACCCGTCCAGAAATTCGAAGTTTCAATATATAGCTTCGAGATGAAAAAAAGGTGTTCATTATATTTTTGTGTGAGATGCTATTGCAATATAAGGGATCATATTATTAACTTAAAATCTGTGTTTACGCGCCTTTAAGACATTATAATTATATAATTTTTAACCACCACCCCTACTCCAGCATGCTAGAGGTTCACGGCGAGATACTTTTGACTTGGCGCCGCGTATATAAGGAGCGTAGGGACGTTAACCGAGGCTCTTACTTGTAGGAGTACCACCACCCCCTGCTTCAAATATGGCAGAGTATATATTGATCGGAATATCTGTTCTGTGAAAGTCTCATAAAATTTCATTCAGTGGTATAGGAGGAGTTGCGGATACGAGATGGGTACCTCCAAAGCGTACCAGACGGACGGACGGACAGACTTACATATTCTAGATTCACGATTGGTCTTATCATAACCCTCGTGGGTGGGGCGGGGCCACAAGAGGGGGTCGAAGTTCTACTTAGGAATATATAAGAAAAATATTAAAATGACCTTCCCTTAAGGTCAGGCGATACGTTCCTCACATACTAGTATATGTTTTGTATCTCATTGTATTTTATAAAAAAATTATTCATATTTGTCTTTCTCTTCTGATTTCTACATTGTTTTTAAAATGTTTTTAAATAAACGTACACCCAAAATTGTGTTATAGGCCATTTGGAAGATTACCCATAAAGGTTATATAAGAAATATGACCCCATGGTATCTTGGCCAAATGCCTGGTAAGGTACCGTAATTTTTTTGTGAGAAAACTTGTTTAAGTACCTATACTTCAATGACAGATTCTTAGGAAAAATAATATATTTTTGAGGAACGTGTCTGACCTTAAATTGAAATGACATGATTAGTCATATTATTATTAAAGTATCCTCATGTGTAGATTCTAGTTTTTCCCATTCATGACCCCTTGGGGTAGGACAGGGCCAAAACAGGGGGTCAGATTTTACCTTTTTATTTTTTTCTCTAGAACGGCTTAGTCATTTTAAGTCATAGTAATAAAGACTTTAAATGTATCCTTGAGTAGTTTAGGGTAGAGGGGGTAACGGAAACCCTCTTTCAGTACCCCTTTTATTCCCCCACTTGAAAAGTGGATGGGTATATAGTGATCGGGATGTCCGTCCGTCTATACGTCAGTCTGTCAGTCTGTTACGCTTTGGGATACCAATCTCTTATCCACAACTCATCTTTTTACCACTGAATGGAATTAAATGATTCTTTTACAGAATCTTTGTTACACTGTGTCATTGTGCACCTCTTATTTTACCGACAGTTATTTCGGGTCTATCAGAGCAAAACATGGACTTTGCCATTTTAACCATATGGGAGGCGGAGGTATCTCTTAGTAAGCTCATTGCTCACAGTACCTCTAGCTAGTTATACACCTGCTTGAAAAGCGGGGGGGGGGGGAGGGGAGGGGGGTATATAGCAATAGGGATGTCCGTCCGTCTGTTACGCTTTGAGGTACCTATTTCTTATCAGTAACTCCTCTTATATCACTGAGTGAAATTTGTTGAGACTTTCAGAAAATCTAAATATAATACATAATGCCATTGTGCACCTCCTATTTTACTTTTTGATCGAAACCATATTTTGGGTTATGGACACGGCCATTCTTTCTATAATATTCAGTGAAGGATACCCATCTCTTATCCGCCGATTAAAATTTAATGATACTGATTCTTTTTTATACCCCCCGCTTAAAAAAGTGGGAGAGTATTTAGTAATCGGGATGTCCATCTGTCTGTACGTTCGTCTGTTATGCTTTGGAGTACCCATCTCTTATCCTCTTTTGCCACTGTATGAAGTATGATGAGAATTTCAGATAATCTTTATTACATTATGCACCTCTTATTTTACTTTTTGATCCGACACATATTTTAGGTTTCCCATATTAAAACATGGACACTACCATTATATTCATATGGGAGGCGGGGGGATATCACTTAGCTAGTGAGCTCATTGCTCACAGTACCTCTAGTTATATAATGCCATTGTGCACCTCCTACATGTATTTTACTCTTTGATCTGACATTTATTTCGTTCAAGTATCAAAACATATTATATATTAAATTTCGTCATTTTCATACCCCCGCTTGAAAAGTGAGAGGGTGTGTATTGATCGGGATGTACGTCCGTCCATCCGTCTGTTACGCTTCGGGGTGTCCATCTCTTATCCACACTCCTCTTATACCACTGAAAGAAATTTGATGAGGAATTTTATGAGACTTCCACAGATTCTTTATTACATATGAGGGCTGTTAAGTAAATAATGTCCTGATCTCTATGACATATTGTACATTATAGAAACCATATGACATTAAACTTAACTTTCTCTCATGATTGAATCTTTAATGAATTGATATCAGTTAATATGATCACTTTTCATCTCATATTTTCATTGTGAAAAGCTGGAAAACAAGGGCTATTCGAGACACTGCATTAAAAATGAATGGTAGAGAATCAGTAAAGTAGAGAGAAATAAAACGCTTCATTCAAGCTGCTGTAAAACTAGTTAAGAATAAAAAAAAAAACATTCACTGAAATATGTGAAATTTACAGCAACCAATGTCAGTTTTATAGACACATAAGCAGGTGGATTTCAATAAACAAAAATGATATTATGGTCATCAAAAGTGGGTACACTCCTTGGCCACAATGGACTTGCAACAACCAATGTTTGCAAAAACCAAATTCAACAAATTATCACTGATGAAATTTAATTGACTTCAAAACACATAGTAAATTTGATAGGCATCATTTTGGGGTAGTTCACATTGTTTTAAAGAAACATTTGACAGTAAAAAGTTTAATACTCAAAGGTTACCCTATGTTTTGAAAAATGAGTGAAAACGACAGCGTGTATGAAAATCTAAACAATTATTTTCAAAAATCAGAAATTGTAGTTTTCCACCTTTGTCTGAAATTCAAACAGATAATGAAATATGAATTCATTGCTTTAAATCCTCAAAACAAATTAACAATAAGATGCAATTGACAAAAACAGCAAAGGACTGAGAAGAGCAAAGAATTGCAAGAGCACAAAGACAGCTTTATATGCCATTTACTTAAGGCCATTCCAAGTTTTTTCTATGTTTAGCGTCCGCGTGCGCCTTGGGTTTTGACACCAAATATAAGAAAAAACACACAACATCAGGAGTCCTGAAATTGATTAATTTAGTCGAATTTTTTTTAATTTTGTCAATTTCTCCAAATAATTCTGTACAGTAAGTTATATTGGGTCTATTTTAAGCATTTAATCCATTGTTTTTGCTTAAGAATATATATTTCTTCTATCAAAGCAGTTTAGTTAGATCAAATGATTTGAAGGGCGTCATTTTTATGGCTTTTAAGCCTGTGTTTTATGTTTTGGCTTGTGTGTTTTTTTTTTGCGAATAGGTAGGTAGGTTTTTGAAAGACGGGTGGACGCTAAACAGAGAAAAAAAAAAACTTGGAATGGCCTAAATATATGTAGTCCTGTTGATCAAAATCTTTGGTAAAAAGTTCAATTTCTGGAGGAATCTAGAAAGCAAAATTTTTGTCAAGAAATCGAAAGGTTTATTAGAGGAAGGACCAAGAATCAGAAGTCCATTACATTTAATTTCTTCATGACAGCGTCCAAAACCACACGCCCTGGAGCGTAAAAGAGTTTGGGGGATAAACAGAACGTCAATGTTTTGTCACACCAACAATATTCGCCAGATCTTTTACCCTTTGACTTGTTTTATTTACCAAACTTAAAGAAAACATCTTTCAGAAAGAATATTTAAACAAGTCCGGGAAATCATAGAATATGCCTTATTCCAGTATATGAAGGGCCTGGCATACTCAAAAATGTGTCCTAAAACAATCAGAAATTAGATAAAAATGTTTCGGGCATATGATTTCATTAAAAGAGAATATTTATGTAAAATCATTAAGACTAAATCATTGAAAAGCGTTTTTTCTTTCTTTCCGAGCACTGAAGACATAATTTATTAAACGTCTATTGTGTATCATACATATCTAGCATGTCAACATAATTATTTTGTATGTTGACATAAATAAGTTGCATGTTGACATAATTATGTGGCATGTTAACTAATTATGCATAAATTATGATGGGGCAGAAATATGCCAATATAGGTTCATAAGGAGAGTAGCGTATCAGAAACCCTTGGTTAGCGAAGATGGATAATTATGTATACATGCAACATATGTATATTGAGATGCAACTTATTATATTGCATGTTGTCATAAATATTTTGTATGCAAAAATACATCTCGCATAAATACGGAAGCGTAAATGGCTATACACTTGTGTCATAACTATTTAATCATATCAATATAGTATTGTCGATAAGAAAAAATTATATATTATATACTATATTGTTAAAAAAAAAGAATGTTTAAATTGTACATTTATGTATGTTGAAATGCCCTCGGAGCTCTTGATTGGTAAATAAAATATCTTGTATCTTGTATATTATATATACTCGTAGTTGATTTATTTATCTCTGTTTTTTTTCTTGTTAAATATTTTTTCCTCCTTTAAACTATATGTGACTAAGCTTTTACAGATTGGTTGAAATCACAAATTATTTTATATTATTTTAAGCAATAAGAAGTTAGATCTGATTTGCTGATAGTTATTTTTCATCTGATATATTCTATCATGGTTATTTTTTTTATCTTAATCATCTATCATGGTTCACTGTGTATAAATTCAGTAGGGGTGTGTGTGTGTTGGGGGGGGGGGGGGGGGGGGGCTTTGGGGTTCCAAGTCTGTGGAGAATCGCGTTCATGAGTCAGATCCTATATACAATTTATCATTGAGTTAAATGCTGACTGACGATTTTCATAACTGTTTCTACATAGTTGTTACCAATTGTAAGTCCATATTATGTATACACTGGCGACGGATTTTTCCATTATTTCCCGATCATGACAAGGAGCACACGGCAGGTGTGACCGGTCAGCAGGGGATGCTCACTCCTCCATGGCACCTTATCCCACCTCTGATGTTTTAGTAGTCCGTGTTTGCTCTGCTCGTATTTTGTATAGTTCGATGGACTTTGATATTGAATACTGCTCGTTATCTCCATATCCTTTATTTTTCAAATATTTTTGAATTTGTTTCAGCCTATAATCGTTCACGATGGCAAATGCATCATCAGTAGTACATGAGCTTTCACTGAATCCAGACTGATGAGGTGAAGATTCATTAGAATTCCCGCCCCCGCGAAGTTGATTCAAAAACACTTTTTCTGACTTCTTCTCGAAAATAATCATTTATCTATATGGATCTAAAATATATTTATTTTTTTCATATCGACAATGCTATAGCATATATATATATAGATATGATTGAATACCTTGTTTCGATCAATATCTGAAAATTAATATAATATTTCAGTTGATTAAAACTTAAAGTGATAAAAAGAAGTTGCCTTTAATAACACTTAATTAATATGTTGATAAGACGGTTTACAGGGGCGGATCCAGGAAATGAAGTTAGGGGGGCGCAAGATTTAGGCAGGAGGTCTGGGGGCCGCCTTGAGGCCCCCAGTAGGTCCCGGGCAAAGCCCTGTTGGTGGCCCAGGAGGCGAAGCCCCCGGAAGCTCATGGATTCTAGAGGTTTTGTAGGGTAAAAATGAGGTCTACAGAGTAGACATTTTCAACATTTTCTCGACAAAACTATGTTTTATGCTAACCTTGACAATTTTAGGGGGGGCGCCCCCCTTAAATCCGCCACTGGTTTAAAATATAAGACAATATACAAAGTTATAGCAAACCAAGTGCAGAGCCATTTACGCTTCCGTACTCGCGTCATTTCTCCTTTACATCTTCTGAGAAAAAGTCATTCATAAATTCATAGAAGTTCCCGTCTGCCTTCATGTTTCATATCTGTCATTCAAGATCAAAGATCTCTCAGTAACATTACTATATACTTATAACTTCGCGATATAATGCGAAAGTAGCGTTTATTGTTTGTTTTGAACAAATTTATTGAACTATGATAAATCAAAAGGATTGGAAACAAGTTCTTTCAACTTACGAGTTCTTCTCCTTAAATATAACTATATGTGACATGCAATTAAAATACAAAACAATATACGTTATAACGCAAAAATATTATTTTTTAACGTACGAAAATTAGCTCAATGGACCTTCATTCCAACGAAAGCCCATTTAGCTCATTTTCGTAGGTTAAAAAAAATAAACGCGTAACTTTGGCGAATAAACGGGTAACTTTCGACTTATAACGCGAAACTTTCGCGAATAAACGCGTAATTTTCGCGTTATAACGCGATTTTTTAAATTTTTTTTTAAACTACGAAAATGAGATCAATGGACTTTCGTAAGTAACAGCAACGTCAACTCAATTTTCTAGCGTCACGTAAAATAACGTCATTTTGACGTAATACTGAAATAGACACCAAGACCGTGCGCAAACGTCTAATATATACAAGAAAAGCCATGATTTATACATCATAATTTATAGTAATATCGTAAATTCTAGTTCCCCCAATAACTTTTCAATACTGAACAAAGATTTCCGCTTTTCCAAGCTAATGGGGTCATTCAGATGAGACCTCAAAACCAAGTCCCCTTGTCGCAGTTTGTGCTGGCACGATATTTGGAACCCTCGCTGCTCAGTGGCCCTGAGTGTCGATTAAAGGTAAAAATATTTGAAGTCCTTCACCTGTATATGTATATGGTTACGTCTCAATGTGATTGAGTGAAATTTTTCGATTGGTACGTAAAACAGCATACAGCGGTTTTTGAGCAATGAGCTCACTATAAATGACCCCGCCTCCCATACGGTTATAATATGGCCATGTCCATGTTTAGCTCTCGGAGACCCGCGGTAAATGTCAGATCAAAAAAGTAAAATAGGAGATCCACTAAAATTATGGCATTTTATAATATAGAATAGACCTGTGGAAGTATAATTAAATTTTATTGAGTGGTATAGAGGAAATAAGACTTAGAGAATCGATGGATAGATAGATACCCTTCAATATACTCAAAGAATGTCCGTGACTATGTTTGCTCTTGAAAACTCAAAAAATGTGTCCGATCAAAAAGTAAAACAAATATGTAGGAGATACACAATATGGCACTATGTAACAAAGATTCTATGAAAGTCTCATTAAATTCCATTCAGTGGTAGATCTTATCATAGGAGGAGTTGCAGTGATAACAGATGACCCGGTATCCCAAAGCGAAGCAGACGGACGGACGTACAGACAGACAGACGGATATCCCGATTTCTATATACCCTTTTTCATGCAGGTGGGTATAACAAAAAAAAATTAATCCTATCAAATGCGTTATTTAAAAAGTGAGCGATGTGGCACATGGGCCTTTAATTTGTTGTTGTGCTTTTACTGGCTATATTTCTGCAACATTTCCTGTCATTAATAATTTTCTTTTTCTTGCAAAAGTTCTATGTGATAATTGTTATCATTATTAAATGAACCAACAGAATATCACGAAAATATATGAAGCAGGCCTAGTTCTTCATTTCAGTTCAAAGGGGTTCTTCATTTTAGTTCAAAAGGGTCGCATAGTTGAGTTGTAAACATGTATTTTTCTATATTCATTTATGAAGGTTTAAGAAAGTTTGGCAATGACATACAGGTTTTTAGATTTTCCAGATGTTTAAATATCAGATTTTGTTTCAACTGTATTTTTTGAAGAAAGAAGAAAAAAGATCCGCACCTTAAAGACTAGATTGAGCCGTTAGATGGCGCTGCAACAGAGTTCATGAGAACTGTCAAAACATGAATCGCAAGTTAACTATATTTCACAACACTTTCGTGAATTACCCTGTATGGGTCATTTACAATATATGCAATAATTCATAAAAGTTTACTGAGAAATTGTGTTTTTCTTCTCATAAAAGCTAAACACGCACTAAAAGTCCATTTGTTTTGACTCATTTGCCGCCATTTGTAAACTCTACTGTCGTGACGTCACGCTGTATTAGTATCCCTTTCAACATGTGGTACGAAAATAGAACAGTATTTCCCGAAAGAATGCAGGAATTTGTCGTGTTTCAGTGCGGAGAGTAGCAGATGTAAGTCTTACGTTTTTCTTACTCTGAATCTAAACTAATATTTGGGTAGAAACGGTAAAAAATATGTGTCATAGTTTGAGGTTCTTCTTTGTACAGTCAAACCGTTCCCAAAACAACTTGGCTGTTGACTAGATACATGTATATTTTTTATTGTTTTGGGTTTTTTAAAGCTAACTTTATTGTATTTGAACGATTTTGTCGTTTAATGGTTTATTTAAAAACTTGTGTCAACGGACTTTTTGATTTCTGCATTATTGTGTTGTCAAGATAAAAGCACAAATTTCGGGTTTTAGACACACCCTAAACCCCCCATCCCAAGATACTTTGACAACGTTAAAAGATCTTATATATTTTGATACAGATATATTTATATGATGTAGTCAATGTATCTGTGCCATAATACAGTAGTTGTTAATGGTTAAGTAATGTTTGAATGAAAGTCTAGACACATGTTGTTACTGTTCACATTGAACAGGTGGATGTACAAATAAAGATATACGTTTGTATATAAATAAGACTTGTCTGTCATTTTCAATATATTTGATCATACTGTCTATTAAGATTACTAAAATCATTACTGTTCTAATCACATGATTGCATAGCTGCAGAACTGTAGCTCTCTGCTTGAGAATATTCGGACAGCTAGCATTCAATATGTAAAAACCTTCGATTTAAGCCAACGATTTTTTATCGCAACTTTACTACTTTAGGTATTTATTTTGTAAAGTTGAAGCTTTCTCTGGCATTAAGAAAATTCGTATTCTTTAATTATTGATATATTTACGCCTCTTATTTTTGATACTTTATTTACCTTTTAATGGTTCGAAACAGTCCTGTATATAATGTTTCGTAACATTTCATAATTGACAGTTTAAAAGTGTTCCACTTTGACGTCAGTAATCACAAACAGTCATTTGTTAGGGTTGAAAGATAAGTAAATTATCAGGAATTGAAGTTAAATGTATGATTAATTATAAAATACCACTTTTAAAGCTAGGGAAAGTATAAAATACAAGAAAAAATACCCAACATGAGTGACAAAAAATCGTCGGTGTGAATTGAAGGTTTTTACAACAGTTTAAGCTACAGTTTTGCAGTTAATGATTGCATTGAATAAATAATTATAGTACAGTTCCATTCATGATCAGCAGATACAAGTCAATATTACTTACAACAAATGTTTTGAATGGCAGAATATCTGTGTGTATTTTACACATGAAAAAAAAAACAAAAATAACTCAAGGCATTATTTAAGAGATTCAGATTCCTACACTAGCTGGCCTTCTCAGCATTTTTGACAAAAATATGTAGGTCAGAAAATTATGTTGTCTGAATAAATTGACAATCTTTTCACAAATACATTACTTTCATGTCATCATGATTGTATTTCCTGAATTATCATACAATCTTTTAATTAGAGAGAATGATAATCTGCATCATAACTTGTGTGTGCGTGTGTCTTTTCTTTTTTTAACTGTTTACTGATGGAGTGTTTACACAAGGCCGATTAACGGCAGCAATCACAACTTCTCGAGACTGTGACAAGCAGCATCTTTGCTAGCCAAGGGTTTCTCATAATAAAAATGATATTATTTTATTCAAAATAACGGCCTGTCAATGACGTCGCCTGAAGAAAAAAATATATATTCTTTTAATTTTCCATCTAATTAAAAAATCTGAATACACCGTCGGAAAATGCGTACTCAAAAATGGTTTACACACAGTGTAAACTAATAAAATGAATTTCAGTTCATATAAATTAATTAGAAAGATAAAAACTGGGAATGAAAAACTTATCTATCTGATATTAGAAGAATCTTCAGTGATCTAAATATAGTGCAATTTAAAAAGTGAAAATACATTAATATTTTGAATGAAAATAAGTTTATTTTGATAAGTTAAATGACAACATTTTAATTATATGTGGTATTTTTTAACATTGTTACAATTTTTTTTATATAAAGACGGAACGTTTTCGTTATCGTTCGCGGCGTAGTAATACACAGTGTAATACACAGTGTGAGACAGAAAAATCTCACACTGCTGTCTCACACCGGACAAGTCAATCTAACTACTGATGCTTATGCGAGAAAAGCAGCATCTTTGCTAGCCAAGGGTTTCTGATACGCTACATGTACTATGCTACCACCATTAGGAGAGTAGCTTATCGAAAACCCATGAGGAGAGTAGCATATTGGAAACCCTTGGCTAGCGAAGATGGACAAGCAGAAAAACAACATGTTTTCTGAGCTCATCTGAAAGGTTCCAGAGGAAGTGATTGAATTTCTGATCACGTTTGTAAACCTAGGCTCTTTGGTCTTGCAAGCACAGGTGTGTGCATTTTTGCTAGCGAGGCAAAACTGGTGACAAAATTTGCTACAAATGGAAAAACTGGATTCATAACAAGTGTAGTTTTTAGTTCATCTGAGCTAAAAGCTGAAGTGAAGTTTAATCATTTGACCTGTTGTCTGTTGTCCATCCATCTGTTCATCTGTCTGTCTGACAGTGTTTGTAAACTTTGTACATTTTCAACTTCTTCTCAAGGACCAATGGGCCAATTTGAACCAAAGTCAATACAAAGCGTGCTTGGGTGAAGGAGAGTTTAATTTTTTTTTTTAAATGAGCCTCCCCCCCTTACAAGGGATATGATCGAGATACTAAAGAAAAGACATAAATATGATAGGATTATTTAAAAATCTTTTTCTCTCAAGAACCACTGAGCCAGAAAAACTGAAACTTATTTCAAATTGGAAGTATCCTTGTGTAGTGTAGAATAGTAGATTTTAATTTATTCAAATTATGACCCCTGGGGGAAGGGTTGGACCACAACAGGTGTTACAGGAGGGAATCTTTTGAGTACAATAGGGCCAAAGTTACTCATATGAGCATTGGGGCCCATGGGTCTCTTGTTTTCTAAGAGATCGACAGCTGAGCTCAATGAAAATTCAAGTAATTAGAATTAAAAGTTGAATATATTGGATATGGGGTAACCCATATCTATTCTTGTTAAGAGGATGACAATGGAGACTATAGTTTATATGTTTTGTGAAAATAGGTTTTAATAAAACAAAATAATGATTAAAATTTTCAAACTAATTTGCTTAATATTTAAAGAAGGAAAAACAACTCTCAGCCTCAGGTCTTCATGGTCTTATTAACATTTTTTGCTTTTTTCAACCACATCACTTTCTCATGAGGTCCTTGTACTCTCCAAGATAGGTCAATTTGACAACCTAGCAATTGAATAAATATAGGATCCCCCATGATTAGTGGTTGGATATGATTTTTATCCAACAAGTTTTTGTAATTTTATCCCTTTCAGGGTTGGGAATGGGTATGAACTTGCTGGAAAAAAATCATACCCAACTACAACTTGCGTTACTTTTTGAAAAAAAAAAATTTATCATGATTTATACATCACTTTGAATGCTTTACAATGTTTTAAATCAAAAATATGAATCAAACCACTATATTTTACTTCTCACTTTCACACGAAACCCATCAGGCTTGTTGTGACATCACAGAAGTGGAATATCATGAAAAAAATCGAATGTAATATGCTCAGTCAGACAGTGATTTGGAAGGGGGAAGGCACTTGTACATTGGAGTGAAAAATGACACATTAAATCAGCGACTGGTGGTGCCAAAGTTATTTCAAGTTATAATTATTTTTGACCCCCTAATATAATCTGAAGTTGAATGCCTAATCTCTAAATTTCCAGATTTTCACAGTTTTTGAGTTATTCATATTTTATAACATTCAAGCAATCAGATGCTGTTTACACATTTGAATTAAACAGTTACATCCCTATATAAATATATCTGCATAGACATTGAGATTAAGAAACACATGGTTATGTCCATGATTTTTTAAATCATAATATAATATCTTGTCTGAGTATATACAATGATAATAAGCTACTCATTTTTTTATTGTCTGTAAATACCTTAAAATTTTATGCATAATAGTCAAATCTCATGGAAAATGAAAAACCTACAAAAAAGAACCATCAGTTTTGGATAGGCAAGTTGGTTACTATGTCAGTACAATTAATCCACTACTACGGCACTGAATTACTCAAACATCACCCTTAATTACTTGTTTTAGTAGGGAAAAAATTATAACTTTATAAGTATTATAATAGAGAGTTGACTGAATGTATAAATACAATGTACAATTATGTTCTTATTTGACAACATTCTCTGCACAGGTTTCTTAATTCTACTGTATTACAGAAGTTCTTGCAATATGGAGTATGTGAAATGTGACTATGAACTTTTTGTAGAATCTTGGAAGTAAAATGGACTAGTCAAAGAAAAATTTGGTATATCCAATGATGAAATCCAATACAATGTTTCGAGACCAAGTGAATTCCTTGAACAGTTGGTTTGAGAAGTGGAATGGATGTGAGAAAACTGTGGTTGTATATGGACTTCTAAAACACTTGAGTGCCACACAGATCAAATTCCTGGCTCAGGTGTTACAACAGAAGGACTGTTCAGAAGTGGAGGGACTGGAGGCAGAGGCCAATAACCCAGGTAAGAATAGTCTACTGTGAATTTATTAGCTATATTTAATAATGGATAAAAATTTTACTCCCTATTCAGGTTGTACTGTGACATTTTGCTTTTCCTGATGACACCCAGTTGTTAAACATGTCTTGCTTTCACATCAGATAGTACATACATGTATTCATTCTTTTGGATATTTTCATTAAGGATTTTTCAAACTAAACTTTAAAGAAATTTTTAAACTCTTTGATTATTCTCCTGCAGGATGATTTGTCATGATACTGTCATTATTCTTTTTTGCAACTGCAAAGCAACCAAGATTGTTGTCCATGTTGTAAAGAAATTAACATGTACCAAGTTATTACCTGGTAGTAACATTTGTTTTGTACTTTTCCAGCATATATTCATCAACTGCGAACCGAGCCACAGGAAATTGCTGTACAAAAACTATTAGCCCACTTTCCACTGTTGAAAGTTGGCAGTGTCAAAGCCAAAACAGAGTATTTAGCTCTAATTCCTCAAATTCTGACTTACTCCAATGAAAATGGTGCTTACGTGGAGGAGAGTCGACAGTTACTGTCGTACTCCGTCATTCACCCCGCTCTTACCAGTGAGGAACACGCCCATTTCAACTGGTGGATCTCTCACCTTAATGAACGTTTTACTTCCACTTTCATTTCTAATCCCCATCAACCGTCTCATATTTCAAACCCCAAAGGGGATCATACGGACTTCACGCAGTGCTTGCCCAGGCAAGGGGTGACTGGTCGCGCCAATGGTTCTTTCTCTTACTACAGAGACTCTGCTATGGAGGAAACCTTGACACAGAACAAATTGATGTTGTCAGAAGAGAACCTGTCTAACCCGTTCCATAACCAGAATACCATGAGCTCAACCCCCAACCACCATCTTCCACTAACGGCCACCCTGTCTGCCCCGGCCACAGTCAATGTGATTAATTCATCATCTCAACATACCCATACTCAAAGCAATCAAGGTATTATTTTTGAGATGTAAACACAAATGCAAGTGTCAGACTGTTCTATTATTGCCAAGATCCATTTCAGTTGAGTTCCCTAAATTAAATTAATTTTAAATGTTTTCTTTCATTGATTTTAATGATTGAACATTGTTTCAATGAAACATATTTATAAGATGAAGAAAAGCTGTTTTCAATAAAAAGGTAAAAAATTCCCCTTTTTCAGCAAAATTCTCTGATTAAACGGAGAATATTTAAAACATCGTTCTGAAATTTTCCGTTTTTGTCTAATTGAAGTTTTACAGCTAATTTACCATCCTAGTCATTCAAACGCTTTTAAAAGAAGGAATATATTATTCAAGCTTTTATTTGATATTGATCGGTAGACATGTGCCAAGTCCATGATGTCGAAAGATATGCGATTGCATTAAAAAGAAAAGTAGATAGTAAGATGGAGCTTAATATATCACTATGAATCGGAAGAATGGAGTAACAACAAGAACAATGTTAGTAGTGAAACATGAAAAACAATTGATTTGTGAAAAAATTAAATAAAGTCCTGGTTAAATTTTTTTTGTGTGTGTCATTTAGTATTTTGCCTATATTTTTGTGGCCTTTGTATCTACAAATGACTTTCAGAAGCAATGCAGGATTTTGCTCCATTTATTTAAAAATTTTCTGTAAATTAGCTAGTATAGCTTGTTTCTGACAAAAAAAAATTGGAAGGCATATTGACTGCATTTCCATATCTGTTAATTACCTTGTATTTGTTTCTATCTAATACCCTCATGTTCTTTTTTCACAGAGAATGTTAAACCAGTGAATCAACACAATAAACTGTGTCGTAAACCTTCATTACACCCCCACGGTCTGTCCATGACTTCCAGTATAAATCACGTCAATGACTGGTTACAGAACAGTGAAAGTGAAGTGCCTTACAATCGAGGGCGGTCAAATTCGCTGACCTTTGAGCAGATGCAGGGAGGGCACCCTCCCCTCTCCCCCCAGAGCAGTATTACCTCGTCTGGGAGTAGTGATACTCACCAGGACATGGAACCTGTGAAAAACAGTTTCATAGAGGAGGGTAGTGGAATGAGAGGTACAGTATTGTCAGGTTCTGTAATATAAAGGAGAGTTGATATTTGTTTTGCATAAATTCAATCAACCATCATGAGGTTATGAAGGAAAAAAGTAAGGAAAATATACACCTTTATGCATTCTGCGATGTTTACAAATAACAATCTTCTAAAGTTTATTTTCATTATTATTTAACTCAATTTGATGTTATGATTTACAGATGTACCTACCTGGTTGAAGAGTTTAAGGCTTCATAAATATGCCTACCTGTTTCAACAGATGACATTCGAAGAGATGTTGTCAGTCTCGGAAGAATGGCTTGAAACACAAGTGAGTTTAGTTACAGTGCATGGAGTACATTTAGGTTATGGTCTAGCTTGAAAGGTTATTTTGTATATATGCATTAACATGTAGAGAATGTAACAAACTTAAGATGAAATACAAATATCAAAGCTTTTATTTTTCAGAATGTCACAAAGGGTGCTCGTCACAAAATTGTCCTGAGTCTTCGCAAATTAAGGGAAAGACAGGAACTATTAAAATCCATGGAAAAGGTAACAAATAATAATATTAAAAAAATACTCTTGTACAAATCAAATATATGTACTGAAAAGCATGGAAAAATTGTGTTTTGAATCATAAAGCCATTCAATTTATTTTTGGTTTTTTTAATTGTAGAGAAAATGACTATTTGAGTTCTTAATAATTTTAGGATATTGTTGATGGTGGATCAGTCTCTACCATTAAATCTGTGCTATCTGAAATGAAGGGTATGCTAAATACACCAATGAAGGCCTTCCCCTCAGGGGATTCCCAAGTCCCCTCATCCCCTCCCCCCTCCCCTGTGTCTGACAGTGACACCATCCCAGAGGGTGATGTGCCAGGGCAGTTCACCCGTGTCATGTGGAAAGGTATGAGTGATCAGGAATTTATTTTTTGGTGCTAAACAGTTTTGTTAAATGGTTTAAAAAATAATTTCATTAACAACTTATGAGCAATCATTTTACAGCATTAGTCTAACTAAATTTTGTATTGTAAATGATGTCATGCACTCTTATAAAGAATAGAATTGTCAAGTGCTATGTTAAAAATAAAAACTTCGTTTATTTTAAAAACATATTAAATACAATTTTTAATGAAGATATTATTAAAGATAGATGAATTAAAAGACTTTAATTTATAGCTGATGTGAATTAAATATAAATGTTGACATTTCAGCGTGTACACAGTTACTAGTAACAACACCATATGACGATGAGTGCTTTAACCTCTTTATACAAGTCATAGACAAGTGCTTAAACCATGAGGTAAAGATTATTAGATAGTCCAAAAAGTAATTTTTTGTGGTATTTCTAATTTGAAGAGATTTTTTTTAATGCCTTTGTTAATGCAGTCAGAATCGCATGTAATCTTATGTTAGCAACTACTTTTTATCAATGTCCATCTTACATACATTTGAAATAACCAGCAGTCTTGAATACTGTCCTAGCTACGGTCCATGTTACTGACACTGTTTATTGTGTCCGTTTTTAGCTCTAAGAGAAAAGAGCTTATGCGATATAATGTAAACAATTTTTCAAAATGCTACTCCTCCTACAGTTTTGATCTGATTTCAATATAACTTGGCATATAAGTAGATTACACTAAGATACATAATTCTGTGTATCGGTTTTTGATTTCGAGGAACGGTTTTGGCGTTGTTACTAAAAATAGAAATTTCTGTGAAATTCTTTCAAAATGCTACTCCTCCTACAGTTTTGGTCTGACTTCAATATAACTTGGCACACAAGTAGACTACAATAAGATACATAATTCTGTGTATCGGTTTTTGATTTCAATGAACGATGTTGGCGTTGTTACTAAAAATAGAAATTTCTGTGAAATTCTTTCAAAATGCTGCTACTCCTACAGTTTTGGTATGATTTCAATATAACTTGGCAAACAAATAGACTACACTAAGTTACATAATTCTGTGTATCGGTTTTTGATTTCGACGAACGATGTTGGCGTTGTTACTAAAAATAAAAATTTCTGTGAAATTCTTTCCAAATGCTACACCTCCTACAGTTTTGGTCTAACTTCAATATAACTTGGCACACAAGTAGACTACACTAAGATACATAATTCTGTATATCGGTTTTTGATTTCAACGAACGGTGTTGGCATTGTTACTAAAAATAGAAATTTCTGTGAAATTCTTTCAAAATGCTACTCCTACAAATTTAGTCTGATTTCAATATAACTTGGCACACAAGTAGACTACACTAAGATACATAATTCTGTATATCGGTTTTTGATTTCGACGAACGGTGTTGGCGTTGTTACCAAAAATAGAAATTTCTGTGAAATTCTTTCAAAATGCTATTCCTCCTACAGTTTTGGTATGATTTCAATATAACTTGGCACTCAAGTAGACTACACTAAGGTACATAATTCTTTATATCTGTTTTTGACTTCAATTAACATTATTACCTTGGTTAATAAAGATAGCAATTTCTGTTACTCTCAAATTTGCTACTTCAATACAGTTTTAGATTATAATATAATGTGGCTTGCAAGTAGACTACACTAAGAACATAAAGAGACTTATTCAAGGATCATTATTCTCTTTTTTGCCTGTGCAAATTTTCAATTCCCAACTGCTTAAGTACTTTCCTCTTCCTTTGCTATAAGTACAAACCAGTAGAGCTTCAGTCTCGACAGAGACTTCTGGTTGATTCTTGTAGCTAGAGTATTGATCCTTCAATATAATCACTTCTTATTTCCTCAATTACTTACCGGGTATCCTTAAATCAAATAATATCTTTACAGAGTTGTATCAATAAGTATTTTAAATACTATTGCTATTTAATACATAGTAGACAGTATGTTGAAATGCAATATACATGAACAGTGTATTTCTTCTAATTCTGATAAAAAAAACCACTATAACATAAGCATTTAAAGATTGAGCTTTCCATTAGCAACTTGGAATCAAAAGGTCCCTACTGTAATTCCATGTTATTTCCAGGCTTTCTCAGCGCGCCAGAAGAAGAGATTGGCGTCATGGAAACATGAGACCCAAAGAAACTGGCAACCAAAGTACACCATTGACAGACGGAAACCAGGGTATAGAAGCTTACACTTCCTAAAAACAGAGTTTTATAAGAATGTTATTAAAGTGATCACATCAATCAGGATTTTATTTAGGGCTATTCCAGAAAAAAATGTATGGGGGGGTTGGAAGGCACTTTTATTTTTACCCCACCACCCATACATTTTTAATTGCTTTCTCCTCCACCGCCCATCAAATTAAAAATGCTTATAATACAACCACCCATCTAAATTTAAAATACTTTTTTTTTTAAAGAATTGTGTTTTAAGTTATGTATAATAAAATTTTACGTACCGGTACTTTTTCAAGCATTTGCACTTTATGCAACTTGAAATGAGTGTTCGTTTTTGGAATGTATCCAAACAATGGACTCATTTAAAAAGAAAAAAAAATAAATATGATGGAAATCTAAATATTATGCATAAAACTTTCATTTTTTCATTACTTTGAAAATAGTTTTAATCTTTTTTGAAAAGAATTTAGAAAGATATTTTTTCTGCAAATTTTAACAGAAACAAAAGTTCTGTAAGATTTTACAATCAGCTAATTTTTTTTAGTTCAAGTCCGAAGTTCTTTAGTAAGGGTTTTTTTAGGGGGGGGGGGACTAAAGTTATGTAGTTATGTAAGGCATTGTCTATTTAGTGGGACGTGAAAAAAAAATTACGAAGTCTCAATCCCACCTAACAACCGTGCAGGCACTTGTTTCTGAAATATATTTCATAAATTCATTTGTATGTTATGGCTGGGTTAAAAATATATTCGAGGTAACACTCAACAGGTTAGGGATTGGTACATGTATTTATTGACATAATACATGCATATTAATTGTTACAAACTCTGTTATACATAAACATTATTTTACACCGTATTTGGTATAAAGTAAAATATTTGACTTGCAAACTCCATAGTCATGCTCTAAAATGTTTTATTATCAGATACGTTTTTTTTCTACTTTCGGTTTTAATCAAACGATCTCTCTGTTTCTAATATCATTTAATTTACCGATGTAATCACGTTTGAATAAATTGCTGAAATTAAACTTGAGCTGGAAGCAACAAAGAATACAAGAACACAAAGAAATTGTGTCCCAATCCTCCACTGTCATTGCACCATGTGCTTTTATAATTATCTGCCCTTGTTTCCGGTTTGTTCGATTCTACTTTCACTTTCAATGTAAACACACTTCTCAACTGTTTAGGACGTTTTTTTTTAAAAATAAATATAAATATTTACTGGCCTATACAAAATGAAAGGAAGGAAGTTCTTTGCAGTTGATTATTTGTTAGGGTAAGTGCAACCACCCATCTAAAAATATATCGGATGAGGACAATCACCCATGCAAATTTAATTGCTCCAGTCCCCATTACCCATACAAAAATATATGAAGTGCCGTCCAACCCTCCCATACATTTTTTTCTGGAATAGCCCGTAGTCAAAAATACTGTACCTAATTCTCTTTCATTTACGCATATTTGTTATAGGTCTGGAATGATACACTATTTTAAATATACATGTAGATACAGGACACAATACTTTATATTATAATTGTAATACATGTATGTTATTTGACTTAACTATATTGAAATGAACTATTTATTAATTTATTATTTAAAATAAATCTGAAAATTTAGATATGACATTTTCGTAATATTTCTGCAAGTTAATCAATATGTTTTTGTTGTCACACAGAATTGATATTTCAATGTGTTTTTAGCTCACCTGAGCTGAAAGCTCAAGTGAGCTTTTCTGATCACCCGGTGTCCGTCGTCCGTCCGTCCGTCCGTCCGTCCGTCTGTAAACTTTTCACATTTTCAACTTCTTCTCAAGAACCACTGGGCCAATTTTAACCAAACTTGGTACAAAGCATCCTTGGGTGAAGGGGAATTTAAATTGTTAAAATGAAGGGCCAAGACCCCTTCCAAGGGGAGATAATCAAGAAAATACGAAAATAGGGTGGGGTCATTAAAAAATCTTCTTCTCAAGAACCACTGGGCCAGGAAAGCTGAAATTTATGTGGAAGCATCCTGGGGTAGTGTAGATATTAAATTGTTAAAATCATGACCCCCGGGGGTAGGGCGGGGTCACAATAGGGAATCCAAGTTTTACATAGAAATATATAGAACAAATCTTTAAAAATCTTCTTCTCAAGAACCACTGGGCCAGAAAAGCTGAAACTTATGTGGAAGCATCCTTGGGTAGTGTAGATATTAAATTGTAAAAATCATGACTCCCGGGGGTAGGGCGGGGCCACAATAGGGAATCCAAGTTTAACCTAGAAATATATAGAATAAATCTTTAAAAATCTTCTTCTCAAGAACCACTAGGCCAGGAAAGCTGAAACTTATGTGGGAGCATCCTTGGGTAGTGTAGATATTAAATTTTTAAAATCATGACCCCCGGGGGTAGGGCGGGGCCACAATAGGGAATCCAAATTTTACATAGAAATATATAGAACAAATCTTTAAAAATCTTCTTCTCAAGAACCACTGGGCCAGAAAAGCTGAAACTTATGTGGAAGCATCCTTGGGTAGTGTAGATATTAAATTGTAAAAATCATGACCCCCGGGGGTAGGGCCGGGCCACAATAGGGAATCCAAGTTTAACCTAGAAATATATAGAATAAATCTTTAAAAATCTTCTTCTCAAGAACCACTGGGCCAGGAAAGCTGAAACTTATGTGGGAGCATCCTTGGGTAGTGTAGATATTAAATTGTTAAAATCATGACCCCCAGGGGTAGGGTGGGGCCACAATAGGGAATCCAAATTTTACATAGAAATATATAGAACAAATCTTTTAAAAATCTTCTTTTCAAGAACCACTGGGCCAGGAAAGCTGAAACTTAAGTGGAAGCATCCTTGGGTAGTGTAGATATTAAATTGTTAAAATCATGACCCCCGGGAGTAGGGCGGGGCCACAAAAGGGAATCCAAGTTTTACATAGAAATATATAGGAAAAATCTTGGAAAATCTTCTTCTCAAGAACCACTGGGCCAGGAAAGCTGAAACTTATGTGGAAGCATCCTTGGGTAGTGTAGATATTAAATTGTAAAAATCATGACCCCCGGGGGTAGGGCGGGGCCACAATAGGGAATCCAAGTTTTACATAGAGTTTATTGAACAAATCTTTTAAAATCTTCTTTTCAAGAACCACTAGGCCAGGAAAGCTGAAACTTATGTGGAAGCATCCTTGAGTAGTGTAGATTTTTAAATTGTTAAAATCATGACCCTCGGGCGTAGGGCGGGGCCACAATGGGGAATCAATGGGGAATCCAAGTTTTACATAGAAATATATATAGAACAAATCTTTTAAAAAGATCTGCATCACCCAAGTTACTCAGGTGAGCGATGTGGCCCATGGGCCTCTTGTTGTTCTTTTCCGAATTAGGCTTCTTTTAAATTGAGTCTTTTAAGTTTGTTTAATGTGTTGCAGTTAAAGTGAACAAAAAATTCCGAAATTCAAATTCTGTTTTAATCCATTTAGAAAATAAATGAAAAATGCTTCACTAAATTTACACATGTACTTTCAGATTTGGAGGAAAACCATTTTGGAATAATACCATTGGGATGCAAAGACCATTAAGGTTACAGAGATCAGGCCCTCAGTGGAGTTTTGGAACCAAGAGGTCTATTGTGGGGGGCACAAGTAGTGGGCATGCCCCCTTGACAAGAAACAGTTCCCTCAACCCAGCTATCTTCTCACGTCCAGGGCCTCTAGAGGTATTTGAATAGAAAATCCAATTATAAACAAATTTCAGTTCATGTTTCGCTTATTTAAGAAATGAGAGAGGGTGCATAAACCACTCATGAGTCCAGGTTTCTCAAAATGTTTTAGTCTATGAATTTTAAATTATAAAAACTTAGAATTTGTTTGCAGACTTTTTGAAAGAATAACAAACCACTCATGAGTCCAGGTTTCTCAAAATGTTTTAGTCTATGAATATTAAATTATAAAAACTTAGAATTTGTTTGCAGACTTTTGAAAGAATAACAAACTTTAAATTGCTTGGTTTTGTTTTAGACTCAGAAGCCCCCGGTGACCAGGACTCACTCTGCCCCCTTGAGATCTCAACATCATTTTGGTCTCAATTTTACAGGTGGGTAGGACATGTTAATTAAGGACATACAGTTCTATAAAGTATTAACTGTAATATAGCTCTTCATTCAGCATTCTCTTTGTGTGTAATTTTTTTTCAGTATATGTTTTTTGGGGTTTTTTTTAACTTGAATTAAATCATTATATCATTTAATCTTTCATATCCATTAACCAGTAATGATTTCATAATTTTATTTACATAAAATAGATTTTTGTTGGATAAAGATTTGAAAGTAGACACATCTGCTACCTGTTATGTAACTTATCGTTATACACTTGTTACAGGTTGTGACCAGCTAGCAGGGGATAACCTGGAGAACTATGCTCAGTTAGATTCCCTGTGTCTCAGTGTCACTGAGCACGCCTTAGGAAGTAGTCTAGGTGAGTGGAAGAACTGCAGGCAAAATTTATTGAATGTAATTTATGATATTGAAAATGAAAATTGATTCAGTGAAGAAAGAAATGAAAAACAAGAAAAAAACTGACTTGCACTTCACCACTGTCTCAGAAATTTAGAGAATTTCAAGGCAGCAAGTTTTCAAATAAACAATGCCGAGAGCAATTTTTGATACCTTAATTGAAAAGAAAAACATTGAGTATTTGATGGCAACTGTGTATTACAAAAAATCCAAGATTTTATATTTGGAAGTTTTCTTTTGACAGAGACAAATGAGAAAGGGACAACATACTAGGAAAAGATGCTGAGTTTGTTACATGCTGCTGCACAGATTTGTTTAAACTGTCTCATGTGATGAGGCTGTGAAATATTCATCTCGAATAAATATACATGTGTTGATTTCTCTGGATGTAAATTTCATTAACAATTTATAGTGCTTTTTTTCTGCACTGTAAGTCGGTATTTATTGGTGTTCTCTACCAGAAGTATTATTTATTGACAGGTCCTATATATGAGTGTGTTCCACAATGTTGCCATGCCTTACCCTATGTACACGTCTGTTGCCACGATGTACATGTGTCTAAAATTGTACAATAACAACATTTTTCCTTACTTAAAATTTGTATTAATAAACTATTTCAAAAGGTTTGAAAAACCATTCAAAGTAAATCTAATTTTTTAACACATTTATAGCATCATCCATGTTTAAAGGATGGACACCAAAATTTTTTGTGCATGTTTTTTTCATTTGATAGAAATGCATGTTGAAAAGGGGTGTTAAATATTGTGTTTATAGCAGCATTGATCTGTGCAAAATGCGCTATTGTCTACCAAGTGTTCTGATGATGCAAATTGTTTTTAAATTTTGAAATCCAAAAAAGAAATTGATAGTAGTTTATCACTAGTTAATATTAATTTGTTCAAATATAGATTTTTAGAGTCATTAAATGTTAACGTTTATATGGTATTAATTGGACTTAAAAATATTGATGTTAAAGTGAATTTGTTTAAGTGTGTTATTGTATCTAAACAAAGTCTACTGTATTAATACAGGTATATTTTGATAAATCTTCTAGTTTTTTTGGAGGAAAAATACTATTTGAAGAAATTAATATTTATAATATCAGGGTAAAAAAAAAAAAAAGAAAATTATTTCGTTTTACTTATCATCAAATTAAGTATGCACCTTTTTTGGTGGCAGATGGGACCAATATTTCTGTACATTATATGAATACAAATATGAGGACATTGAATGTTAAAATTTTAATTGCGATTAATAATGACAGAAGCATCAGTAGGAAAATTATATTTTTTCTTGGAAAATTAGAAAGTAAACACATGAATGGATACAGAAAAATATTGTTCAAAATATTCATAACCTGTTCACTATACATATAAAAAGATAATTTTTACAGAGTTGCACACCCTCTGTTGTGTGTTCATATGTTACAAGAGTCCATATAAATTGCTGCTGGTACAGTGATTATATACATGTATGTATAAATATATTTAAATGTATTTGCATGCTTTGTTTATGCATGTATAAATTAATGTAGTGGTCACCAATTGCTCTTATCCATTACTACATGTAAGGTATCTTGAGCAAAAGAACAATGTTTATTAATATTATTTACTCTAGGATAGTATGTAAAATTCATAAAATTGAGTAATGTCATTATTCAATAAGGAAATCAAGAGTATTGTTTAATTTATATAGAGAGAGTGTATTGCGATAAATAATGTAGTTTAATACTATTTTTTTTGTAAAGGGGAGGGAAACAAGTGGGCAGAAGTGCTACCTCTTTTTTTTGAATGACAGATTCAGGAGGTAGAGAGGAGGGTTGATTTTTTCCCACAAATAATTTTAAAGATATGCAACTTAAAGAAGGGATTATGAAAATTATCTCGTATAATATTTTTTTATGAATAAGAGTAATTGGTGGTCTTGATTTATGGAATATATTTTATGAAGTATAGCATATGGTAAGATTTTTTACTACACTAGTCAGAGTTTACCATCATACCATAACCATGTACCTGAGTACAGGTAAATCAAACCATCTGAGTAACGACCTGAGGTTGTAAATTATTCACCTTCCTGATACTCAATCCAAACTCAAGTTTTATTGACTGCTAATTAGATTTCAATAAATAAAAATCCTTGTAAGGGCTTTCTTCTAGATCTTAATATTCTGAAATAAATACATGTATTCATATCCATTATTATATTGTTATGTGTACATGCACCTAGAATCTAAACCATTTGTAAGTATTACTTAACTATGGTTTAATGTTCTGCAATAGCTTTGGTAATTCAACATTGCATATACTGATGAAATCAAAACAAGATTGTAAATGTTTTTCATTAATGCTAGTACATGTATTGATTGAAGAAACTGTTGAAAAGATTCTGGTATATTAACTGTTACTATGTAACACCGAGGGAAATTAAACTATGAATGCTTGTTTGTAAGAACCTTTTTTATGAAACCTCAGATATGTGATAATTTAGCCTTAGAATCTCATCTTTCTCAATTTTTTTTCTATGAAAAGAAAAAAAGGTTTTGATTGATTTTTGTACAGTTCATTTCAATCATTTGTACTAAAAATTTTTCACTAAATTCAAATATTGTATTTTGTAATTTTGTATGTGTCAAATGAAAAGAAAAAATATGATTATTCCAGAGGAAAAAACAAAAATATTCAGAAACAACTATTGATTGTGTAATACAAGTTAGATTATGTCACATTGGTCTTGTAGACTAGTGTTTCTCATTTGCTTGTCTATTTGCATATGAAACCTCAGAATTTTTTCAATACAAGGCAATTTTAAGAGGTGATATTGCATTAAACCGGTTATTTATATACTGTTGATTTTTTTTCTCAAATCGAAATTTTAGCATCTAAAGTTTGTGACAAAAAATATATAATGGAGTCATCATGTCTGTTGTGATTTTACTGATACTGCTGGACATGTGAACTTTCAGTTGCTGTCACCTTTATTTCATATACATGTATATGTATAACATCATGAAAAAGTTAATTGATTGCACAATCATTCATGTTTATGTTAGTTACAACCGATTCTGTAGTACCGGTATATTGATTTGTCCATAATGCCAAATTTAACAGCAGTTTCTTAGTACATGAAGTGTTTAGCCTGGCTGTAACACATTATTCTACAAGTAAACTTAAAAAGACTCACATTTTCTACACAGGGTAATGTGGAATTTTAGGAAAACATAATTTTTATTTTAAAAAAAACAATTTGCAGTGCCATTAAATTTTGTAAGTCTTGTACTTTTCTTTTTAACCAGCACGTCAAGTGAACGTTGCATGTTTGTTGGAGTACTGTTATTGAAGTTCACTCTTTGTTATCAACCCACCTTCTTTGTTTTAAGCGTGCCATTAGATGCATACTGGAAATCACTTGATTTAATAGATTTTGAAAACTATTGATTTGTAAATTATGACTTTTTCATTTATAGTTTATTACAGTTGGGAAAATGACTGGAGTAAAATAACAATTGAACAAAAATGAATTTTGGTCAAGAAAGTGTAAAGCAATTTAATTTTTGAATTTACTTTCTACAAGAATAAAGTGTGTAAGTTGTTATGTACAATTTTAATTGTTGAATGTCACTGACATGTAATTTCTGTTATTGAAGTTGTGAGTTCAGATGTTTCTTTTTTTATGTTTTCAGTGTTAGAATGTTTATGGTTAATTGATTAGTAATTGATGGTATGCAATGTTTTGAATTAGTGTTCTTGTTGCTTTATAAACAATTTTGTCACATTTTCAAAGAAAATCAAATAAAGTGGTTGTAATATGCCATCTGGAATTCTTTGTTTGAGATTTTTTTTAAGTATCCAATCAACTTTTTATAGAGGGGTATATTGCTTAATGCTGCTGTGTGTCTGACGGTCCACCACCAGTTTCCGTTCATCTTCTTCACAGAGGTTGCATATATTGAAATGAAAGTTTGTATACAGATTTATCATAAGAGTATCTAGGTAAAGTTCTGTGTTGGGTGTGATCGAATCTTTTTTGACACAGTCATGCCCCTTGGACTTAGAAAAATTCCAATTATTTGCAGTTTCCATTCATTTTCTTAGCAGAGATTGCACATATTAACCATAATAGCAGGAAACACAATCATCTGCTGCCCTGAAGCCTCATCACCAATAAGTTGTTTCGATCAACAAAGGTTAAATTGTCACTTTTTAAATGAAAGTTTCGACTAATGATTCTGCTCATCGTCAGAACACATAGGTTTTCTCTCCTTTTCACTATACATTCAGTGTTGAATGTTGTGTAACAGAGAGAAAACCTGTGGGTTCCAAAGACAATGTTGCATGTTTTTTATGTTATTTGTCGAAATGAAATTGGAAAAAAAGGAATAATTTATTTGGATTTACACTTGGATTTATTAAATATCATTAAGATGTAATACAAGTACATGTACATAATTTATGTAAAGGGTGTTAAGAAAGTTCGTTCCACATTTTTCTTTTATTTTCGACAAGGAATACGATGAGAAGATATTTAAAATTTGTGATATTTCATGTATACGGAGTCCATTCTTGCTAGTGATAAGGTTTTTACTGTCTTTTGTTGAATTAAAACAGGGAGGGCAGGTATTAAAACAGATAATGTCTGTTAAGAAAAGTTAGGGATGAAGCATATTTGTGACATATATTAAGAGAACAGGTCAAAACATCCATTTAAATATTATGCAAAAATTATCAAATCTGTGAAAAATTTCAAAATGACAAACGTTTTCTTTTGAAAAGTGGTCTATTGTTCTTATACCTACGCTCATCAGCTTGTCTGATGCAAGATAAGCTATAAATAAACAAAAGTAAGTTTTCCTTTATTTTCACTCAAAATGACCAGCATTTCTATCATTTGGGTGTTTTAAAGATGTTATATATACATGTACATGTATTTCCATATGGAAGAAAAATCCTGTAATTTCCTGCTAGAAATGAATTGCTATAAATCTAAAGCACACTCTTGTAATTTTATATGACTTGAAAATTCATCTCTTTAGTTCAGCACTACTTTGAAATTTTTGAACATATACCATCATGGAACGAACTTTCTTAACACCCCTTACATTCAAAAAAAAAAAAATATTCTCTTTATAGTGTGTACATGTGTGAATACAAAATAATTATATTCTAATTTATTTAAATAATAAGAAAAAAGAACTTGTCTCTTTGGAATTTTACTTGCAATAACCTTTTACTTTGCTTTATATGTACAAAAATATGTAAAGCTCTTCTTTTCTGAAAAGCAAGAGAGTATAAAAAACTTATTTGTCAGATTCTAAAAGATCTTTGGCACTGATTAATTGTAGAAAAAAGTTCACTGAGAAAGAAAACTTAGGTGTAAATTATTATTTTATCACAGATTCTCCTTCATCCACTTAAAGGCATATTCATTGACCAGTAACATAATGGCACCTCCTGTAAATAAAACAAAGATTATAGCTCTGACAGGGAAAGGGCTAGGATTAGGCTGTGAGGAAACAAGAAAGGCTCTGAATTTTTTTTATATAAACTTAAATGATTAAGACAATTTCTTTCTTTTTTTTTTTATTTTCAAAATGTTGTATTAAAGTCATTAAATAATCTCATTCATACCTGGTCCTAATCTCAGGATTTTTGGTAAAAGACCCTTATATAAAGCTAGATACCTGAAAAAAAGAGAAGAACAAGTGGTTATGAAAAACAATGCCAAATATTTGACAAAGATTTTGTTTTATCCTTGACCTGATATTTTTATCTACATGTATTAGGTTTGTTATACTGTATTGACAGTCCACAAAATATGTTAGGTTATTTATGCAAGTCTATGGAAGACAAGATAAAGCCTTGTTCTGTTGATGGCCTTGTCCAAAGAAATATTGGAGGCAAGCACCTGATGTCTGTTATCCAATAACAGAGCATCATTCTAGTACATGGAAAAAAAAAAACTTCTTACCCTGACCTTCCCGTTTAGCCTTAGAGGCCATATTGTTTTAGGGTTTCTTCACGGACCTCCTCTGCTTTTGATCTAATATGTTTTTTCACATTCACAGCATTTACTTTCAGTAAACGTAAACTGAATTGCTTACTCTAAGACTCAACTCATAAAAGTGATTTCTTACCCCTCTTCTCTATAAACTGTAGCTATAGTTGCAAAACATGTCCTGTACTTAATCTCTCCAGGCACAGGTTGTGGTCCCTGAATCCGGCTTTTAGCCACATCAAATGGAATGTTAATACATGAAGCAAGTGTCCCTGATACAAAACCTATCAACAGTTTTCTTCCTATTTCCAGGCTATGTGTCTAAAACATGGAAAATACAGCAAATTTTGATAAATGGAAAAGAAAACCTTTTTTTTTAATTTGTCAACAAAGAAATAAAGAAATATGTTTCATATTTCTACCTCTGCCTGGGGTATTAAATCTCGAACATTGTGATAAAATCCAAAGTAGAACATATTGAACACGCCATGTCGACCCAGGGTGGCTGGTAGGCCCTTGTTTAACCCTCGACGTCCAAAGCCATCAGTCTTTATTATCTCCCTTGCAGTAGCAAGTGTGCTTCCTGTCTAAATTAAACAAAATGCCCTAAGAACAAACTTTTGCAAATTATATCACTTGAATCATGAATTTTTTTTCTATTCTAAAGAATCTTATTTCTCATAATTTTTTCCAGACAAAACTATGCAACTGAACAAAGAAATATCATGTTACCCAAGTTGTAATGCCCAATTTGATAACATGTACATTCAAATTAACATTTATAATGATTCCATGCCTTACAAATATACAGATTAAATTTTACAATTTTGCATAAAACAAAGCATTAATATATTTCTATGGTGGGGACACATAAATATATAAAATAAAATCTTGTAGTTGATAAATGGTTCGGGTAGTGGTATTTTAAAGAAGAATTAATTGCAATACCCCTGGGTAATTTGCTTTAAAAAAAAATTATATGAGGGGTACAAAAATCTTATATTTAACTTACCTCCTTAAAAGCATGTCTATCAGTTTGTAATTTAACCTTCACAACTTCAAATGGATTTATAATGACTCCCTCAGTAAGTCCAGAACATAACCCTGCCAAAAAAAGAATCTACAAAGGAAAAGAGATAAACATCGAGTGGAATTCAAAATGATGCTTTGAATAATTTACTTATTAAAAAAAATAGTCTTTAAATTTTTGTTTCTTTGTGTACCTATATACAGTATG
Organism: Saccostrea cuccullata; assembly: GCF_032062105.1. Lineage (NCBI taxonomy): Eukaryota > Metazoa > Mollusca > Bivalvia > Ostreida > Ostreidae > Saccostrea > Saccostrea cuccullata. The sequence continues at coordinate 360,768 of NW_026929545.1, read as the reverse complement.
AACAATGCTTGCAAAGGGAAAATACTCTTGCATAAAAATATATTGTACTTAATATATATGCCATCAAATTCCAACATTGGGTTTATTGTCAAATGAAAATACCTTTGACATACTTGTATTTCTTTAAAAATATTTTTACAAAATGATTACAATATTACTCACAGAGGAATCAGGTAAAGCCTTAACAGAAGAAAACATGTCTTTATATCTCTCAAAAGTAAAGAATTTTACAGCCCTCTTAGGAGTTTCTGCCATCAATGGAGGTAAGATGCCTTTATAAAATGACAATGCCCTGCAGAAATAAAAATATGTAGAAATAAAATAGTCTGCTTTTCACTGTTTACCATCTTTGGTATTTAAGACATAACATTACTGAAAGCAATAACAAACTTTACATGAAGAGAAAGAAGTGTCTTGTTGTGGCCTTCATTTCCACATTTATATAAATTAACAGTAATATTTTATCATGTAACAATATTCATTTCATTCATTTCCATTCCTTTATTGACTTGATACAATCCCCAGTTTTATTGATAAAAGACACCACAGAGTCTGACAACATTATTATATTTCAATCATATCTCACTGGATGATTTTACAAAAAGATATTGATTGTAAATAACAAACCTAACTTTAAGATAAATGATGAATTCAACTTTTTTTTATCATTGACTTTAAAATTCCTTATATTTATGTGGAATAAATCATATCATCTGCACATGGGCTTTCTGATTCCAAGTCGATTTGATATGCATTTAGAACATTTCTACAATTTTTTTCTAAAATGATGGAGGCTACCATAATGCATTTCATGGAAAATGAGAACAATTTTTTCACACTGTCTGAATTATCTACATTCTTTCATTTTCCCAATCATGACAGAGAGCAGGTGTGGACAACAGGGATGCTCACTCCTCCATGGTACCTGATCCCATCCCTATTTTCAGACATCTTTCTTTGATCTTCTCACAATTGATATTGTTTGACCAGACTTTTAAGCGTGATAACTTAATTATCACTATAGTATACTCACATTTTACTGATATACAAAAAGAAAAGGAAGTTGACAAAAATACATGTTTAGCATGTTTACTCTTTATGTTTAAAATACCTACCCTTCATTTCTGTACATTTTTTTGAAGCAGTCTGCAAGTGAGGTGTAGCGGTTAGGATCATCTGGCCCTCTCTGTACCTGGAATCTTGTTTTAACAAGATCAAGTGGGTGCATTAAAGACACCTCTACAAAACCTGTTCCAAGATGAAAAAATCTCAAATCAATTATTGGATTTCTACAAAAAAATTAAATTACGAAAGTCTTGATAAATTAACATGTGTCCCAAATATTACTAGTTAAATCTACTGTCCCTCATTTTTTAAAGTCCGCCTGACCCCCACCCCACCCACCCGGGCCAAACTGGAAATCCTCTGACCCACCCCTACCATGGAAATGCTTCTAACATTTACTTCATTGAAAATTTACTTCAAAGTTTTCATTCAAAATGATATACTGAGAATTCCAAAATGAGTACACCAGGACATGAAAAAAAGATCCTTATATCATATATATATTGTATTGTCCACAATGATGACAGGGATGAACATGTACCTGCACAACCTCCTGCTGCAAACTGCATGAAGTGGAGTTTCATGAGGCTGTGGTTAGAGCCTACAGTTGGTTCTACGACTGAGGCCATATTATTTGTATTGTGACAAACTGACAACACCTTTTTCACCTATTCATGAACATTTCACCGCATTTTCTAACAATCCTGGAACATGTGGAAGGCGGTGTTCGGTTCAAATATTAGAGTTTGAATCGGTGTAAAACTAGGCCAATTTACGATCGGAAAATAAAGACTTTTGAAAGGCGTGAAATCTAAGAAAGGACACTAGGCCAACTCTAAGGGACTAAACAGATGCAGATAACAAGAACTTTTGGCGCTGAGTGAATTTGAATTAGGTAAATTATTTTCTTTAGTAAAATTTAAGTGAAAATATGCCAAAACTAAGTTAATTACAATGAGATTAAACTTGCATATGTAGAAATTTCGAGAGGAAATTCGAACGATGAAATTTTGAACAATATTTTTTTCTTCCTGAAGTTAGGAATAACAATGTCAATTGCCAGTCTTTGCCAGAGATTTTCCAGGATGTCAACAACATGTTTGAAGAGGAATAATTTCCTTTTGAGTAAGCTTTTCAAAAATATACATAGGTTTTTCTATGAAAACATCATGCATTAACTAACAGTAAAGAAGCAATTGTACTCTCCTCATTTACTGTAAAACATTTATCAATGATGAGCATGATGAGAGCATATATCTAGATGTGAGGTAGGTTCAATTGCCATATAGCTCAGTAGTCATGGTAGTAAAGCACTTGTCAAGAAATCAAGAAGCTGATGATAAAATTCTATTCTGGCCAGACCTTCATCGTTAAACTTTCTTTCTTCTTTTAACACCATTTTCTGATAAAAGACTAGCTGCAGAACTGTAGCACAGTTAGCTCTCTGCTTAAGAAAAGAATTAGGACAGATAAAGCAGAGAGCTTCAGATCCATGGGTTGTAAAAAACCTTCAATTTATGTGCCACTTTTTTTGGTCATACACCATGTGCACTGACACTTCGAACAGGTTTAATTTATTGTATTTTCAGCTTTCCCATGCTTTAAGAATGACAATTTCACATGTATTTTACAACTAATCAACTATTCTGGATATTTACCATTCAATGGTCCCAATTTGCCTTTATGATTTTGGAACGTCGGTTTACAAATTAAAATTTCCATTCTTTTTCAAAGAACATATGCTTGCCCAAAAGTAAGTGTAAAATATATGGAAAATTATCAGATACCATTCCTAGAGCAGGGAAAAAGCATATAAAATATAAAATACAAGAAATAATACCCTAAGTGAGTGACCAAAAAACAGCAGCCTAAATTGAAGGTTTTTACAAAGCTTGGATCAGTAGCTTTCTGCTTTATCTGTCTGAATTTTCTCAAGTAGAGAGCTACAGTTCTGCAGTTAATGACAGACCTGCTAGGGAAGAGCCTGTGACGGTGTCTTTAGGGGTGAACAGTGTTGTCCATGAGAACTGAAATAGCAGGGGGCCTTTTAAAAGCAGAAGGAGGATTTGGGGTTTCTTCACTTACACAGGGTTGAAGGAATATAGCAGAATAATTGGGGGCTTATGTCATTAAAGGTGAGGAAATTCCTCAGCCATCACTTCTTAAGGACAACCCTGGGTGAAGATCAACATAAAGAAAAGAGGAATGTCCAGACATATAAGCATGATACTATTCATGTCTCGGACTGGATATTATGAATTATTATGCTTCCTGTCGGTTTGTCTCTATGTAACCCATACCTAACTATTGTCGCATAGTGTTCTAAGGATTTATATAGCATAAGCATACTATGCCGAAATAGTGCACAGCTGCATTTTCTGAAGAAAATCTGACTGTGCCCACGCCAGGGATCGAACTGACGACCCCAAGATTGTCAGTCTGACGTGCTACCGATTACGCCACAGACGCCATTATCTGTGCCTATGTATTTTGATACAGTGGACCCTCAGATATCCGGACGCCAGATATCCGGATGCTTTAGAATCCGGACGACTTTTCCTAGGAACAGAATTTTTTAATGTTATTTGTTCTTGTTTAACTGGTAATTCTGATATCCGGATGCTTCACATATCCGGAAAAAATAACTAAGACTAAAGTGTCCGGATAAATGAGGCTCCACTGTATATATATATTTAGTTTCAAATATTTCATACTAAAAGAAAAATAAACATCTTCTTAAATAGGTTCTTGCAACATTTTTACCTTCTTTTAACTACAGTTCTTTGAAACTATCTATACATTTTGCCTTATTGCATGAAACATGACATACATGTGGCACAATGTGACATCATAATAGGTGAATACTAAGATGTTTGTAAGAGGTGAAATGGAGAAAATATTGTCGTTTTTATGCAACAGTCAGCATAATAATAACAATAGTGTTATGTTTTGCATGCACTATGCCAATACAGTAGTCAGGGTTTGACACATAGTGCACTCGCCTCCGGCTCATGCACCATGTGTCAAACCCTGACTATTATTTAGGCACAGTGCATGCAAAACACAACTCTATTATATGAATATATTTTCCTCATATCAGAAAAATTTGGTTTCAGTAAAAAGTGCTGTAACAACTTTTCTTACATGCTATTTGCACATATTTTCTCCTTTCAGACCCCTCCCCACTGATGAGCCAAGGTGTGGAGCCCAGACCAGGAGGTTCCCTCATTTTACAGAGGTTTGAGACCCTCAATCAAATGCACAGGCGAGGCCCCCTTCCATTGAAGATGAAAAAACAAAACAAATATCTATGTGGCAATGCCTACCGCAGAGGTGTTGTATTAAAACTAGTGATTAAAAGACCAAAGAAGCCTAACTCTGCTCAGAGAAAGTGTGTACGGTTAAAGCTAAGTAATGGAAAGGAGGCTACAGCATATATTCCAGGGGAGGGACATAATTTACAGGAACACAGTATTGTTCTGGTGCGAGGGGGGAGACTTCAGGACGTCCCTGGTGTTAATTTACAGTGCGTACGAGGAAAATATGACTTGGCACATGTCAAAAAGAAATGAGTTTATATTTCTTATACATAATTAACTGAATTTGTGCTTAAAAATTTTTGGATGATATTAAAACTTTTAAATATTTGTATTTCTTTTAAGTGATTTTTATGTTTATTGAAATTTAGAACTGATGGTGGTATTTTAATATGGATAATAACTCGTATTATAGAGAGTTTTTCTTTTTTACAGTTCATTATAAATTTTTATCTTGGATGAATCATAAAAAAACCTTGAGAAATCATTTACATTTTATTTTAACATTTAACCAATGAAAAAATGTCATAGTACCTTTAAATATTGTTTCTTTAGATGTAGATCTATATTTAGGTCTATACTTAAAAAAAACATTTCCAATCAACAATGCTTCACTCAGAAATCCTAAAAAAAAAAAAGGAGAGAAATAGATGTTGGGCCCCTCAGTGAGATGTTGGACTGATCAGTGAGATATCAGTCTGAACTCCTCAGATGGCTCATGCCTCACACAGTGTATCACAGGCACTTGTTTCAGTAATAAAGTTTTTGACCCACAGAATAATAAATACCATGGGTTAAAAAAAATCACCAGGTACAAAATCAAGTGCCTGTGCTGTAATTCTTTATTCACTGGTTTTGCTAATGAAAGCTATTGCATTATATTATTTACTACATGTAATTGTTTGTGAAAAAATCCTTTAAAATCCTTTCAACAGTTTAGGTTTATCATTTAAATAAAAATTGATGAGTTTAAAAAATGCTTATAATAATATGCCAAAAAAAGTTTATCCTGTAACTATTAAACTAAGTAATGGTATGATTGAGTGAAAAGGAATATTGGGTATTTCATATGGCATTAGAGACCTATGGGCAACAGTGCTCACCTGAGTAAAATGGAAGAGGAAAAATAAATGTACAATGAGCAGAAACACAGAAGACTGTGATTGAATGAATATATGCTTGGCAAACACAATTAAGTAACAATAGACCAGGTGGGTCACCCTCACCCCTTGCTGTTCTTCGCAGTATAAAATAAGACCTCATCTCACCCCCTCTTTTATCTTGCATGAAAAATGTGACCTAACCCATATTATTTAGTCTGAAGAGTATAATTAAGACATACATCACCAACTTTAATTTCATACAACTGAGGATGTTCAGTATTCTACGAACTTGATCATGCATGCATGCTGTTCTGGAGAATTAGACTAATTTTGCAAAAGATTTAAATTAATTGAAATTGTCCTGTGTAATATTAAATACAATTAGATCATGTAAAATTTTGGAACCGTCATTTGAAATCCTGCAGATCCATGATATGAAGGATTGAAAACTTTAAGTATTTTACCCAATAATTTTATTAACTGCATGTGGTCTTGCAATACATGTTTGTTGAATAACCTTCGTTTTTCATAAAAATTAAACTAACGACAGAGACATATGGTTTTATATGTCATTACATGTATTAAAATTTTGAATGAATTCCTATTTATTAACTGCATGTGGTCTTGCAATGCATGTTTGTTGAATAACCTTCGTTTTTCATAAAAATTAAACTAACGATAACGTTACATATATTATAATTTTAATGAATTCCTAGTCCAGTCCCAAAGACTCTACAAAAATTATTTTCAGTGTTTCTATATAGATGTATCATGGTCATTGTTCAACCAATTTAAAATTTTTATATTTGCTATTTTGAATTAGAAATCATTATTTTTCTAGCCGTATATAAATTTTTGGAGAGCCTCCTTTATTTAAAAAAAATTATTTGGTAAAGATTTTCCACCAAATATTTCTGCTATATTTTCTTTAAACTTGGTAAAAAAGAGGGTTATTTCCTATATCTAAGTGAATTAAATGTAAATTTAAATACACATTTTCGAAATAAACTTTATATTATAATTTTAATGATATATCCTAGTTAGTCAAAATATAACAAAAATTATTTCAATGTTTCTATATAGATGTATCATGGTCATGTTGATTACAGAGAATTAGGTTTTACAAAAAAACCATGTCAAATCTATACTGAACATTTCCGGATTATGGATGATGATGGAACTAACTTTACACCGCCCACGCACCTCGTGTTGATATATCCGCCATCTTGAAAAAAAAAGTTTGTCAACGTCCATTGAAAACAAGAACGAGTTTGTCCTTTCTAACAGAGTAAGTGGTTTAAAACGAATACTAATTGATTAGATAAGCTATTTTTAATTGAATAGTGGAAAGTGAGAATTGAAAAAGATACGAATGAGGGTGTGATATTGAAAATTTACAATGTTACTTTCATACTGGCAAAGGCGTCCTTTTTGCTTCCGTTTTCATAATTCATTGTATTGATCATGACATGCAGTGAGTGACATGATAATTAAACTGGAATCGAAGTATTCCACATATTCATTTATTCAATAAGGTTTTATACTCTTTGTACATTTAAAATTAAAAGATTTACCACAGATTTGATTAAAGTACATGTATAAACATATTTTTTGTTTCCTAGGTGATTATGTCTTTCCCTCCACGACCCCCAATAGGCATGCCTCCCATGGGATATACCTATGCTCCAGTGGGTATGATGCCCATGGGACTCGGAATGATGCCTCAGCCGGTTTGTATAAATTATAAATACACTATTCACCAAACAGGGTTTTTTAAGGTCTGTAGGGGCCAAAATAGGGCCCCATTCCCAAAGTTGAAAATTAGGCATTTTCCCCCAAATTTCTTCAAAATTCCCAAACAATGAACAAATGTTAAAGCAGTGTAGCCTTATTATTCATTAATCTCCTTGAGCAGCGATTTTTTTCCATCCATTGGGAAAGGGTCCGGTACCGTTCAATTGGGAAAAATAAAATCGAAGAAAAACAAAGGAGAATTTCGTCTTATTTATGCAAATGCAATGTATTTTGTGTTTATTCCAACTTAATTACCTATTATTGCTTGTTTTAAAGAATAAACAACAAGTACTTATTGTTTTTTATATTAACGTCCCTTGTTTTCACATTGTCATGCTTTCAATTTGTCAAAATGTATGACGCTACGCTGTCTTCAATTTGTCAAAATGTATGACACTACGCTGTCTAAACCACTGGTCCCGCCAAATTACGACTTTCTCTACTTTCGATTTAAGCGGAAGTGAAACAGTGAGTCAACTTGTACAATGTTTCATTTAACAAGATATACTATGTCGTCAGAATCTTTTGCTTCACAGTTGAATTGGGAATTTTTAGTCACAGAATTGGGAAAAATTAACATTTTTTGGCATTGGGAACGGTGCTGTTTATCGGTACCAGTTATATTATAAGGAAAAAAACGCTGTTCAGATGTCCACAGATTACAATGTTAGTCCTTTTTTTAAACTTAAAGACAAAAAGAGTCCAATAATAACCTGCTTTATGCTCTGCTTTCATTCTTTTTTTTCCGGGGGGGTATATTATATATTGTTGTTCTCAATTCCAAACAAATGTCACTATTTTTACCCAATTGGAAAGGCCCAGGCCCTTGAATTCCAGACCTTAAAACCCTAGCCAAAAGGCCCCAGCTTTACACAAATTCCCGTATTGACCCAGCATTCAAAGGCATTAAATGTTTGATTTAAAATTTTACAATACAAATCCGAAGCAAAAAAATTTGTATTCAATATTTTAGATTCTTGGTGAGGGCCTTAATTTGAAATGTTTTTGTCAAGTTTGAGTATTTTAAATTTTATATTGTAGGTGATGAGGCCAATAGTGACAACTCAAAGTGCAGTTGCCCAGCCAGCAAAAGCATTTAATAGAAAACTGGTCCCTCAGGAAATTCCAAAGGTAATCATAGAAACAATACACATGCATATTATTCAACATGTTCAAATAATGCTTTTTGGAAAAAAAATTTTGAACATAAAACTATTGTAAGTGAATTTTTTATAAACTTCAAATAGTGGAGTGGACTTCTATGTTTTAGTGGCTTGGCACATATAAAGATGCTCTAGTTTATCATTTCAATTAATGAATGGATACAAGAGATTTTCTTTATCAATTCAATAACCAGTTTTTCAACTTTTCACATTCAATTTTCCATTCTACATCTTCAAGCAGTGATTGGGAAGGCCAAAATGGTCAATGGGACTATGGCGCAACTGTCAACATTTTTGATGGGCCATTTCGAAAATGAATGGGCCATCAATATAATCTGAAGGGCCATTTCAAGAAATAACAAAGTGACAAACAAATATGAAATACGAGAGAAAACACATTTTTAATTAACTGAATCCGATTTTAACACATAAAATGCAGCAAATTTAAAGGAACTTGCTTAGAATATAACTGACCCATATTTTGTGTTAAACTTACGACAGTTTTGGAAAGGGAACAGCCCTACCATACAAATGAATGAAGTATCGCTTCGTTTAACCGGAAGTACTTTTTGACAGGTTTCAACCAATGAGATTTGTTGTTTTAAACTGACTGCATTTAAAACGAAAGTAAAATAAGAAAGAAAGTCGTACGCAAAATATTTCCAAATAACATCGCTAGAAATTGAATGCGCACGTTGGCACCATGATTGATTGATTTAATGCGCCATTTTTCATTTCAATGCGACTATGGCGCAAGCCCTTCCCAATCACTGCTTCAAGCTATGATTCAGCTAATGTTTATTTTTTTTAATTGAAAGAAAGAGTTTTGTTTGCAAATGGTGGATGCTAATTACAAAATTTCTAAAATCTTGATTTAAAAACCCAACAGCTATCATGTGGAGGCATATTAGCATGAAATACCACAAACCTGGCATATGAACCAAAAAACATAGTAATCTCTGAAACAGATTCTACATGTTCAAATGTTGAACAAAATGGAGAAAAAAAATACAAGACGGTTATTAAAGAATTTAAACTATCGTCATTGCACTGAATTAAAAATAATCAAACTTAGGCCAAATTACTGGAAATTGAAGAGTGAGGTTCCTGAATCATTGCAGTTTTATTAGTAATTTTACAATGAATTGTGATTTTAGGATGAGAAAGAAGAAAAGCCTCCCGTTACAACTGTATTTGTTGGTAACATCAGTGATCGAGCACCTGATGCTATGATTCGACAGATGCTACAGGTAATTTTTTCACTTTATGAAAACATTATGCTTGGAGAAAAGGAATAATTCGTTTCTGCTTAAAGTTTGATTTTATATTAATAGTTGATATAGCACTGGTAGAGGTTGATTTCATTAAATTAATTTTTTTTTATTATAGAGATGTGGAAATGTACTCAGTTGGAAACGTGTACAAGGTGCTTCAGGAAAATTACAAGGTTTGTGTGCATTATTATAGCTCGATCAAATAGTTGTACTTAACTCATATCAAGACATGGAGTTGTAAAATCTAATATTTATCAGACTTGAAAAAAAACTATTTGAATTTTAATGCATATTCATGAGTATTACATCTGTGTGATCAATGGATGTTTTCCTTCTATTCCAGCATTTGGGTTTTGTGAATATGAAGACCCAGAAGCCACACTACGTTGTATGAGACTTTTAAATGAATGGGAAATAGCAGACAAGAAATTAGTTGTAAGTACACTCATAAACATGATATGCAGTGATAAAGCAAGTTTTCATAAAGGCAAGAAACCATAGAAGAAAAAAAGAAATATGATGAAAGTGTTTAGCAATATAAGAAACAATAAATTGTTGAGTTTCCACTTGAGCTAGAGAATACATATACATGTATAAACTTTTACATGTATGTGCTTTTGTAGGTGAAAGTAGATGCTAAAACAAAGACACTCTTAGATGAATACATAACTAAAAAGAAATCCAGAACAAGTGAAGCTGAGGGTGAGGACAAAGAAAAGAAAGAAAATGGAGAAAAAGAAGGTGATTCTAAAGTAGAGGAAGACTTGGATGAATTTACCAAGAGAGAGGATCGGGTGGCAAAGGCTGGTCTGGATGCCATTATGAGAGAGTATGCTGGAGATCTCACAAAGAAGGTGTTTCCAGGTAAACTTCATTAGGCCACACCAACTTTATTTTTTTACGTGTACTTGTTGTCAGACCCACCCACTCTTTAAATAATATTTAATTCAAAATTCCTGCACCAGGGAATTTCTGTGCGAATTTATGCTCTATATCCACTCTATTTTTCACATTTTAAATCTGCTTACTCTACAAACATAAAAAAAAACTAGGGAAAATATAATTGTCCACTCAAATTCTTTCATGTTCTGCCTAAAAGTTTTGTCTACAAAAAAGTAATATTATTACATGTATTGAATTGCTCACCTGCTCATACTTTTTTAATCCGATTTCTGACAAACAAGAAATAATATAGGTGTGGCCTTAGCCGAAGTTTTAAATATCCAAACATATACACTGTATTTCTTTTGATATTATGACTGAATTACTGACAGGAAGGTTCCTACTGATGTTTGGATGTACATGGATTTCTTTGGTTTGTAGATGTGGAAAAGGAGGCGAAGCCAGTCAAAAAGAAAGTGGAAGAAGAAAAGATTATAAAAGACACAGTAAGTAGTTTAAAGATCTTAGAAGTCATAGTAAGCATTTATATAAAGCAATGGAACAGAGATGTTGATCAAAGCTGATTTAAGATAAGTGAAAGTCCGATTTACTTGTATGATTTTTCTTTCTTGTATGAAAGTGAAAACAGCCTAATGATGATTGAAATATAGACTCTGAAATTTTTGGACAGTAAAATAATAAAGAAGAGTTCTTGTCTCTCCTAAATATTTTAGCATTGTTTCAAGTTCTTTTGAAGAGGAAAGGGGAGAGGGGCAAGGTCAAATTTTGGGGGGTTACTTTAACATAAAAGTGTATTGAGAAATTCCTAAGGGGGAGACCCCTTCAATCACCACCACTAAATCCGCACCTGAGCGTAAATTCAGTAGTGGTAATATTAATAATCAAATTGAATTCTTTATTTGTAGGGAATCGATGACATAGATATTGAAGATGACAAAAGGGAGATAATTCATAGAGAAATCAAGAGCTTCAGAGACCTTCATAAAGTAAGTATTTCTCCCATAGAGTAGAATATGCTGTTAAATGCCTTTTGACCTTTTGTTAAGGGTTTCTTTAAAGGTTGCTTAACTTTCTTGACAATAGAATAATCCAGTAACTGGCCTCAAAGTTGTCAGTTAAGTTGTGGCTTTTTGAACACCAGATGCAGTTACCACGCTCATTATTTAAATACACATTTTGTTAAGTCAAACATTAAATTTTCTTTAAAATGATTTTTTTCTTAATAGTGAATAGGATTTGTCTTTTTTTAAAAAACTTATTTTAAAAATTAAGGCTCTATTATCCAAAAAAAAAAAAAAACTGAAAATTTTTATTTTCACCATTTTATGAAGAGAATTACATTTTATTCACAAAGGAAATAAAATATAAGCTTGGCATTCATTCAATTTAAATTAATTTTGTCATTCTATTGTAGTATAGGCTGAAATTTTTACAGGGAAAAAAATACATTTGTACCATTTAAATACATTTTACATATGGGTTAATTCAGATTTGCTTTTGATATTTTTTTGAAAATATAAATTAAACCTTCTGTAAATTTTTAACTGACATTTTTCTGTCATCTTTAAATAACATCGGTTATATTTCATTACCCCCCACTTAATAGATGAGCCCTGATGCTCGTGCCAAGCATCTGTTACGGTCCTGATCAACCTGTATAATTTTATATGAAAGACTCTCTGGTAAGTGTTTACCAAATATTTTTATAAATATGTTACTTTTCCATCAAATAGAAGAAAGAAGAGGCCTTTCGGTAAGACAATAGTAGGAAATTAAATATTGCAAAAACTTTGCATTTCTGATTGAGACTTGACAAAAAACTATCACAAGGAATTCTTAAAGATTTAATGCCTTTTAAAAAGCAGAAACCATACAAAATTTGAAGATATTTATGTCAGTGTTAGAAAGATGCAGGGGAACACACATAAATGAATACTGTATGAATGGCATTTAGGTTAATCAAGAAAATAGATGAAGAACTTGAAATAACAGTGCTAGAATGAGATGGAGACTTTGCAGTCCTTTTTCCCTTAAGTTTATGGGCTCTTAAGAAAAAATTAGAAATGGGGCTAAAAAGGGGATGGGAAGTTGCTTTGTAAAGTGTAAGTCTATATTGCTCAAAGCCCTTAATAGCGAGTAGTTTCTCGTATGCAGTAAGAAGGTGGGTTATAAATAGGAACTAGTGGGATATATTTTGAAAAACTACTGGAAATGAAGTACATCTACAGATATTTCCTCAAGTAAGTGACCCTAATTTACTTTCTTTCAGCTCTTTCCATAATAACCGTGACACAGACCGAAGGTTAGTGAGATAGATTTAATGTATGTGTACTTTTGTTATTGCTTGTGAATTAATTATTTTGTCTCAAAGGACTACAGACTTAAATCCCCTAATTCTGCTCAGCAGGTCTAGAGCAGATTACTTGTGAGCTTTCTTGTAGGTTTTTCACCCCAACAGGAGAAAGCTTTTTTACAGTGACATGTATATGATGAAATACGACATGTAAGTTACACAAAAGAAAAAAAAAAACTGTAACATCTGCTCTCAGAGTGTTTTTATGAGGACAGATTTATAAGAGGGGCTTAATATTCATTCCCATCCCTTATTGTCTTTCCAGTTCAAAGTTAAGCATGCTAGATATGCATGCCAATTTTTACTTGAAGTGAAATTTACTCTGTTTTATATACACAGTATGTGATTTATGGGTAGTATTTGATAATCTGAAATGTTTTAAAGGTTTGCTTTTTCACATCACTCTCAGCTGATTTTGTGTTCTGAACTTACAAGCATAAAGTATTGTAACTCATTAAGAAATACGAAGGGTTATCATTTAATTCAGTTTGAACTCCATGTCAGGGTGAAAAATTGATATTCAGAATTTCACCCAGTATGAATAAGATTTTTTGTATGATGCAAAAGCAAAATTACTAAGGGTGATTTTATTGGACTTGTTAAAAAAGAATATATATCCATGGGTGAAATTGTAAATGGATGACTAGGGTTTAATGCAATAAAACCTTTTTGTTGCCAGCAGCGTTATCTTAAGGATTGATTAATAACATGCCAGAATTGCTCTCACAAGGATTAGGATAAACAGTAGTCCAATATGGCTGAGGAGGATCTCCAATCAGAGAAGTAGTGATGTGAAAACGTAGCTTGACTTTGTTCATAGTGATTTGGAGGACATTTGTTGTGAATTGGTTGTCTGTTAAAAATTAACTTCAGCAATCATTTTGCAACATTGTGCATGAGCATATTTTTGAAAGAAAACCTGACAAGACACTTTTTATCTAGTCTGTGTGCTTTTTAAGGTAATTAGCAAGAGAAATACCTTTTATTTTCTTCGGTCACATTACATTTTTATGATGTATGAAAATTATTTGTTGGTGTTCGAAGTTGAAAAAAATATTGCATAAAAAATAGTTTTATTGAACACCACTGTTTCATCAGTAGAAACAAACATTTTTAGAGAAATACTTGTCTGGAAGAGGGTTTTACCATTTACAAGTTAGTTATCCTTTTGTGTTCTGATACATTTTATTAACTTTTATGCTGTTCTTTTGAAGGGAGAGGACGAGGCAGAAAAAGATGCTGAGAAAGACAAAGAAAGAGAAGAAAGAATCCGACTCGCAGAGGAACGACGAAGACGCGAGAGGGAACGAATGAAGGAGAGAGAGAGGGAGCGGGAAAGAGAACTGGAAAAGGAACGTTATGAAAGAGAAAGGGAACGAGAACGCATCAGAAGTAGGACAAGGTCAAGGTCACGATCTCCTAAGAGGTGGAGGGAGAGGTCAAGGTCAAGAGAAAAGTAAGTGTAGGAATAAAAATAGTTATAGTCAATTAAAAAATCCTGATATGAATGAAAGTATTGGAATGTGATTACTTGGTAATTAGATTCTAATAAAAAAAAAATTTCGTAGGGAAAGGAGGAAAGAACGTGACAGAGATGCGGAGGACGAAGAGGAAGCATATGAAAGGAGGAAATTGGAGAAGAAATTACGTGAAAAAGAAGCAGCATATCAAGAGGTAGGTGCCAAGTTTAATACCCATCAGAAGATTTATTAGTTGGCAGTATAAATTTGTTGATTATGAGATTAAAGTTCAAAGTGAAATCATAACTTTCAGCACTGACTGTCGGTTTCACACTTTTGTATTTGTATTTCAAGGAATTATATATCAAAGTTCTGTTCATTTTATTCAACTATAAAAGCATTTCTTGTTCCCATGCTATTAATTTTTTTGTCGTTAACAGAGACTGAAGAATTGGGAAGCCAGAGAAAGAAAGAAAGCAAGGGAGTATGAGAAAGAAAGAGAAAGAGAAGAGGAAAGAAAAGCAGAAGAGGTTAGTCAGGCATATGTCGAAAGAGTTTTCTCTACACTGTTCATGTTATTACTATTGCTTATCGTAATGAGTGTTTAAGCTTGATTTTCACTATGTGCCTTATTTCAGGCCAGAGAGGCACGGAGGTTGAAGGAATTCCTTGAAGATTATGATGATGAAAGGGATGATGTGAAATATTACAAGTAAGATTTACCATATTGTTGGTAAAGTACATAGTACATAGTAGCAGTATTTATTGAAAACTCTGATGACATACACCTATCAATAAGTGATAATAATTATTTGTGAATCTTTAGAGGCAGCTGTCTAAACAGAAGACTGAAAGAAAGAGAGAAGGAGAGAGAGGCAGATGCACGAGACAGACAGAGAGAGAAGGAGGAACTGGAGGAGATCAAACGAAAGTTACTGGACGAGGGGCACCCTGACCCAGAGGCCGAGTTAATGAAGGTTAGTGGCTCTTATGTATTACAACATTCAAAAGATACAGATAGAGGCCTTTAAGTTAGAAGCATTCAGATATTTTATTCTGAGCTAGCTTTAAATTGTGAGAAAAAATGTCATGGTGAAACATCTATCTTGCGGTGTTAAAATGAGGGTGCATGTTTAAAGTTTTCTTGGGGAAAATAGAGAATTTATGGACATCATTTCAGATTGAATTGGAGAGGGAAGAGCATCTGAAACCTCGTCTGAATATATCAGAAGAAAAGTCCCCGGTCATCCAGAAGGAACCAATCCCTGTAGACTCCTCAGATGAGGCAGAGGAGGAGGAAGAAGAGAAACCACAGTTACCCCCCAACATGAAGTCCACACTGAGACCCATTGATGTGTCCAACAGTGTCACGCCTATGTCAGAGGACAATGACAGCAACTTCCCACCCCCTGACGAGGACTCCCAACCTGTGTATGGCCCATCCAAGGAGGAGAATGCCAAGTTAGGATTTGGGGGACTGAAACTAGGTAGGGATTCAATTCTCTGTGATATCTAGTAAAAGCATGACTTTAAAGGAGAAATTAGGGACTAATGTAGGACGGTACTTTAAAGAAATGAACTGTTTTAGCTATTTTACACAGCATTCACATGTATATTGATAAATTGCAGGTAGTAGTAGTAGTCCAACTGAAAGTACCTCCAACAAGAGAAAGAAATTGACGGTAGGTGATGTGTTCAACCAAGATGATGAAGACAGTTCATCAGGTGCCAAAAAACGTAAACTGGTACCCCTGGATTACGATGACGATAAGGAGGGGAAGAAGGGAGGAGCCACTGCAGAGGAGAAACGCGTGAAAATCAAACAGCTGATAGAGAGCATTCCCACAGCCAAGGATGAACTGTTTGCTTATCCTCTGGACTGGAATATCGTGGATCAGGTAGGAGGATGTTTCCATGTCATGATTATTGTATAGCTGTTATATTTCGAACACTGATATCTTGAAGACCGTTAATATGTCAAAGTGAATATTGGGAGTCCCACTACTATTACTTTGTGTTATTTAATCATAATATCTTGGTTTTTCCCTTGGTCTCGATGAGGTTGAAAAAATGAAATGAAATTTGACTATATTTTAACATGATTAAAATCTTGAAAATCTGCTAATACAGGGTTCAATTAAATTACACAACAAAAGGAGGTATTAGAATTATCATGTATACATTTCTCTCTTCATGTAGATAAAATCTAGAATAATTATATAAATATATACAGATACTGATCAAAAGATAACTTTTATGCAATAATGATTTTTCAGGTCCTTATGGATAAAAGGATTAAACCTTGGGTTAACAAAAAGATCATTGAGTACATTGGTGAGGAAGAACCAACACTGACAGAATTTATATGTCAGAAAGTCATGGCTAGAAGTGGTCCTCAAGCAATACTCAACGATGTAGCAATGGTAGGTGTCCCCAAGTCGTAATGAATTTTTTTTTTTTTTATCTATAATTCGACAAATTTTTTTCTCACACAGACCAGTGTTTCTTAAATTGTTACGTTTGTTCATTGATAGAGTTTGCTTTATTTAGGTTTGTTTATATATCATGTTTATTTATTTGTATCATGTTTGTTTCTTTGTAGGTGTTGGATGAGGAAGCGGAGGTGTTCGTGGTGAAAATGTGGAGATTACTGGTGTACGAAACAGAAGCCAAAAAACTAGGACTAGTCAAATGATGCTTGTGTGATTAGACTGTGTGTGTGTAGAGTTATGTGCCAAAGCGGGAAAGTGTGTATGAAATGATGTGATTGATTCCAGCACAACTGTCACAGTGCTGTATGAATAGATCCCAGTCCCCCAATTCTATTCGGCTTCCATTCCATCAAGACAATCCAGGTTCTACATCGCGGTTGTGGTTCATGTACTGAATTTACTGACAGACATACCATCAAGAATCATGCAAGATGAAATCAGGGTGTAATTCAGTAAATGTATGTGATGTTCATACATTAGGTTCAAATGTGTGATAAAATGATTACAAATGTTTCCTTGTTAACGAGAAGATGAAATGAGTGAAATTTTGACTGATTATGAAAGTAATGAACAAGTGCTTCAAGGAAAATCATTTTAATTTTGCATTGTAAATACTCATAAAACATTGGTCAAGAACAACAGAAATGAATGCTATCGAACATGAAAATCATATGACATACAAAATTACAATTAAAATTATTATAAGTATTGTGTTAACTTTACATTATTGTACACTGTGGTTTTTATCAGTTATGAATACAGCTTTTCTAGTGCCGCTATCAAGCTCTGAATGATCTCATCCACTTCTTCCAGTCCATTTTTGTTTCCTGAAAATAGAATGAGGAGTACATTGTTGGAAAGTTTTAGCAAGTGGAAACCTAAAAGGTCATCGGTTCATGGCATTTGGCATCATTTTATAAGCTGATGTTACATAGATTTCAGCAATCTCCTTTAAATTCTATGGTCATTACTATGACCTTGTTAAGAGATATAACCCATCATTGGTCATATTTTGGCAGACTTTTTTTTTCATGCAGATTGCCAGACCTTTGTTTTGTTTTTGACTGAAATTGACCATGGAGTGTTCCTAAGCACTTGATTCCAAGGCAAATCTGGAGTTTGCAGGGGTCCTTGTTTATGTCCTCTTTATACTAGTATTTTAAAAGCGATAGAAGACAAAGTATTAAAATCAAGGGGGTACTTTTGTATCAATGTGCTGGAAATCCAATGACGATAATTTTTCATGTCACATCTTATTACATCAATGAAACTTCATTCCAAATATTTTGCTATACAACAATTGAACCAAGGTTTTTTTTTTCATTTAATTGGTCAAAAAAAAATTATGCATTTAAACCCTTTTCACTTCCAATGTAGAGAAGTTCTCAGAAAATTTCAGCTTAAATTTTACTTGTTCGATATTTGCACTGACTTGTCCAGTCTGATTATCAAAATCCAGACAAATCTCAGCTGAGATTAAGATGACTCATATGTAAGCATTGTTGTAATTTGGGGTAATCATTATATTGTCACGTACCGGTATTTGCTTGTTTGGTGTGAATACAAAATCTTGTACAACGTATCCACATCATTTTAGTATATTTATGTATGATATTAAATATGCGATTTACCTTTATTTTTATCCTGATTCAGTGCTTCGTTCCATGAATCTGTAGCTTTATTTGAGAAATCTCCTGAATTATCTGAAATGATAAAGAATCTGGGACATATAAAACCATATATTCCGTGTAATAGCTGCAATAATGTATCCCTGTTCGATATTTTTATCTGATATTTTCTGGAGAAAAAATAAATAATATTCAGTGGATGCAAATATTCTTTTATATCCCGTGCAATTTAATATAACATACTCGTTTGAAATGAAATATACCTTGTATAACTATTCAATGAATAGCTGCAGAAATGCAACTCTCCGGGGGAAAAAAATCTGTGTTCAATGATCTCAATTTTTCCGACACACAAATTTGCACTATTCAATGAATAGTCAAACGAGTTCTGATTGTTTTGATTTACCTTGATTTTTACCCTGATTCAGTGCTTTGTTCCATGAATCTGTAGCTTTATTTGAGAAATCTCCTGAATTATCTGAAATGATAAAGAATATGAGACTATTAATATAAAAAATATTAGTACTCAGTCGAGATCGTTTCAAGTACGTGGGAGGTCGGTTACCTTGCCAGTTTTTATTGACTTGTTTGGCGCCTACCGCTGAATTCCATGATTCTGTAGCTTTTGAGGAAAATTCTTTTACATCCCCTGCAATTTTTAAAATGCAATCATTTTCATGCTTGCTTGAAATGAAATATTTATCTGCGGACTATCTGTATTATGTTGTGATATGACGTTCTAACTACCCTCTGGCCAGCTTCCATCCCAGGATTTTCCTGAGCTACCGAAGACATTTTTTCCGCTGTTTCCAGAGGAGTTTGCTCCTGATTCTGTTTTCTCGTTTGCTTTTGTTTGAACCATTCCATTACTTTTGCCAGCTGCAAAATGTAATAAAAACGGGGAAATTTTAAGCTAGATGTCAGCAGCTTTGGATATTATTCCATGGTGTATCCGTTTAGTGATCTGTAACAATAGTGATCTGTGTTTTACGTACACGATAATATTAAGAAGAATTTTTCGTTTCCAATTATAGTACTGTATTTTAACTCTAGATTGTTATACCCTGATTTTTCTAGATTTAAATGGTGAAATTTGGCAGTGCCTGAGTGTACGAGTACATCCACCTTTTTATTGTTTCTGTATCTGTGAACTACAATCCCATATCTTAAGTGAAACGTCTATATTAGTTGGATAACCTACAGACCTGGCCATCCGCCGTCCCAGTCATGCCCGGCCGTTGATTCTGTTACTTGCACTACCTGAAATGGCTCTACTGAGAAAAGAAAGGTAGATTGTAGCATCTAATCTCAAACAAATTTGACAATGTGAAAAAAGTAAAAACAAATGCCAGAAAAATTTACCTTTGTCTGCAAAAGAGTTGGGATTGAAACCTTTTAAAAAGTTTCGGTTATTTGGATCAAACTTCAAATTGTCGAATGGTGAAGGTGTTACTATTTTAGGATCGAACTTGATGCCAGCATTTCCAGGGTTACCGAACACATTCATTTTAGGAGCCTCTGGAACAGATGTTGTGATGGACTGAAACTCGGAGAAGGGTCTCGGCTTTTGTTCTTTCATAGGGTTGTAGTTGACAAAGGGAATGCTGTTCGGGTTATAATCTGGTATATTCAGGCCCTTATAAAAGGCGGGGTTATAGGTCATAGGCAGTCCTGTTTTGGAATTTGAAATTGATTTATATGAAATACATTTTAACGCCTACTGTTAAAATCTAAAAAGAGTTTTACATGTAGGTACATGTATTTATATACATGTATATATATATTTTACATATATATTCCGTGTGTCGTCAAGATCTTTCGCTGGGTACAAATATATTTGACCTCTTGACTTTGCAGTTTGACCTACTTTTGCAAAATTTTAATAAACTTTAACCTTGGCTTTAACTTTTTAACTATTAGTGCTAGAACCTTCACATAGCTTTTGTGCATATTCCTTCTGACAAGACATTTTTGGTATCAGCATTTTGCATCATGACCCCCAGCCTTGTCCTATATTTGTACTTTATTTTCATATTTGGAAAAGTAAGTTAAATCAACAAATAGAAGGAATTTAAGTGAAGACGTACGATTTGTAGGTATTTTCCAACCTCTCAAAAATACATCTTCGTACTTACCCTCCGAAACCTTTAAACAAAGCAGTCCAATCAACACAAATTTAACCGCCATGGTTACAAGTAATTAGATCGAAATTAAAGTAAAGAACGTTAAGGTATCAATATTTTACCGTTAAATTATGTAACAGGAAGTTCATCCTTTACATGACGTATTTTTTTCCGGTTAGCATTTATTGTACATAAGGATAATTTATCTTTCACCTGCCTCTTTATCAGGTCACTAATCCCTTCCAAGGAAGGGAACAAAATTATAATATCTGTAATCTCATTGTCCGTCTTCGATCGCCATCAGTCTGGACGTATTTTATCCATTTGATGATATAATCTTTTTACCTTTTTATAAAACAAATTTTTGTGCTTCTTCATTAATTGTTCCCAGCTTCAATATTTTTTGCTCTTTAAGTTTAACAGATACATAAATACGATAAGATTAATAATTAAGATTTTTTTTTTTTTAAATGCACTAACTGCACCAGTCTTAGATTTACCTTTCTATTGTCAAAAGCTGAAAAGGCTTTGGGATTTTGCAATATTGGTATATAAGTTGTGAAATATTTTCCTCTTAAAAAATGACGCGGAACTTTGCTTGAAGAGGATTGAGCTTCCGAAGAGCCATAAAAGCCAATTTTGTTCCTTAGCGCATGACTTTGGATCGGCGTTAATTTAAATCAGAAATACTTAAATAAAATTAAATGAAACCATCTTCTTGGGATTCTTTTATTAATTTACTGGCTTGACTGGGAAAAGTAGTTGTAGATCCCTTTCTTTTTAAGTTATATCCCGGTGAACTTGATATAAAAGATACTACAGAATCTTACACTTCTGTTTAATTTTTAGATTTTTTATTAGAAAAATTTATGAAAAACGCATTCACTTCAACTTTTCTATCGTCAGTTTCCATTTAATATTTATATAGAAATAACATCATCATGTGGAGTTGATTCGATAAGCAAGAACATGTTCTACATACAAACATTTTGTAGAACGAGACAAACTATTGACAATTAAAAAACTTGATGAAAAAAGGATGTCAATGTACCGTTAAGTTGATCTCATTTAAAGTCAACATTTCGCAATATCTTTTGCCCTCCATGGCACATGATCCAAAATCTGAAGTTTCCGGAGGTTCGTATTCACTCTCTTCCTCCTCCTTTTTATTGGTTCAGTGGACTAAAAAGCAAGATTGCTGTGTATTATTTCCATATTTTATCTAGAATTTCATGGACGTAGCAATGATTTTTAAATATCGAGTTTCATGTATTGTTTTGACTCTTGTTGTCCTCAAAAATCTGTTGCGCATATTTTCAAACTGAAAGGGTAAGATTTTCGTGATATGAGAAAGATATATAGGCTAGTGGGGATTTAATTTCGTGAATGAAGGAGAACTGAGTCGTTATACATTTGAAAATCTACAATTCATCGGGGTATTGAATTCATGGGTGTCATCCTACATGTACCTCGAAAACAAAATAAGGGAATACTACGAAAAGGTAATATAATTTATTTCGGAAAATCTATGAACATTTTTTTACCCCCCCCCCCCCGCTTGAAAAGCGGGAGGGTATATAGTAATCGGTATGTCCGTCCGTCCGTCTGTTACGCTTTGGGATACCCATCTCTTATCCTTTCAGACTGCTTTCATACCACTGAATGAAATTTGATGACACAGAATCTTTATTACATATTGCCATTGTGCACCTCCTATTTTATTTTTTCATCCGACACATATTTTGGGTTTCCCACAGCAAAACAAGGACACTGTCATTATATTGAAATGGGAAGCGGGGGTATCATTTAGTGAGCTCATTGCTTACAGTACCTCTAGTTTTTACAGGCACTTGTCGCAAATATTTCTAGGCATAAACATAAATTTCACACCTTTGAAATGATTTATTAGTTTGGAGTTAAAATTTCATACTTGCTTAGAAATATTTAGAGCGTAAAGGTTTTAGTATATTTTCAGATATTTCAGCATTATGGTAATGAACTATACCCTTGAAATATTATCAATCTTCGATACAGAAAGGAAATGAATATACCATCACTGTTAGTACAGGAATTGGACAGGAGTTCTGTAGTGATTAATTCGCCTATGCCATGCAATCAATGTACATAAACTAATAAGTTATAGAACTATGTTTTTTTATATATACATAAAAAGAAAAACAGACTATTCATCTTGACATTTTCTCAAGAATATCCAACAGCGACAAGAACAAGTCCACGTATTTGTCTTCTGCTCTCTGAAATTCAGATCATTTTATTTTTAGTGCGGTTGAAAATTTTAGGGACATGTATTAAAATTCAACATATGAAATTAAAAAAATGAACATACCTTGACCACACCTTTAAAAAATGAAAATAATACATTTAATTTTTAAAGAAATAGTACCGATCAAGTGAAAGTGCATTCGTGTATCGCAGTATTCAAATTCTTATTTTCTTGCAATTATAACTTCTTTAAACCGTATTATTCTGTGCTACTCAGCAAGAAATCACTACTTCAATAAATTACAGGCAGACAAATAAAGTTAAGTTTTTGAAACTTGTTTCCGAATCGTGTGTGAGCCGAACGTAATATCTGTATTGTAAAACTATGCTTGTATTTTTAAAAATAAATAAATGGTTTAAACTAAACTAAAACTAAGTAGGTGGTCCTCGCAAAATTAAGAATCACATGATGGTAAATATTTTTGATTCTAAATAAATCTTGCAATTCTGCTCAAATTGATAAGTTTCAGGGGAATTTTATCACAATACATTTCGAAACTTTCCTCATTTGGCTTCCAATCAACGTTAGAAAAAACAATAAAGATTACCTCTAATTGCACGTTTTCCTGTATTAAAAAAAATGGGAAAAAATTAATGAGACATGCGTTTTCGAACAATATTTTGTAAGGCAAAAATGAAAATAGATAAAAAGCGCTTACCTAGCATTGAGAACTGATTTGACTGGGTCCCGGTTAATCCTCCTCCTGTGAAAAAATCAAGGTTTGAAGGTTACTAACTTCCACATATATATATATATATATATATATATATATATATATATATATATATATATATATATATATATATTTATCCCCCCCCCTCGTGTCCCCTTATCTCAATCATAGGAATAATCTTTAATTAACAATACATTTTTAGCTTCAGTCTGGTAGAGTAAAGGTATAATTATAGGTTGGCAATTCTCGGATATAAAAATATGACCTTCTATGAAGTTAATTCTCTCTATTAAATTCTACAGTTGCTAATGTCAAAACGCTACCTGATCATCGTTTGCCATAACCCTTTTTTCTAACACTTTAAAAAAAAATGATAAAACGGATGTACTTTTCCACTCAATGGAAATGTTTAATTCAGAAAAAATAATCATCTCTTCGATGATAAAGAAAGAACGATAATTTTTACCATTCATAAATCCTTTCGGATCCACGAGACTGGTACCTCCAGAAAACTTAGAAATGTCCCCGCCACCTAATAGCATAAAGACAGACTTGGATAGAAAGCTGATGATTGACAAGTACATTACAAATGCCAACAAGCATTTCTTAACTTGGTTTTAATACTCTTCAATTAAATTCAATGAGGCTATATAAGCTTTAATGATTTTGAAAAAAACCTATTCTCAGAAAAAGCAAAAATTCGAAAATTCCAACACCTTAAATTTCAGGTAAGGTGGACTTTACAAAATGCGAACAGTGATATAGAATTTTAATTTAGAAATTGAACCCTTTAGCTTTCCATAGCGATGCGATGATTGAATGTTGTTTTTTTTACGAGCCACTTCTTTAAAACCAATACTTGAGAACACAAAGCGTTTGAAACACAATGCAAAGCAAGTTATTTTTTGGTTAATGATACAATGGCGTTAAAGCAAAAGCACTCCTTCTAGGTTTTTGTGAGAAGATTTGATAATTCAGTTAACATTACCAGACATTGCCCCCATTGGATCCAGGGGATTTCCGCCTGGTGGAAGTCCACCAGGCATCATGGGATTGGAAGATGACACGGAGCTACCTCCTGTTAATTAAGTGTAATACGTGGTCAAGATATAAGTATTTCATGCCCTATTATTCTTTAAATTTTTTGTTTTGTTTGGTTTGGTTTTTTTAAGCATAAAAAAGTTTTTACGTCACCCGAATTGAGTGTTCGTCCTGTTACAGATGATCCCATTGTATTCATCATATTCATTGGACCGGAAGTCCCACCAGCGCCACTGGATGAACCGCTCATCATTGATCCCATTGGATTAAACATGTTTGCCCCGGCGCTACCACCACTGGACCCACCGTTGACCTGATTCGCCCCACCCATCATTCCAGGAGCTCCACCCATTAATGAATTAGCATCCATTTTATTTGCATCCCGACCTCCAGCGCCTGATGGTATAAAACATTCTATACATTCAGAGACTATGTTCTTTTATCACTGTTCATTAGTATTTGGGTGTATTCTACATGTACTTACCACCGAACATGTTCAAACTAGCACCCTGTACTGCCATTTGTGTGTTAACTGCACCAGGATCAAACGTGCCACCAGATGCTTAAATATAGCAAAATAGTTATATACTAATTAGAGTATGTCTCCAAAAGGAATTCAGAAGGTATGTGATTACTGTTAGGACACATACAGATAAACGGTATACATACAACCACCCTGGGGTCCCATGAAGTTTTGTACCTTTCCTATTAAAAAAGAAGAATAAATATTTTTTAGACCAAATGGAGCAACGGTGATTAAATTTTCGTTTTTTCATTTTAATAACTTTAGTGTAAAGTGAGAGTATCGATATTTCCAGCATACCTAAAACTGGACTTAAGGGATTGAATCCGGACTGAGTTGTTTCGACATTTGTTTTAATAGGATCAAAAGATCCAGCCATCGAAGTCCCACCGGAAGTCTGTGATGTTCCGCTGCTAGAGCTACTTCCGGACATAGGAGTACCAAATGCAGAGGCACCTGAACTGCTGCCTCCACTTGAAGACCCAGATTGTGTGTTTGTAGGACTTCCAAATGAATTTGCTCCTCCTTGGGAAGTACTCGCTGATGCACTTGGACTACCAAAAGAAGAAGCACTACCGCTTGAAGAAGTGCCTGATCCAGTTCCAGATGAACTTCCAAAGGAGGACGCACTTCCACTTCCAGGTGTATTGCTTCCAGTGGAACTGCTTCCTGAGCTTGTTGAACTTCCAAATGACGAGGCACCTCCACTACTCGTACCACTTTGTAGCATGGCGCTTCCACTTCCCGATTGCTGTGTCATGCCATTTCCACTTGGCATCGAACCTCCTCCCATCGACTGCTGCTTAGCATTCATTCCCATTCCGTTGGTGAAAGTTGGGGTGTTGCCTCCAGTCCCCTGTCCGGAGTTAGCTGCATTTGGATCATACCCGCCTGCCATATTTACTGCAGCGTTATTGGGGTTATAATTTGGAACGAGGGATGATGATGCCCCTCCCTGCCCGCCTCCCATTTGTGACATGGGGTTTGTGAACTGAGAACCACCTTGCTGATTTGAATTAAAGCTACCACCAAATGCTGAGGTTCCTGAGCTGCTTGTACCACTGGTACTTCCGGACTGAGTTCCACTCGATGTTCCACTACCTCCACCGCCCATCATCTGATTTGGATTAAATCCCCCACCCATACCACTTGTCTGGGACCCAGTAGAGCTACTTAGTTGATTGTTGAATTGAGCTCCACCTTGTTGGTTTGGATTAAAACTACCACCAAATGCCGAGGTCCCAGTTCCTGAGCTGCTTGTTCCACTTGTACTTCCGGACTGAGTTCCGCCAGAGCTTGATTGTTGTGTGGATGTTCCACTACCTCCACCACCCATCATCTGATTTGGATTAAATCCCCCACCCATTCCACTGGTCTGGGATCCAGACGAGCTGCTTAACTGGTTGTTGAGTTTTGTAGGATCAAACGTTGCCGTGGAACCTGATGATTGTGACGAAGTCTGTCCACCGGATTGAGAACCAGGATTAAACATATTCATTCCGCTTCCCATGCTGCTCATCATTTGGTTAGGGTTGAAGGATCCTATGTACTGGGAGTTACTGGATGTGGAACCGGAGGAGGAAGTTCCGCCTGCAAACATCATGGCGTTAGGATCAAATGTTTGTCTTCTTTGGACCGATCCAGCTTTGATTGATTGATGATATAAAACAAAAAATATTCAAATAAAATTAAAAGTACCATCTAATTATTCAATTCATCTACCATTCAACAATCATTCTTCAAATCTTCAACTTCATTCTTTTATAACATCAATTTTTTTGAAAAGTTGCAAGAGACGATTTACACTTACCAGAAAAAAGTTTCTGAACATCCAAAACATACCGAACGGGTACGGCTGCTATAGAATGTATCAAAGTTAATAAAAGGAAATTTGGCAGCATTTTATTTCTGTAATTTTAGGCTATGAGGCCAAGATCAACAACTACAATATCATGGTAACGTTATAGATAAGACATGTTATGGAATCGATCATGCATGTTCATAGACATTTAACTACGGATATCAAATTTCTCTCTTTCTAATTAGTATTCTTCTCGGATATTTTTTTGGTTCGTATCAATAATTGTAAAGGCTTGTATTAACATTCAAATCTTCAAGAATTATATGTACTTTTATAATATATATGAGGGATTTATTTTAGAGAAGGGGTGTACTTCCCTCATTTTAAAAAAAATGCTAGATTTTCAGAATTCTTGTACTAAAAATTTGTGAATGTTGTACCTAACATCATTTTTCCCAAACACAACTATTAACTACTGTGGTTTCTTCAATTTTCGTAGGAATCAATTTTCGTGAATTTGTTTTCGAGGATACGTAATTTCCTGAACAAAAGCGTTGCATATACAAATGTATAACATCTTTATTAATTCAGTGAACATTGAATTTCGTGGATCTCCTCAACAACGTAATCCTCGAAAATTGGTGCTTAAAGGCAGAGATTTTATTTTTTACCGGGTGGTAAATTCCAGGTGAGGGAGGGGCTTATTTTGTACAGGTGTGAATGCCTTGGGGCTAGCAGTCTACCTGTGGTCGTTTGTCTCCTAATACCTATACACACGAAGTAATTTAATACACAGTGAAATACCCAGATGTCAAACTTTACCTGTTTTGGGGATTTTGAGACAATTTTAAATTAATTTAGTATAGTAAAAGGGTTTCTTGATTCATTTTTGAATGTTTGAAAACACCCTTAAACATTACAAAAAAATCATGATATATCATGCTATTATTTCAAATATTGAAATAAAGATTATTTTAGATGTTAGTGTATGTGATGATTTAAAAAAAAAACTGCTGTAAAAACCAAATTTGACTTCATTCATTCCCAGGATCTCATCTATTAAATGAAAAGAAAGTCTTGTTAAGTACATTTCATTAAGAAATATCTAGGTTTGTCCTAACCTTAATAAGTGTTTGTCACCATGAAACGTTAAAAAAGATTACTTGTAAATTTTTATCAGAATAAAAAAAAGGAAAATATAGTGACCCATGATTAGAAACATTAATAAATATTTTCTACATTTAATTACTTCACACAGTGCTGCTCTGAACTTTTTCAAGAACATTTCCACTTTAGGTTTACCATTTAAAATTAGCATATCAAAATTAATAAAGAAATTTCATTTGAAAAAAATAAGTGTTATGTACCAAAGGTTAATTTTTTTAAAATCCATATTATTTCATAATCCTTTCAAATACTTAAGGTTTATTTAATTCATGTATTATCAATCTAAAAAAATCTATTTAAAAAAATTAAAAAAAAATCATAGAAATACAGTTTCTCTATACCATGTAAACATCAAAGGATCAAAAGTTTATTTGAAAGTCCCTCCAAGTCCCAAACAAGGTGTACAGGGTATACACAGGGACCAGTAAGTAGATGTCAATCAAGTTGCAGCATCCAATGATGGACCTCCATGCACTTGATTGACAGGGCTACCCAGACCAGGTATTTTTGAAGGCGGTGCTTAAAATCTCTGCCTTTAACGAATATTTATGAAACCACAGTATTAAAGCTTTACTAGACCCTCTTATAGTAAATAGAATTAATATC
Organism: Saccostrea cuccullata; assembly: GCF_032062105.1. Lineage (NCBI taxonomy): Eukaryota > Metazoa > Mollusca > Bivalvia > Ostreida > Ostreidae > Saccostrea > Saccostrea cuccullata. Next base: position 331,998 of record NW_026929545.1, on the reverse strand, counting down.
ATTTCTTCGTTTGTATGAAAAATACGACTAAACCGAAACGGTATATGTTTGTCCAAAGACCTGAGTGACCGAGATCTTTGGTCTTTGAACGTTACTCTACAGAGTAGAATAATAAAAATAATAAGTTTCCCCTATAAAAGATTGAATGGAAAATGATTGAAATTTTTCCTTGTTCTTCTTAACATAGAAATCAAATGCAACTTTCACAAAAGTAGTAGTTAAGGTCATACCCAATGTAGTTTGAACTTTATTGGAATCTTCCCCGAAGTTGAAGAGTTCCACTAAATGAAGGACCTGTGTGCAATAATTTTAATGTCTATACATGTATATGGATTTGTACACCTCTTCTAAAACAATTTTTGATGAAAAAAAATCTGTAATTTATGTTTTGTAATTTTTGTACATTTTTCTTTGAATAATGCAAAAATTTTCACAATTTGATATCTTTTCAGAACCCCTGGTAACGTATGCTGATTGTTTGTCTAGGAACATGTAATGGTATTATAAGTTTAAATTTAGAATATCTTGAAAAATTATCAGTAGGTAAGGTATCTTGCGTATGTCCTCAAACACAGCAGAATGAAATTTGTAGCACTTGATATGATGTATATATCCTTTGCAAAATAGCATAAAGCTACTCTCATTTTAATAAACATGTATCTCAAGTTAATGAAAAAAAAATAATATTCGAATTTTTTTTAACAAAAACTTAAAATTTAATGATTTAAAGATATATGACATTCATTGTAATTGTAGTGAAAAGAATCATCAAGCTTTTATTGTTTGTAAAGGTCATATAGGTGTGGAATATGCATATACGCATTCCCATGCACCAATTTTATTCCATTATCAGGAAAACGCGTCAGGAGCACTGCAAGACTTTGGCACTTTTTATAGATACTGCATTCCACCGATAAAAGTGGTTCTGTTATGGAAATAAACTCTTCCTGAGACTTTTCTTGTACCTTGGCATGATGACATATCAGTCTTAGTAGAGTAGCTGTGAGAACCGGAAACATGTAATGTGCCTTATCTATCGTATATCATTCCCTTTATCACGCCTTATTTAGTGTCAAGGACAATTGTATGTGACCCAATAGTAAATTGATTCAGTAGTGTTATCAAAATTTATATCATACCAATAGAAATTTGCAATGAATTATATTTGAAGCAGTTTTAAGGTTGTTTTGATATGTTTATTAACGACTTTTTCAGATGTAAATTTTTCGTGATAAAATTTGACGTTTAGTTATAATGTGATTTTGATTAATTAATTGTTAGACAACTTCATAAAACTGTTCTATATTTCGTTTTTTCACAGATAAGAGTTATAGTAATACATTTCAATAATACAACCTAGAGGTGAATTTTTCATCACATTTATTGGTATCATACCAGGGTAAAATGGCTCTCCATTCGTACTGCTAATTCGAAATCTATTCGCCATCGTAATTTTCTCATTCAGAAGACAATTTTAAAAAGTTATCATTTAATAACCAGGTCTTTTCACTCAGTAAGAAGGATCTAGATATCATAAGCTCATTGCAATAAATTTCATATGAATATTGTTGTTCTCTTTTTTTCTGAAAAGAAAACCAGATCTGGAAAGTAAAAACAAGTTTTGTTATAAACTGATCGTTTTTACAATAAAAGAACTTTTTTCTTTGTCTGTTTATTCTTAACGTCCAAGAAGATTTTTAGGATTGAAAAAGTTAAATGACAGAGTATTGACTGCATCAGGGTCAAATCCTCCTGACGCTGAGCCACCCGAACCGAGCTGTGCCTTTGAAGGATCCAGAAAACTGGACTGAATTTGATTAACTTTGTTTGGATCAAAGGAAGGTTGTTGTGCACTTCCACCAGAAGAGGAGGAGGTGGAAGGGGAGGAGGAAGAAGTTGACGAAGGGGAACTTCCTCCACTACTGCTTCCAGAGTTTCCTCCCATTAAAAAATTGCTGGGGTTGATAAACATGCTTGGGCTCATCATCTGAGAAGCGCCACCGGAAGATGAACTACTGCTTGAACCGCCGCTGGTTGATGATCCAGATGTTGACCCACTGGAACCAGTTGATGTTTGTGAGGTCTGACGTCTTCGAAGATCTTAATAAAAAGAACATCAGTATAAACATCAGAGAAACAATTTAAATAAAACTAAAATCATTTTCAAAATGTGAACAAAGTACTTACTTCTCTTTCCAACTTGTGCCTGAGGATTGAAGAAATTGAAGGACATAGTGTTAAACTGGTCAGGATCAAATCCGCCAGCTGCTCCACCACTGGCTCCAAGCTTAGAAGTAGACGGGTCCAACATATTGGCCTGGATTTTGTTGACACTGTTTGGATCAAACTTTGGTGCACTCCCGCTGCTTCCACCACTGCCACTACCACCACCACCGCCACCAGACATTTGGTTCGGGTTGAAAAAGTTGAACTGCATGGTATTAAACTGATCTGGATCAAATCCACCAGCCGCGCCGTTACTGGCTCCAAGTTTAGAAGAGGATGGGTCTAACATGTTTGATGTGAGTTTGTTGACACTGTTTGGATCATACTTTGGTGGACTGCTTCCACCACTGCTGCTTCCACCACTACTGCTCGGGCCAGATGGAGAGCTCTGACGTTTTAAGAGACCTGTGGAAGAAATATAGATAGCTCAATATTGTCTTTTTTATAAGTTCAAATCATTATTAGCTCACTACAACGAGGTCCTATGTTAGAGTTTTTGGAGCAGATTTCTTATCAAGTACTTTTATGTCCTAAATTGAGCTGAGATGTATTGGAGATGTTTGTAGTATGTTTCATTGCACCAGTCAAGGTTTCAGATGTTGCAGTTTCAGCAAAATATGGATTTGTTTTATGCTTTTTGAGCAGGTTTAAGTCTGGATCAGGTTGCATTTTTCAAGTAGCCATATGTATTAACCTTAGTTTGACCAAATGTACACAAATGATACATCTAGGGATGTACACCACCATGCTTGCTTCGGATGCTTGACCTGACCCACATTTCCAGATGAGTGACAAGGTGGAAGTTTTTGGAGCAGACCTAATTTCAAAGTAACTATTAGATCTATATTGACCAAACTTGCATGGATGATGCATCCAAGGATAATGAGTTTAGTATGGTTAGTCTTGCCTTTCTAAAGGACAACATTAGTTGAGGTGAGCTCTGTAATCTCTTTTAACAATTTAAGGAATACGAACTATAACTCTTACTTCTTTTTCCAACTTGTGCTTGAGGATTGAAGAAATTGAAGGACATAGTGTTAAACTGGTCGGGATCAAATCCGCCAGCTGCTCCACCACTGGCTCCAAGCTTAGAAGTAGACGGGTCCAGCATATTGGCCTGGATTTTGTTGACACTGTTTGGATCAAACTTTGGTGCACTCCCGCTGCTTCCACTGCTACCACCACCACCGCCGCCTCCACCACCGGACATCTGGGTGGGGTTGAAAAAGTTGAACTGCATTGTATTAAACTGATCTGGATCAAATCCACCAGCGGCACCGTTACTGGCTCCAAGTTTAGAAGAGGATGGGTCTAGCATGTTTGATGTGAGTTTGTTGACACTGTTTGGATCATACTTTGGTGGACTGCTTCCACCACTGCTACTTCCGCTGCTTCCACCACTACTGCTCGGGCCAGATGGAGAGCTCTGACGTTTTAAGAGGCCTATGGACGAAATATAAATTGCTCAATGTTCTCTTTTTTAAGCTCACCTCAGCGAATAATAAGCTCACCTCATCGAAGTTGGAGAAGCTAATGTAAAACCGTCGGCGTCTTATGTTAAAGTTTTTTGGAGCAGATTTCTTATCAAATTCTTTTATGCCCTGAATTGAGCTGAGATGCATTGAAGATGTTTGTAGAATGTTTCATTGTACCAGTCAAGGTTTCAGATGTTACAATTTCAGCTAAATAAGGACCAGGTTAATGTTTTTGGAGCAGGTGAATATTTTTGGATCAGGTCTCATTCCCAAGTAACTATAAACCTTATTTGGGTCAAATTTACACAAATGATACATCTAAAACTGTACACTATGAGTCTTGCTTCGGATGCTTGACCTGACCCACATTTTCCGGATGAGTGACAAGGTGAAAGTTTTTGGATCAGATCTAATTTCCAAGTTTTTATTAGATCTATATTGACCAAATTTACATGGATGATACATCCAAGGATAAACACTACCTGGTTTGCTTTGGATGCTGGATCTATCCTATATTTTCCAGATAAGTGGATTGTTTTGGATGCTGGATCTGTACATTTCTAGATAGCTATAAATTAATGGTTTTGGAGCAGGTCTTATTTTCAAATAACAATTGCAAAAAGCCCTATGCTGACAAAACTAGGATGACGCATCTAAGGATGCGTACTACCGGACTTGCTAAAGCGTTGTTTTTGACCTCAGTTATCCAGATGAGTGACCATTCTATAGTTTTCGGAGTAGTTTATTTGCAAAGTGACTACAAGCCCTATGCTAACCAATATTACAATAAAGTCGCATTTATTGATGCACACTATCAAGGTTGATATAGTTTCTGAATTTGAGCTACTTTTTTTCCAGAAAAGGGACCAGGTTCAAGTTTAAAGAGCAGGTTCATTCCCAAATAACATTAAGACAAACCTGAACCAAACTGGCATAGATGCTGCATCTTGGGATGTACACTACCAGAGTATCAGTTTAGTATGGGACTTTGCCTTTCTAAAGACAACATTAGTTGAGGTGAGCTCTGTAATTTCTGTTAAAAATTTAGGAATACGAACTCAAATTCTTACTTCTCTTTCCAACTTGTGCTTGAGGATTGAAGAAATTGAAGGACATAGTGTTAAACTGGTCGGGATCAAATCCGCCAGCTGCTCCACCACTGGCTCCAAGCTTAGAAGTAGACGGGTCCAGCATATTGGCCTGGATTTTGTTGACACTGTTTGGATCAAACTTTGGTGCACTCCCGCTGCTTCCACTGCTACCACCACCACCGCCGCCGCCACCACCAGACATCTGGTTGGGGTTGAAAAAGTTGAACTGCATTGTATTAAACTGATCTGGATCAAATCCACCAGCGGCACCGTTACTGGCTCCAAGTTTAGAAGAGGATGGGTCTAGCATGTTTGATGTGAGTTTGTTGACACTGTTTGGATCATACTTTGGTGGACTGCTACCTCCACCTCCTCCACTGCTACTGCTGCTACCCCCAGAACTTGCCGCTTGTCTTCTCCCTTACAAAATGAAAAAATAATACAAGAATCCTTATTATAGGGCATATTCAGTGAATTTTTAATAAGCTCAATAAAAAAGTTCTTTTCTTATTACTACTATTAAATGAAACGAACATTCTTTTTGTAAAACCATCTGATAAACAAAAACAACTTACGCCTTCCGGATGGTCCTTGATTTCCACCGCCACTTAAAAGTGCACCGGGATTAAAGAAATTAAATGACATGCTATTAAACTGGTCGGGATCAAATCCACCTCCACCACCGCCAGATGGTCCAAGCTGTAGTTTGGACGGATCTAAAAAGCTTGCTTGAATTTGGTTGACTTTGTTAGGATCAAACTTTGGGATAGTTGAGCTACCACTCCCAGAGGAAGATGAAGTTGAGCTTCCACTGCTAGAGGATGGAGAAGATGAGCTCCCACTGCTAGAGGAAGGTGAAGATGAACTTCCACTGCTGGATCCGCTACTCGACGAACCACTAGATCCTCCACTACCCGCACCGGGATTTGATGGAGAGGATCTGCCAAAGAAATCTTAACACCATTATATAATAACACCTTAGATAAATGTGTTTCATTACTTGTTTAAGTCTTAATTATGCTAGTATCAATCTTTATTTTGTAAAAAATTATCTGGTAGACTTAATTGCTCATTCATATTGATACATACGCACTTGAGCCACTCATAAATTGTGAAGGGTTGAGTAAAAATGATGGCGGCTGCATATTTTGTGAAAGCTGCTGGCCAGAACCGGAACTAGATCCCCCACTGGGCTGACTTGAAGCGGAACTAGAGCCACTTCCGGAAGTACTTCCACTGCTTGTGCTCCCTGATTGTGTTTGGCGGACTGTATACAAATAATATCTCGAAAACATTTTTAAAAGGAAAAAAATAAGCAAACATAAACAAAATTATCAATTACATACATTCACTAGCGAAGCACTCAATAAAATATTTTTAAAATGTTTAAATTCTATCAGTCAATTTCATTCAAATTTCTTTGAATTAGAGAATTAATAAATTTTCTACCTCTGAGGTCACGGCTAGCACAAGTGGTAATTAAAGCTACCGTTAATATTAATGGCAGCCACATAATTCCACGAGAGACTGATATGTGTCTACACTTATGTTGGTTCAGATGCGTTCGTTTCCCGTAATTATCATGTAACAATGCGATATATTTGTGTCAAACGTTGAAGACCTGTGTTTAATTAAACGGTACTAAATCTTATCATCAGTAGCTCACGAGGTAACGATAAGAAATAGTCCTCGGAAGTTGTTAGACAGGTGAACGATATAAGTCCAACTCAAAACGACAGAGTTAATTCTTTCTCTTGTTTTAAATATCAATGATATTGTCACATCACATACTTCTATTTATTGTTGGTTGTCTTTTGTTTCTGATAACGTAGAATACGACTTGCTTGTTCAAATTTCGGTGATATGTTTTCGTGTTTAAAATTAAACTGTATAAAAATTACTTATACAGCTAGAATTATAGGTTGTCCATACTTACAAACATAACCTCAACGTAGCAAATAAGTAATCGAGAATATATATATATTCAGTATAGCTTTATTTAGTAAGGAAAAAAACATCGAATTGTTGGCATTAAATATCTCTCAAACTCGAACTTCGAGGTTGTTCTTTTTCGTTTTTTCGTTCTATTTTGTCACTTTCGGGAATGCCCTCTCCACCTGCTAGTAAACCTGGGACAAAAGCATTCTCTGACCGACTCTCTTTGTTTGGTGTTTCAACAGAATTCATAATTCCGGCAGGATGGTTATTCATGTTGGAAATCATGTCATTAGGATTAAAGAAAGAATATGATTCATCTGATGAGTTGGTAGTATTGCTCGTCTTGCTGTTATTTTTTGGCATGTCTGGGAGGTTATTCACTCCGATTGGGGAAAAGTTCATGTGAGCATTGTTCACTGTTGCTGGATTAAAGATTGGGATTTCATTTTTGCTTCCTCCTCCAAGTAAACCAGGTACGAAATTAGCGCCATTATAGGGATTGGTTTTGGGATCATGAGTGCTATTTGTAGGTTCATGGACGTTGTTATTTTGTAGAAATAATGGCTGAAAATTTGCCTGCATGTTATTAATGTTATTTGGATTAAACTTATATGCCAGCGCTTTATCGGTGTCGTATCCGGGGTTTTTATCCAACATCTCGCTTGGATCAAAGTGCATTTTAATATTGTTTACTTCATTTGGATTGAAAACAGCATTGTTTACTGATGATGGGTCGAAATTACCTCCATATCCAGACGTGTCAAAGCCAGTCATTCCCATACCGAAATAATTCCCACTACTGTTACTGTTTGCCTGGGAGTTCAACAGATCCTTCATCATACCTTCATTTACACTGTTGGGATTGAAGGAACCAATGAAGGCAGATCCAAATCCAGACACCTTACCAGCCGTGAAAGATGGCCCTTGAGTTTGATTGTTGGTAGAGAATGGATTTTGGATGGCTAGAATATTTGTTTTAATGGGATCGTAACCTCCACCAAAGGTTTGTCCACTAACCGATGAAGATCCACCTGGGATACCGAGTTGCGAATTAACATCAAAATTCATCTTTGCATTATTGACCTCTGATGGATAAAATCCCATACCAGTAAATTGAAAGGTTTGACCTGTTGAAGTTGAATTGACTCTATGATGTTGAGGACTGTACTGAAAATTTTGGAATGATTCAACACTCATTCCTGGTGACATACCTGGGTTATACATAACCGGTCTGTTCACTTCATCCGGGTTGAATCCCCCAATGTCTACAAGGGATGTAGTCTTTGAGGTATCAGGAGTTGTTATAGTTTTATCTGTGGTAGTAGAAGCAGAGGGTGTTGTTGTCTGAACGGTCAAATTTGATCTAGAGGTACTTGTGGTAGAAACAACATTCTGATCTCTTTTTAAAACTAAGAGTTTGCTTTTAACAGATTTATGATCGCTTCGATTTTCTAACTTTGCTCTTTGTGCATCACTCACGTGTGGTATTTTCTTCGAAGACTGATATATTGGTCCTACGAAAAAATCAGGACTAAACCCCATATGAACATTTTCAAATGCATTTTTACTTGGTTTAAATTTAGGAATCTCGGGAGATTTCTGATATTCTGTTTTCTTTAAATTTTGAAGTTGTTGATTGTGCTTTGAAAGCATTTTATCTGGAAAGCCTGATAAATGATGTTTTATAACATTCGTACCAAAGTCTGTTTCCCCTACATTAGCTGCAGGTACAGGTGCAAACTGCCCAGGCCGAAAGGATCCTGTAAATGAATTCAAACTATCGGGATCAAAGTTGAATTTTATGGGTAATTTCGGCATCTGAGGATTTGACACAGGCATAATCATGTTATTTGGAGCAAAATTCATTTTTGCAGTCAATGCCGAATTTTGATATGTGTCCAGAGACGATCCTTGTGTTTGAAAATGCTCTTGTGGAAATTTGTTTTCCGTATGCTTTTCTTGATTTTCTTTTTTGCTGTTGCTCCCCATTGTGTTTTGAGTTATATGTTGCATCAAACCAGTGTAACCAGTGGGTTGATTTGCATATTTTGTCCATTCGTCTGTTGATATAAAGTTTTGTCCAACGTTATACTCTCCGGGGTTGAAGTTATTTGTACTTGCCCAAGAGCTCATCAGTCGATTGGGATCAAATCCAGGAGTCTTTCCCACTTGTGGAGCCTCATTATCAACTGTGTTTGGAGAAGACTCCACGTTGTCCAGGCTTCCTCCTCCTCCTGTCGAACCCATCCCTGCAGCTAACATCGACATAGGGTTGGTGTACTGCTGAGCTAGGTTATACATGCCTGCGTTGTTGTTGGTATTCAGTGCCTGAACCCCCATTACACCAGAATTTATCCCACCAGTAAAGCCTTGAGGGAGATTCACTTCATTTGTGCCGGAGGGTATAGAGGATAGCGGCTTATGTGTTCCAGATGAATGTAACAGTTTATGCTCATCTGTACTCTCATCACCACCATTAGTTGTTGCACCGGAACCAGTTGTTTGCATATTCTTTATTTGTAAGTCTTGTCGACTAGCATCAGAGGGAATTCGGGAAATGTTTTTCGAGGGAATTCTTGTAGTGCTAGGACTTATTGATGAATATCGATGAATCTCCTGATTGTTCGCAGATCCTGCATCGGAGGGATTTTTATTCATTTCATGAGGTTTCATCTCGTTGTTGGTTAAAACGGTTTGTTCTCCGTTTGGTGACTTTATCATGTTATTTAATAATTTCAAAAGTTGAACTCCATTTATATTTTCCAACAAGTTCAGGAGCGAGTTTGATTGCGCTACAATCGGCATACTAGAAGCTGAATCTTTAGTCTGGTATTTTTGTTTCGTTTTGGGATTTAAAATTGCGTTGAAATCAGCTCCTTCGTTGATAAAGTTTTGAATATTTTCGTCGGTTGGTATTTGTGATTTGTATACATTGGAACCAGATGATGACAATCCTTCTAACCCGGGCAATGGAATGCAACTGTATTCTGTAAAAATTATCATGATAATATTATGACAAAATATAATTTTTCCAATGCTATTACTGTGCATTCCATGATAATCAAGCTATATAATCACACATATGTCAAATTTTTACTAAAAGAAATCTAATTTATTTGAGCTAGATTAACATTTTGACGTTTTCTTTGAAGTATTTACCAAATTTCTGAATAAATTTTTCTTACCTGTGACTAAAAAAAATATAATGGTGATTTTTATAAAATCCATAGCCTTAATTAATCTCTACAAAAAGAACTGAATGTGTTTATAAGAAGAAGAAATGGCCGTTGGTGAACATCATTTCGAGAACAGAGGGACTGCCATTATTATCTACTGATGATACCAAATGATGATAATGTTACCCAAGTTTAGCTAGGCGTGCTTACGGTATCAAACCGTCTAGTATGTGCGACTTATATTCACCTGAAAAACAGTACACTAGCAGATGTTTATTTGTTTGGAAGATTGAAGAGATTTCATGAATTAAAGAAGGATAACTAATCTCGCGAACTATTAGAGCATAAGAAACTGTACATAGAATGGTTATGATCTCTTTTTGTGGCTTGCGTATCTCAACTTTTTGTGTTTAAATGAATCATTTATTTTTATCAAAACCAAAGTGAAATATTTAAACCAATTGAAAATATGTAGTTATATATAAACAGAAAATACTACTGAGTATATCAATACATGGTTTCACACAATAAGGTAGTACCAATACGTTCAATTTATTTCACTTCCAAATGAGATTACTATTCAAAAAGTGTCCAATATTACCATCTTAGAAGACTGTATACAGATTTGAAGTTTTTTAGTCTTCGGACTATGCACTTCCTCTCTTTTGTGATTGCATGATGAGTAAATTTTAATTATTTCATTGGTTGGAATGCTGTTCAAGGCAAAGGAGATAATTTTCGTACAATTTTTCAAGATTTTCAATTGTAAAAAATTGCGGCAAATCAAACAGTGGAAATAAGCAGTAATGAATTCTAAATAACATGACTGTTCTTTTACAACAATAACTAAAGAGCTTTTCAATATTTCAATTGTAAATATAATTGATCTTTATGGGATGCAAGCCTTGTAGTTTGTATTCATTCGTTTTTCCTTTGTTTCGAATTCTGATCTCGGCACACCTCGGCCGATTCGTACATGTACATGTAACTCATCTTGTTAAAAGAAGGTGACGGAGTCAGCCGATGTTTGCCGCACGAAGAGTTGAAGTTTACGGAGACAGTAGGTTAACCTTTCACTTAGTAGGGTTAATGGCAGTAAAAAGTTAATGAAGAAATACAAAGCCAGGGAATTCTCAAGAATAATACGGCCTGAAAGGTGTATGTCAGTGTACTGTTTAAGGTTTTTGCTAATAAAAGATAGAAAGCTTACTTGTCAACTGTATACATTCAAGATTTACTTCATAGGAGTTAAAAAAAGATTTAAGTGTCCTTCATCGATACCCAGGGGTAGTTCATCAGCTGGTGCGTTATAAAGCATTATTTAAACTAGCTACAGATCTACAGCTCGCTGGTCTGAAAAATTGGCATAGACGACCAGAGAGCTACAGTGCAACCCATAGCAAAAACTGTACATTTATTTCGCACAAAAAGTTACGCTCGGTTCTGGATTAATTTCTTGAAATCTTACCTGAACTCAAATACGCTTGTAGTTGACATCGAGTCGAGCGCGTTTTACTGAATTATCTTGCCACCCAAAATGGAAGTAGAAACGAAATGTTTTTATGGTAACAATGTTTGTGTAAAACAGTTAAAGAATATGTTAGGAACATGGGGTTAGTAATATTTTGAGATGGCAGTTTGAAAAACACGGAGGAAAAAGATCGAGAAACGGCGCACTTTTTATAAATACGGGTATTTACTTTTTTCTATGGGTGGTACTTTAGCTCTTCGGTCTGTCAATATTTTTTTTTTCTGAGAGCTACAGTTCTGCAGCTATAGTTAACTAAAACATCGTCTACCCCCTTGTTTAACCATTTGGCAATAGTATAGTAGATATGTTTTGCTTGGAGAATGTTTTGGACACATGTATTTGCTAGAGGTTTTATGCCTGAAAGATGTATGGAATGTTATGGGAATTTTAAAAAAAAAAATGAATGGATTATTTGCCTTTCTTGGCTTTGTATAATTATGCTTTGTATTTTAAATCAATTTTTTAAATAATTTAATACAGACCTTTAATCAAACTATCGAAATATATAAGCTTTTACGTGAATTCAATTTACTGCTCAGGAAAACAGAGAGTAATTACAGAAAACAAAAAACCATAAAACACACTAGTACAAATGAAGAATTTTATTCGCTACTGATACTAGTCTCAGAGGTCTTTAACATTTCACGTGTGTGATAAGAAACCCACTCTAAAATCTCGGACTGTTGATATGGCTGGAATATTCCTGGCTCTGTTAGGCCTGATCTCTTTGTGTCTTGGGGGTAATCATTCAGTATTTCAAAACTTTTTTTTGAAACAATGGCTTTTTTTTTATCAGCAATATATATAAAAGTCTAATTTTTTTGTCATTCTTGGAAAAGAATATATTATACATTTCAATTAAGTTTTGATTATTGTATACATCTGATTAATTTGTAATTTGATTTATTTCCCTCTTATTTTTATATCATTATTACATTTCAACAACAGTATATTTAATAGACTTTTATTCTGGGATAGAAATATCGGAAGTTGAATTTCAACCAAAAAATATCTATGTACAGTATTTAAAATATCCTCTATGCAGTGTCAATCCTCTATTCTTATTTTGAGATTTGGCACAAAACGGTAATGCAATCAAAAGAATTTTCCCCATATTTTTAAGTAATTGATTTCGCCGAAGGCTAAAACGAAGTTGTTTGGTGTCAATTTTCCAGCGTTTATCTGTATTCATTTACGTACACGTATATTCACTTTTCACGTTTTTATTGTCTTCTCAAGAATCACATTGCCAATTTCACAAAACTTTGCACCATTCATCTATGGATGATGGAAAATTAAATATATTAACTAAGGAACATCTCTTCTTTTACTGAGTGTAGGTTCATATTCAAGGCGATAGGCCGGGATGGGGTCATAAAAGGGTAATGGTTTTACATTGGAATATATAGAAAGAATGAATGTAAAAAAATAAATTTAGGAAGAACGAGGCAGTAATCGATAGCAAAACGTCTTGAAGTGTAGAAACCGATTTGTTCAAATCATGTCCCTTAAGAGAAGGACGAGAGCTTAATTTGTAGCTAAAAAATGGCGAATTTCATATAAAACGTATACATATCAGAGGACGTTGTCTCAGGTGAGTCTGGTAATCTATCAGATTTTTGTTTTATAGCACCTTTTGACCCCAATGCAGTAAACCAAAATTTTGGCAGCGGGGGGTTCGGAATGAACATGGCGTCAACTCATGCTGCATTTGATCCAAATGCCCTCAACCATGGTTTTGGTGGAAGTGGGTTTGGTAAATATACAATAATGTTTCTATTACTGAAGTGTAGCAATTTTTTGCTTCTATATATGGTGCAAGGATAGAAGAATTTTATTTTGTGATTGTTCATTGCAGGTGGAGGTTTCAGTACGCCAGATTCTGGTATGGGCACATTTGACCCCAACGGATTCCAGACTCCAACATTTGACCCCAACGCACTTAATGGTTTTGGTTCAGGATCTGGAAATTTTGATCCTAATGCATTTGGAAAGAAATAAATCATATGGAGTCTTATATAATTTACTTGTAAATAATCCTACTTTTGCGAAATAGTTTTAAAAATCAACAACGACAATAAACAAATCACATAAAAAATACTTTTTGGAAAGCGGTGTGATCACCTACAAGTATTTAAAAAGAATTCTACACATCTACATGTAAACAGCTCCAAAACTTCCTATTCTATTGTAGTTTTTCAAGTCAAACGTCTTGAAAGAAGGTGTGTAAAATACAAACACATAAAATCAGTTTTCAATATGAAAGTTTACACCTTTAATATAATTAAAAATGTAAAGTTAAATTTTCCCAGAAATTACAAGCGATTAACTCCGTGGAATAGTTCTATATACATTATTGTATATAGACTGCTTGTCCATTGTTAAAGATAACACCGTCATAGATTAAGCTCTGTCATTGTTTCTGCACTATTCGACATAGGAAACTATGTGCACCATTCGACATAGGTAACAATGTGCACTTATAGACATAGGAAATTACGTGTACTTTTATACATAGATAACAATGTGCACTTTTCGATATAGAAAATTATGTGCAATATTCCACATAGGAAACTATGTGCACTATTCAACCTAGAAACAATGTGTACTTTTCGAAATGTTACTATATTTGTACTATTCGACATAGATAACAATAAGCACTTTTCGATATAGGAAACTTTGTGCACTATTCGGCATATGTAACATTATGCACAATTCGATATAGGAAAATATGTGCATTATTCGACATAGGTAACAATATTCACTTTTTGATATAGGTTACTTTACAACATATTCAGAGGATAATTGTTTTCACCTGTATTGGGAGATAATTGTACCATTGGGTTAAAGCTGAACACGACTCGTAAATAGGCATACGCCATTTTCGATAATACTTTCTACGATATCAGCACTGGGGTATATCTTTAGCTTTCGTCACACCTGACTGCTTATTTTCACGAATATCGGCGTGGAATGGCGACACGTGCTGGTAATCTTGCATTACCTTTGTTAATACTTATTGCAGTTATGTGTATTTATTTTGTATACTACATTGACCTATGCGTAAGATGCAAGTTTCTTTGGTATCTTTCTTTCCCGCTTTATAGAAGAAGTACGCCGTTATAAGCGGCTATATATAAAGGTCCTAAGATAAAGCGCGTGAACAATCGAATATGGCGGATACATTCCTTTTACAAATCGTGTTCAGCTTTAATTACAAGTCAATAAAATTTTATTTTGACAAAATTTGAAAATTAACCACTTTGACCTTTATCATATGTGTTATCAATAATTTATCAAAAAACGTTAACACCACCTGTGAAAGGGTCAATTTTAAATAATTTTAGTGTATTTTAGTCAAAATACACTAAAAAGGACTGTTGAGTACTTTTTTCTGTAGGCCCTATAAGGCAGATCACTGTTTTCTTTATACTTAAAATGACACATGACGCACTTACGGGAAAATTGACAAACAATACCCATACAATTTTATTCTCTTCTTGAAAAAAAAAATTAGCTTTCAGAAAATAACAAGTTATGGAACCTACAAAAAATCTGCCTTCATGGAGAAAAAAAATTGTCTGGCACATGACAAAAATATTGTTTCAATTCTTTTTCCATATTATAAGCTTGTGCAGAAAAGTTGAAATTAACATATCTAAAGTACCAGAAAAATGAATGTCGGTAGACCAAGAATTTTGACAATGTTTGATGCAAACTTCTCAAAAGAGTCTAATATGCATGCTCCAACTCAATTAAAGATGTGTGACCTTGACATACACGATAAAAACGCATGGTTCATATTGTTGACAATCATACTTTAATGTGGGGGATACTTCACTAAGTGCTTCTGAAAATGAATATCTTTTTTCCCATTGTACATTCATATATTCAGCATTCTGATATATTTAAATGATATATGTAACCGTTAGCTGCAGAACTGTAGCTCTCCTAAAAATATTTGACAGATCGGAGAGCAACAGTGCCACCCATTGAAAAAAAAAAACTGTATATTTATTGCGCACAAAAAAGTGCGCTGTTTCTCGATTATTTCTCCATGCTTTTAAACTGTCTATCAAAATATTACTTGTGTTCCTAACATATTCTTTCACTGTTTCCACAACAAAACATTCCTTATAATTGTTGTTAATAGCCCTCCTGGCCCTGAAATTGAGATCATCGAAAATTTCTTCTATTTACTGTAGACGTACTTTTTTCCACGGGTTCATAATTCCGCGGAATCTCAATTTCTGTTTAATCCGCGGGTAGAAAATTACGCGGATTTTCTAGATTGTCACTATATGCCTTACATTTATATTAAGTATGCTTGGACAAATTTCCGCGGAAAATTTGTGACCGCGTACATAGCGTAAATTAATACCACGCGGAAAAAAGTACTTTTACAGTATACTGCGACATTGGTTTGCAAGATAATTCGGTCCAACGCAGTTCGTGCAGAAGTCAACACGAGATAACTTCATAGAGGAGTAAGGATTTTTTTTAAATCTATATTTTTCGCGATTGACGTAAGAATTTGGAAGGAATAATCAAGAACTGAGCGCAACTTTTTGTGCGCAATAAATATACAGTTTTTACAATGGGTGGCACTGTAGCTCTCCGGCCTGTCAAAATCTTTTTTCGGAGGGCTACAGTTCTGCAGCTCTAAAATCGTTTGTGTTTTGCAACTGTATCTCATAAATTTTCTTGCAGTTTATAAAATCGGTTTATAATACGGTAAATCTCGGTTATAACGAAGTCCTCCGTAATTCGTTATATCCATATAAGGAATTCATTAAATTCATATACTTGGGGATCCAAGATAACCTCGCTACATCCGTGAATTCTCAATATCTGTGTTCGTACTAAACGAGTTTTACTGTATAGGTTATTATCTGAAAACAAATATGGTTTTGATTCGTTTTGTACATGTAACTTTAAGTCAACAGTTAGCAATTCATTCACTTGGAGATTTTTCTATCATATCAAAGAAAATATGGATTGCAGTATGGGATATCTAACACTAGCTGCTATTGCAGATATTCCTTGATAGAATATTTCAACATTTCTGAAAGTATGTTCTCTTTTTTTTTTTTAATTTATGACATGAATTCTTGAACTTATTTAAATTATCTAGATTTTATTTCAATGTTTTGAGAAACAGCTGGAGTATTTATTCATATAATTGTGTAACTTGAAATGAGCATTTATTACAATTCTTGGGAAAATAATCACAAATATTCTTTAAGGTGGTCAAACATATGAATTTCAACTTTCCCAAAATTATTTACACATCTATATTTATATGTTTAGTCTTCTTATCTTATCAATTTTATGGTAATTTATGGAACGTAGGAAAATAGGTAATAACAGCGCCAACCTTGCGTTATTTTGTCAGACAGTTATTCCTACAGTAGAAAACGCCAATAAAGTATGAAGGGTGCAATTATTCTCGTTTTAATTCCACTGTGCTTTTCAAGTAAGTGTACATATCTAATAATGATTTAGAAAAGGATTTTATAATCAATTATGAATTGAACAAAATAAATTTTGTAAGTGTTAATTTATAATTGATTTTACTATGCAAATGTATATAAAAAGCTGGGTGGTTTTTTTTTGTTTTTTTTTTAATATGAATTTCTGTTCTAAAAAATAAAAGCATTGTGAGAAAATGACTATTTTTCAATTATAGGCCCAGTTAAGCGACAACTTTTCTCTCCTTCCGGCGCTCCAGGATTTGACCCAAATCACATGGCCGCTGGAAATTATGACCCAAATTCCCACAGTTATGGAGGATCTGCATTTAACCCCAACTCTATGAGTGCTGGAAGTTTTAACCCTGGAGGCATGTCTAACACCCAGACTGGAGTAAGCAGTGGGGGACAAGTCGGTAGCTTTCAACCAAGTGCGGGGGGAACCGGAAGTTTCCAACCTAGTGCTGGTGGAACCGGAAATTTCCAACCAAGTTCCGGTGGAACTGGTAGCTTTAATCCAAATTCAATGGCTGCTGGAAACTTTGATCCAAACTCACAGACTGCTGGAAATTTTGACCCAAGCACTTTCGGGAGAAAGTAAACTTAAACACAGATTTAAATGAGAATTTCAACTGTAATTCTTGATAAAATAAACTAAATAAAAAGATGTTTGAATGATATTTTACTATTAAAACTGTTATTTTGATCAAACAAAAAAGTAAAATTTTATGACTAATTTAGTTCAAAAATTGTACATAAAGCCTCCTCTGTTGGATTTGGCTTTTAAAGTGGCATCAATATGCTTCGGTTTTGCAACTCTTTAGCACCAGTTTCTGACTTAATAGTTTTCAAAGCGTTCAAGATTTCGTAAATTTTGGAAAGTTGCGAATAAGATTTTTCAGTAATCTTTGAATCATCTTGCATTTTTTGGTATTGCTGATACATCGTTTCAAATGGAACCTGCACAGGACGCCTGCTGATATTGCTGCTTCCTGCTGAGGCAGAATTTGTCATAAGCTGTGGTTGACCTACAGACTCTGCGGAGACTGGTGACCACAACCATTGTTCGCTTGGAATTCTTTGCCCTGAAATTTCTGGAATAATGAAACCGTACGTCCCTTCTGGTGCAGATACTTTGGACATTAACTGGGCAACCTCAACTCTGGGTACAGAACGAGCACCAGAGAACTGAGGTAATGGCTTGACGAATGCACCTTGAGGCTCTCTAATTGGTTCGTTAGTTAATTTTTTGGGTTGGAAAGATACCTGCAATGGATTTGGGTAGTAATTATACAATAATTGATCCGGTGGTGGCATAAAAGGGCGTTGATGGTGTCGTCCCTTTTCCCCTTTTCGAACTAGTTCCAGTCGAACAAAATTGGCGATAACATCAAACTTTCCCGTCTTCATTAAGTGACCCAGCATTGTAGCTAGAGGAGCATGAAAGACATTTGGTTCCCGGCTCAGATGATTCAATTTCTCTTCTTTTTTGTGTGGACGAAAGGTAATTGGATCCTGGCTCCATTGATTTATTATATCTCCTTTCATGTGAGGCCGGAAAAAATGGTATTTTGTAGATAGTGGATCTTTGTTCAAGTTTAATGGGGGATGCGACGCATTATTATCTTTGGTTGAGGTTGCATTCTTTTCGTTATGGAATCCAGGTTTGCTGGATATTTGGCGTTGATTAGTGATCTCAGGTTCATCAGCCAATGCTAAAAGACAGAAAATATCTATTTCTTTAAAATTTATTTACTCATAATTGCGTAAAATATCAGCAAATAGTAAATTTGAATGTTTCCTTACCTGATCCCAAAATGAGCACTACAATAAATGAAATCATCATACCGAGTGTATGGAATGCAAAATTACAAAGAAACCCAAACAATAAACTGAACTTTACTACCTCACTTTTGTGTTTGAAAATACAGATATATGACATCTATCTTATCCATTTCTCGTTCTATCTCCATTTGTT
The DNA here is from genome assembly GCF_032062105.1 of Saccostrea cuccullata. Lineage (NCBI taxonomy): Eukaryota > Metazoa > Mollusca > Bivalvia > Ostreida > Ostreidae > Saccostrea > Saccostrea cuccullata. Next base: position 313,112 of record NW_026929545.1, on the reverse strand, counting down.
TACGATATCTCACTATTTCCGTCATGTTACAATCTTCTTAGACGTGACACATGCTTATTCTAGCAAACGTGAATAATGTGTCTTTTGCAGATGTTTTGAAAGTTGTCAAGATTGTCCGCTTATAGCGCTTGGTTTAGAGCGTTTGCTCTAAAGTCGCTAAGTGAGAATCCTTACGTCGCTTTAGAAATCCCATTTCGGTGCGTGGAGACCGGTTCGATGAGACCGTATAAACCGATTTTCCGTGTTATGGCTCAAAGTCCTTAAGAACTGAGTGAAGGTGTAATTTTGTTGCTTGCCACCGGCAAGTGTTGGTATCTCAAAATGAATGAAAAATTCTATAGGAGACGTTCAACAACAAGCAAACAATCAAAAGCTGCAAAACAGTAACATTTGATTTAGCCCCCACCATCGACTACTGTTCTTCTAGTTTCTTTTAGTAAATAATTAGTAAATAACAGGTGTTTCAACAATTTGTCAAAATAGTAAGGTGCAGTGCATGAATGCAAACATATTTACGCACATGTACTTATAAGTATCCCAAATCACCGATAGTCCTATGATGTATCGTTTTACTTTGGGTTTTTTAAAATATAATTATTATTTTTATCATCATTATCAGCAGCAGCATTTTGCATTTGTTCAGAAGACATTGAATGCAAGGATGTCTCAGCTACCCCAAAGTATGATGTCCCGATAAGGCCATTTGCCAAAGTGTAAAGGCCGGTATACACGATGAGATTTGTAGTATAATGCAAGTATTATAATACTTTTGTATTATAATACTTTCCTGTACTCACGCTAATACCTATCTTATAAGATTGTAAATAAACTACGTATTCCAACGTGTTTTCCCCGTCATATTTCTCTCTCTATCAAAGTAATAAAAATGAAGGATGAGGCTCTGATAGCAGTGTCTATCATCGTACTATATTTACATCCACTGAATATTTTCTCCTTTATTTCTTAAGAAATCCCATTGCGTTCATCACTGCATAAACTACAGTAGGCATGTCGCATGTACAGATTTCTTAATCAGTGGCTGTTCCATCAATGAAACGTATAAAGACGTTCGCATCATTAATACAATAATTAATCTTTTTAATCCTACTTTAATTGATTATTTAAACAGATATAAATATAAACAATAAAATGTCTTTCTTTGTTTGTTATTACTGGAATGAACGGTCGCAGCTATTGCAGAAAAAAATTACATAACCCGCTTACGCGGGTTATATATTTTTTCAGCAACAGCTGCTTCCGTTCATTCCAGTAATAACAAACAAAGAAAGCATTTTATTGTTTAAATACACTGCTTTATATATTCCACAAGTCCTTTTCCCCTTCCCATTAAGTCACGAGTTTTTTCGATGTCTTTACTTGTAAAGTCCATCAATATTATTTACCATGTGCTTTTTTCAGTAATGATAAAAATAGGATGACCCCTAGTGTCATAACATTTCATTGGTTGAAAGTGATAGGTAAGCTAAGACTTGTATTAGAAAATAGAGCATTGCTCTATTCTTAATACAGTTTTATAAGATTCGAAAAATCTTATGATACACTGTATTAAGAGTGTATACACAGGAAGATTTTGTATTATAATACAAATCTTATAATACAAATCTTACCGTGTATACCGGCCTTAACAGAGCATAAGAAACAACGCATACACAATGGGTGCGTTCAGAGTATTTCCAGTGGTACCATCACCTCTTTGCCAATGGTAACAATTTGTACCGTTGGTACCATTGGACCCATATGTACTCTGAACGAGTTTTGGGTAGAGTTGGTAGGAAACTCGATCACCAATGTTAACAATGGCACCATTGGTGTTAATCCGAGATTCCTCCGACTCTAACCCCCGCTTTTATATTTTGACTTGTGCGGGGTCTCCCCTGCACAAGTCACAATATAAAAGCAGGGGTTAGAGTCAGAGGAATCTCGGATTACATTGGTGTACCTTTTGTGACATTGGTGTATACCATTGTTAACATTGACAGATTTCTTAGAAGAAAAACCAAGAGTTTTATTCTTGCTTCATGCATCATTTTGCAGCAAAAAAAAAAATGCTTTCAAAAATACTTTTTAGTAAAGTACTTCTCCGCAACAGAATTTTTCTCCAACTCGTCTTCCTGATTGTCAAATCGACTCAAATGTAAAATAATTAAATTAATAAAATTTTGATTTTACATTAAATACACTTAAAAGTTATTAAAATAAATATTCTGAAACTTTCAGTCAAGAAAAACCACATTTAAAAAAGACGTTTCACACCTATATACACAGAGTTTATGTATATTAGTGATTAGGTGTGGTAAAAACATTACATGATTTGTTACTTTTTCAACTTTTTCCCCGAGGGATAACTTTCATAGAATAATCTTGTTAATATTAATTTTATAGATAGAAAACGATTTATAGAGTAAAAATGAACTAAAATAAGCATAAAATTTATGAAAATTTACCGAATACCGCCCCGTAAACCTAGAGATCTCTCGGGTTCTCTGTTTAGTAGGACCAACTTGATCAGTACCCGCCATTTTGTTTGACGTCATTAAAAAAGTTACCATCGCTAACAGAGCTCTAGTTTGTCTGCAGAAAAATCTACCTATGGTAAATTTTTTGTGCAAACTTTGGTACCATTGGCTTACCAATGGTGAGAAATTCTACCATCGGTAACTTTTGTTAGCCAACGGCAGTACTCTGAACGCACCCACTACACCGTCACACTAATAAAACTTGACACAATACATTGTGTAAACTGTAAAGATGTGTTAACGCGACGGTGTATTGTGTATAAGTGCGACGGCTTTTATGTAAAGTTGCTGAACCGCGAGTTTGCAGAGTTTAAGCGCAACAAAATGTTGTGTAAAGTTTTGTTAGCACGAAGGTGTGTTGCCTGTTTGCGCGACTGCGTGTTCTAAACACGTTTGCAAAATTGCAACAATGCGTAAGTTACAACGCTCCAGCGCTTTGTTTATTTTTGTTGTATATTGTTTAATGTCCCTCTGGAGAAATTTTCATATGGAGACGCCAATATTTGCCGGTGGGGAGATGCAAATTTTTACTCAAGCCCTAGAGTGCTAGGTCATCAATTTACTCAGTTAAAATACACGGAAAGATATTATTTGTGTAGATAAAAATATTTCTAGAAACGAAAATTAAGCTTATCTTGAAAAAGTCTGTATATTCAAAGATATTAAGCGTTAAATATCGGATTCTTTTTTACGGCGAATGAACAATGAGTGAAGCTCCGCAGCCGCAACAGTTTCTATACAGAGATTTCGCGCTTTCCTTTGCGTAGGAATCTCAGGTAACTTTTACAGACGCCCACAAAGCATCATTGGACGAGTCCACTATTTACTCTGAAAGGTGACGCAGGTTACCCCATCGTTTTTACAAATTCTACTATGTATGGCCAGAAAACGTATGGTTGTACCCCCCATATTGAAATTGCTTCTCACAGGCCTGAGAATGATGTGCATACGTGCACTTCGGCAGTAAAATAATAGCATAACATTAATGTTAAATTCTCCCTCGTACATTTTTTTTTAATTTCAAAAAATCGTACTGGTTATCTTCAGCTTTGGTAACGGAACCTGTATAACTTTTTTTGGATTCGTACGGAATATGTATTAGACATGCTGCACAGCCAGATGAACCCGTAGTCACGTGGAATTTTTGGAGCCCGGACTCGGGAGCCCCCCCCTCCCCCAATCCACTTTGAAAAACATTTCTACCTGTAGACTTGTAATTAACAAGGTATTTGGATTTATGTATATCAAATTGTAATCGATGTACTTCATTAAGCAAAAAACAAAAACAAAAAACAAACCAAAAAAAAAAAAAAAAAAAAAAAAATCCGTATATATAGTTTGAAGTATATATATATCAACATTAAAAATATTTCATTAAATTAAGAAACGGCCACTATGCTCTATAAAATATTTCTGAAAGTGAGTAACGTAAATTCATCTTAAAAAGCAGTACGATTAATTATATTTTTTTCTAATTAAATTCAATATATGAATTTTGTTTCATGTACATGTATTTTATTCAACAGAAGATTGAACTCAATAGCCCTCATCTTATACCATTATAGGATATTAATGACATTTCCTAGTTGACTTTCTACAGCTTGAGTATCTCTGACGTTTTGTCAGTATATACTTGTTGTCCTATGCTCGGCACCCAGGGTCATTGAGCAGCAAGAGATATTTTTTTCGTACCAACACATACTGCGACACTAGACTTCGGTTCATACGGTTTCATTTGAAGGACCGGTCTCCACGTGGGATTCGAAACCGCGACGTTAGGATCAACTCTTTACTCCGCGACTCTAGAGTAGACGCTCTAACCACTGCACCACAAGCGCGTTGTGATTAAGGCTCTGTTACACTTTTGCGAATGGCCGTATTGGCACACCATACCAAAACACTACATGTATTTATGTATTAATTTTTGGTATTAAAAGTTCTTAAAAGCAATTTGATTTTTTATGAACGTTCTTATTTTTGAGTACGATTTAAAGTTAATTTTTAGTTTTGATACTGATTTAGGAAAATAAAGGATGTATTCGTTTTGACAAAAGAATTGACCTTTAGGAGAGAACAATTTCCCGGGAAAAGTGACATTTAAAAATTAACCTTTATTTGTTGTTTTCTATCTAGTATATGTCTAGATTTTTCAAATTTGTATTTTATACCTAAAATTTATTATTTACAACTTTATAATAAACCTCCAAAATTGGCCAAAACACCATTTTGTCCATTAAAGCGTTGATTTTTGCATGTATTTTGGCCTAAAAGTCCTTCAAGGCAGGCCTGCCCCTAAATAAAACTGTGATGTTTTGATAGGTTGGGATGTAAGGAATAATTTAAGATAGGACTATTTTAGGGGCACCCCTTCCCTAGGGTTGAAATTCACAAAAAACCTACAAAAAATTAGGGAACCAGATTTTGATAATCTGCTTAAAATTTATGTCTCACAATTCTAAAGTCAGACTAGCTCAGTTGATATATGTGCTCACTATCTCACTGTCGATACTTTCTTTTTAAAGTCGGGTGTTCGAATCCACCTGGTACCACACTTTTAAAGTTTTAGTTCCTCGCCTTTTCAAAGACTATTTTAATTTTTTTTTATAGATTGTGCATTGTTTTTCAATTATTTATCCTTTATTCATGCCCATTCTTGATATAAGAAACACTTAAGGGAGATCAGATCGTAACAATCCAATGTACAGTTGTCAGTCAGGCGGAACAATATATAAGCACACTTTCTCCGAGGACAAGAATAGCTCACTTTGTGTTACTCGATACAGGTATTCTTGGCAGCGTTGAGCTGCGATGAATTTCATTTGTATATATTTCTTAGAATTTAATCACATTGACTTTGGCTACATATATCAGTAACTGTTTTCCTTGAATTTCATTTAGGCCTATATAATTTGCACACATTAATGGCATGTTTTATTATATCCACGAATAAATAGCCTAGACATAAAGAATAGAATTTCAGAGACAGTAGACATTACCATTATGCACAATGAGAAATAAAGAAAAATATCAATGATTACATTTGGAGATAACAAACTCAGAAATTCAATGAAAGGGTTCCTCCTATCTCTACTCACCGAAATAAAGATTTAGGAAAAATAAATTGTTATATGCATTCAGCCTAATGTCATTAATCAGAACGGAAATCGACAAGCTTTTTGTAGAGAATAAAACCAAGCCCGGCCCTATAAGTCAGATACCTATTTATAATGAAGTGATCCTTTGAAATTGAGAGGCGGATATGACGTGTAAAATGTTGCATTATTATACGTTTCTGCCATTCTTATTAAGGGGGGACCTATGTCCGAAAAGTCTTTGTGTGAAATTTTCAAAACTTTGACATTTCTTTCATGACCACTTGCTCTTAATTTTCAGGTATTAAAAACAATACCTTTATATGCTTATTTTTACACAGGAGCACGTGCAAAAACAGTGTGAAATACTAAAAATAGATTATTTTAAGACTATTGTTCTACCCCAAATATGTGCTAAAAAGAACGAAAAATGTCGAATCACATTTAAAATCAACAAATATTTAATTTATATGACTTGTATCTTTAAGATGAAGGCAAATTCATTGAAATCTATCTCGCATGAAAAATTATAATGGAGCAAAATGTAAGTATTACCCCATTTTTCTTGTCGTATTTTTTACAATTCCGACATGCCTAACAGGTAATATCTTAAAAAGTCTTTGTGTGAAAATTTTGTAATTCATATTTTTTGAAAGAAATGATTCATCTCTTTATTTCAACAAAGAAAAAAGTATACCTTTATGATAAAATAAACGAGAAATATGACGTTTCCTTTTATTTTTGTACTCTTGTGTCATAAATATTGACCTTTTTGCACTAAAAAAAGGGTAAGTGAGCACTGACAAAAACCTGAATATAAAACTATCTTGCGGAAAACGAGTATTTTGTTTTGATTAGAAACAATTTAAATAGATAAAAAAAAATTCTACATTCCATTCATTCTGTTTCTCCCCCCCCCCCCCCCATTTCCCCGTTAACAACCAATGCCTATTAGAACCTAGGAATGACTTTATATAATAAAATCTACATGTACTATATAAATCAATAAGCAAATATACACCCGTACAAGTACATTTCTTAATTTTTTTCTTAGTTTTCTCCAGAAAATCGATTAATGGTAATTATAAAATTAAACATTTTCCCCTGATAGAAGCCGCTTTCTTTCCTGAATTTTATCTCTTTTTTGCACTATTATATCAGCATATTATCGGGGTATTTTTTCACAACAGAAATTGCTATGAATTATCAACCAAAGGAAGAGAATTCTAATACTAACAAACTCCATAAATCAAATAAAACTGTGATTAAAGATGAACAAATTTTCCTTTTTGTAAATTGTGTACGTTATTGATTATCAACAATGTTATGCCTATATCACAGTTGCAAAAGTCAACAGGTAAAAACAAACGTCGCTATTGTGACGTCACATAACGCTGCCTTGACGTAGAACGACATAGGTCCCCCCTTAAACAATTTTTTTATTCTTTTTTAAAGCATATCACTCCTGCTGGAAAATTTGTGATTCCTATTTCATAATTTGTTATTCAAGAAAATGTGATTCCTATTCGACAATTTTTCAGTTACAGGTGGTGAAAAATCAAGTCTCAACCTGAACTGGAACCCAGGGCCTCTGGCGTACAGTACCAGCGCTCTAACCATTTAGCTATGAAGACCCGATATATTGACTGACTCTCAAGCATATATGTGAACCCGGTGACATATCCCCCTTTTTCGTAGAAATTCGTCTACGGATTCTATGAGTTTAGAAAATGTGTGAAGCATGTTCCAAAGGAATAGTGGGTTTTGCACACTGGGTGCCAAATGTCACAGGTGGTGAAAAATCGAGTCTCAACCGGGACTCGAACCTAGGGCCTCTGGCGTACCATGCCAGCGCTCTAACCACTCAGCTATTTAGATCCGATATATTGGACCGACTCTCACGCACCTGTAAACTCGTTGACATTTCTATTCAATAAATTGCTATTCCGAATGGAAGATATAATATAAAGTATGATTATTATTCCAAAATATATTAAACCTATTCCAAAAAATATTATGCGCATTCGAAAACATGTGATTTCTTTTCGATAATTTTGCAATCTGATTAAAATCAGATCCTTTGATCCGCTCACATACAATCTGATTAAAATCAGATACTTTGATCCGCTCACATAAAGATCGCTGTCTACAAGGATCTGAAGAAACCCCATTCAGGGTCATCTCCTGGTGACCTCTCAATTATCCAATCAAACGTTCACTTCCAAGAATTTAGAAGTATCTCGGAATTCAGTTACAGAAGTAAAAGCCCCGATGACACACGAACGGAAAATTGTGACCTAGTTTCCGTAGCCTGCTAAGATAATGACTACAGTCTTTTCTGTACAGAAATATAATATTTAAGTACTTGCTTTTGTCTTCGTTTTTAGCTCTTTGTTTGATACAAAACGATAATAGCTTCTCTACAGCTACTTTCACTTCTACATTCATTTTCCCGAATGTCATTTAGATGTTAATATACGATCTCTCTCTTATTGGTCAAAATTTTAATAAATATTTTTATGAGAAATGTCACCAGGAGATGACCCTGAATGGGGTTTCTTCAGATCCTTGCGTAGCGATCTTTATGTGAGCGGATCAAAGGATCTGATTTTAATCAGATTGGATAATTTTGTTATCCTATTTTGATTATTTTGTCATCCATATTCGATAAGAACGTGGTTTATAAGCAATAGAGTTGTTATTCCTATTTGAAAGCATATCATTCCCATTCAAATCGGAATGGAACGCCCGCGTGGCGCAGTGGTTAGAGCATCTACTCTAGAGTCGCAAAATAAGGAGATGATCCTTACGTCGCGGGTTCGAATCTCACTGTGGGACGTGGAGATCGGTCCTTCGGATGAGACCGTATAAACCGAGGCCCGTGTCGCTGTAGGCTGGCACGGAAAAGAAACCTAATGCACTGCCCAGTGGCCGTAAGTACCGAGTAAAGGACAAAGTTTGCAGCTCTCCACCGGCAAGTGCTGGCTTCTCCAAATGAGTGAAACATTCTCGAGAAGGACGTTAAATAGTAGATTTCCTATCGTCCACTGTAACGTGTTATCAAAATAGGTTACAATTTTATAACTTATAAACTACATGTCAAGTGCTTTTCAAAAATGAAGCAGTTCATATTTCCTTTTGTCTAGATTTCGTTTCATTTAGTACTACTTATTAGCTGATTTTTTCCCCAATTGGTTTTTCAAAAAGTAGAAGTTACTGAAAGGATAATAAAAATGTTTATTATTAATATCTTTCTATTAGTCCTTGTTCATAAGCCTTTTGCTTTCTACCTCCCCTAAAACAATTCTAGTAATAAAAGTCAACCCACAGCATTTAATGTACTATATACTATATATACATGTATATAGGTCTCCAGTTGAGGATAAGATTTTGATTCTTATCATTTGGATTTCTAACATAATGTAGATTTCATTAACCGTAAATTCTCAAAACAAAATCTTTAATAATTATTGATTTTATGAAAGTCTAATTGATACACAGTTTACAAACAAACGTTTAAACAAAACAATTTTTTTCATTCTTTTTAATTTATTTTTACTGAACAAATCTTTTTCTGCCAATAAACTGACTAGGATTCATGAGGTTCATCCCACCCATCATATTCTGTATCAGCTGATTTGGGTTAAAGTTGGGCATGCTTCCCCCGCTACTAGAACCTGACCCACCACTAGAGCTGCTTCCAGAACTTCCACCACCCATCATACTGGAAGGCGACATCATTTGACTTGATCCACCGCTAGAACCTCCTCCGCTTGAACTTCCGCCATTTGAACTTCCGCCCATCATGTTTGACATCATTTGACTCGATCCTCCACTTGAACTTCCGCCACTTGAACTTCCCCCGCCCATCATGTTTGATGGTGACATCATCTGACTTGATCCTCCACTTGAACTTCCACCACCCATCATGTTTGACATCATTTGACTCGATCCTCCGCTAGAACTTCCTCCGCTTGAACTTCCACCACCCATCATGTTTGATGGTGACATCATTTGGCTGGATCCACCACTTGCACCCCCTCCAGAGCTTCCACCACTCATTTGGCTGGATCCACCACTCGAGCTTCCGCCCGAGCCACTGCCAGCTGAGCCGCCCATATTGGACATGAACATGCTTGGGTCAATTTTATTATTTTCTGGTTTGTTTAGGGAATTTGGGTCGAAACTTCCACTTCCTCCGCCGCTAGATCCACTACTTCCACCCATACTGGACATGCTTGAACTGCCCCCACTTCCTCCGGAAGAGCCACTGCTCATCATATTGGCGTTTACTTGTTGCCCAGAAGCCATCTGTTTTATATTGTTTTGTAGCATCTGATTATTCATGGAAGTAGGATCAAAACCACCTGACATGCTAGATGATCCTCCACTCGATTGACTAGAACCGCCACCCATTTGACTAGATCCAGCACTTGAACTCCCGGCGCTTTGGGATTGTGACATCTGCTGATTCATTGCATTTGGATTAAATGAGGAAGAACCAGAGGAGGAACCACCAGAGCTCCCGCTAGTTTGTGGAGAGCTACTTGATCCACCACTACTTTGTGATTGAGACATCTGTTGATTCAGTGTGTTTGGATTGAACGACGAGGACCCAGAGGAACCTCCACTAGACCCACCACTTGAACCACCAGCGCTTTGAGACTGTGATATTGGTTTATTGACGGCACTGGGATCAAATGATGATGTGCCACTGCTTCCTCCAGTGCTGCTTTGAGAGTTCTGCTGCATCATTTGGTTATTTAAAGCATTTGGATCGAATCCCCCGGATGATGAACCACCACTTTGCATCATTTGATTATTGAGTGAATTTGGATCAAACGACGAAGCGGCCCCAGAAGAACTGCCAGAATTTGGAGGTCCATTATTGGCACTCTGCATCATTTGACTATTCAGAGAGTTTGGGTCAAATGATGATGAAGTACCGGACGAAGCCCCGGATTGAGAACCTGAGGATCCGCCGCTAGGGGACCCTACATTTCCCGTTCCTTTAATAGACGAAGCTGCAATCTGAGCTTGTTGCTGGAATAATGCATTTGGATCAAATGAAGACCTTCGAATGGAAAATCCTGAAAAGAAAATATACCTTATATGCTAATAATTTAATTAGATGGTCATATATGTTCACTCTGTAAGTCCTTTGTGATAAGAAATCACCCCCTGACAAGGCTTTAGATGACTTCATTATTAATGTAGACCGTGAATGTGTTCAAAGAATTTACTCATCTTTACATGTTGTAAAAATCATTTAGTAAATTAACAAGAGTGAAAAAAGAAAATTAACTATGTAAAAAAATATTTTCCTCATAATTTGTCGATGTGTAAGCACTAGTCTCTTCGCTTAAAATTATTTTAGGGACTCACCGTATGTATAGGAAGCAAAGCATATTGTGCTCATTAAGGCTATTATTCCCCTCATCTTGAAAAAGACCAGCTGATTGTCAAACCGCCTTAAATTTAATTCACCAATCAGAATCCTCCTACGAGAGAGATTCGAAGATTGTCCATTTATGGCATTATATAATTGTTATCAAACACCTGTTCGCAGGAAGGTCAAAAGGTCGCAGAATAGTCAAAGTGATACCGCACAAAAGGTTAATGTATGGTAATGTATTTAGGATTTGCCAAAGTGATACAAAAATACGCAATGTTAAAAAAGGAGAATGTAGAAGTGAAGTATTTACAATATTTTCGTTGCCATTATTTTAAATGTGTGTATAGTCGGATTTTTTTAAAAAGATAAATGAAAATTCCTTTAAATCAACCTATGATTTATATAGAGTTTTCTTTCAATAATTTAATTCCTCGAGATATTCGATTAATAAGATTGTGGGCATTGAATATGTATAGTTTAGGACATTTCAATAAATTAAGTGCGACAATTTCTTGGATTTCCGTCCAAAATGTAGATAGAAACCAGAGGTACTCTGAGCATTAAGCTCACTTAATGACACCCCCCCCCCACCTCCCATATGATTATACTTGTAAAGTCTATGTTTTGCTCTGAGAGACGCGAAAAAAGAGTCAGATCAAAAAAGTAAAATAGAAGATGCACAATGGCATTATGTAATAAATAATCTGTGAAAGTATTAAATTTTATTTATTGTTATAGAAGGAGTTGCGGATAGAGATGGGTACCCTTCAATAATATAAAAGAAAGAATGGCAGAATCAATGTTTTGTTACGGGAAACCCGAAATATGTATCTGATCAAAAATTAAAATAGGACACAATGGCACTAGATATATGTGTAAGAAAGATTCTGTGATAGTTTCACTAAATTTCATTCAGCGGTATAAGAGGAGTTGCGGATAAGAGATGGGTATCCCCAAAGCGTAACGGACGGACGATCACTATATAATCACTATATTAGGGCTGGGCAATAATATCGATATTTCAATATATTACAATACAATGACAAAAAATATCGTATCGCAATACGATTTTGTTAATATCGATATATTGGCAATATACTTAGATTAAAGAATTTTGTCATTGCCAGGTATAATTATATAAAAATGGACTCATGAAAGTTTGTTATTAAGCCAAACAGTACGACAGAAGTTGTTTTGTGGGAACTTTTCAGAGCATAACTGTAATGAAATCAACAGGTTTTTTTTTTGTCAGTGTTGGCTACTTATCATAGTTATGTACATTTTGCATGTAAATTAAATAAATATAGCAAGAAAATGCCATTTAAATTACATTTAAAATATTGCAATAATATCGCGATGCAGTTACAAATATCTCAATATATCGCAATACGAAATCTCGGGCCAATACCCAGCCCTACACTATATACCCTCTCGCTTTTTAAGCGGGGGGGGGGGTTATAATATTAATTACAACATATTCTTCCGTTCTAGATCTATAAATGCACACATGCGTTTTACAGACGTTGTGAAGACAACAAACAGCAATCATTTATAAAAGTTCATTTAAACAATACAAACTATGAGCGAGTTTACAAGGACCTCTGAAAACACAGGTGGGATTAGGAACCATGGAGAAGTAAGCATTCCCATCGATAGGTCACACCCGAAGTGTGTTTCTTGTAATGATTAGGTACTAGTAAACGTAAAAAAAAATCTCTAGACAATTAAATATGAAAAACATGGCCAAAGAATTTGTATTTAAACTGTCAGTCAAAGAAAATTTTTCATTTCTATGGTCGATAACCTTGTCAGCAAATACAGCTTATCATTGAGTCAAATGCTGACTGACGTTTTTCATACTAATTGTTAGTCCATTATTTAAACACTGAATTGATGACTGATTTTCCCTTTATTTTCTGATCATGACAAGGAGCACACGGCGGGTGTGTCCGGTCGGCAGGGGATGCTCACTCCTCCATGGCACCTGATCCCACCTCTGTTGTTTTGGAGATCCGTGTTTGCTCTGCTCCTATTTTGTATTGTTTTATGGACTTGAGATCTTGAATACTGTTCGTTATCTCCATATGTTTCATTCAGAAAATATTTACATTAATTTCTGATTTCTTAAAAAACCATACTCGCGGTATTATAAAATATTACAATACCGCGGGTGTGATTTTTTATAAAACGTTAATTCTACGTTATTTTTAGATTTTTCATAGGGAATACATTGTAAATGTGTCCTAGAAGATAAATTATGAAAAAAGATAAATAAAAAAAAATCCTTGGACCCAGGGTCTAGGGGGGCGTCCACAAACACCTGTGGTTCCATACCCGAATTTCATATCAAATCAAACATGAATTAATGTGTACAATATTTATCTGATTCTAACTCATTTTTAAATGAAATAACAAATAACTGTCTCTTTTTTCTTCATAAACAAAATAGATTTCTATAAATTGATATTCTGCAATGTTTAACAGACGATCGGTTGTGTCAGTATATATCTGGTGTCGTGGTCAAGCATTTGCATAGGAAGATATAGGTAGATAAGGGAGAAATTATAGGTGTAAATATCTATACATGATGTAAAAAAAAAATTTCACACTCCCATAATTTCACCACGTAACATTATTGTTACCAAGGATTAGGTTTCTACTTAAGTCAAGTACACGTCATTTTATTGTTTTCTCAAAATTCCCACGCCATCTCTGACAAAAAGAAATATTTTGGAAGATATTTTTTCTGTTAATCATTTCATTATAATGACAGGCTGGACTTGACGTATGTAGAATTTCTAAATCGAAGGAAGTACTCTAGCCTTTAATTAAAACTACTTCCAATAAATAAATCATTGCTGTTATTAACACCTTTAATTTGTTTAAGGTGCATTATTTATTGACATGCATCAGGGTATTAGATATCTATTGCTTTCAAAGAAAGGTATATTCTTTAAATTTTTTAATTCAATCATAACGATTTTGACACCCACTCAGTAATTTTAGAAAGAATGTTACATTGTAATCTTGCCACAAACTTACAAAAATTCAACTATTATCCATTATCACATTGACCCGTATTTTGTCGATTTACTGATTACTGCAATTTGAATTTCACACACTGTGAGCATGAACATACCGTATATCCGGGTTTTTTTTCGCGATTATCTATTAAATTTTTCGCTTTTTCTGCGATTATTTTTAATTCGCAAAATATAAAACACTCAGAAATTATGTCATTTATAATGTTATAATGTGACATAAAAACATTACCATTTAAAAAAAAATCTTCAATCGTAAAAAATAACACGCAAATTAAAAACTGTACAAACTTACCCCTTTTTCGGAAAATTTCCAACACACGAAAAAAAAAAACCGGACATATGGTAACTTCAAAGTATTTATACAAATAATATGATTTTGAGAAATACATGTTGTGGATTAAAAGAATAGAATTCATGAGCGCATCAAGAGAGAGTCGAGGGATCCTGACCCACCAGGGATTTTTTGTATCTTCAAAAATGACCCACCCATCCCCTTTACATGTAGGAAACGGAAATCAATGCAGAATCCCTAAGAATGTCATATATATGAAGAAAATTACTTGGAAAATTGATTTGTTCCTACCTTCCCCTTATTTTTCTTTTATCAGTTAAAACTTGTACTCACAATATTAACTATACATGTATTATGTAAATAAATATTAGACTCTTGGTTTGTTCAAAGTTCTTTCCTTATTACCCCATGCAACGGCAAATATCGTAATGCAGATCTGCATGTAGCTCACTGGTCTGAAAAAAAAATGGGATGGACGACCAGGTCTGTCAGTATTTTATTTTTTTTCGGAGAGCTACATCTCTAAGAAAAATTACTAGGGCTGTGTATTGGGCCAAAAATTTCGATACGATACGATGCAATATTTTTTAAAGCGATATGCGATATATTGGATTCTAAAAACAAGTCAATCAGAAAATGCTTCTAAATCATTTTAATGCATGAATTTCATAACAATTGAGTGTTTTATTACCCATTTTAAAGTTCTTGTGTCATTGTCATTACAAATAACACTTCAAAATAAAACTTTTAATGAGAGTAAAAGTTTAATGACAGTACATGTTCAAATAAAAATCTCTTTGTACTTTGTAATAATTATAAAAACTGTGTTATTTCCTGTCAAATTATATAATTATTGAACAGTATTAATTCAAAAAGGTAAATCATAATCTTTGGTGATTAAAATTCCCATCTTTTTAACAGAATTAGAAGAAAAACTGTCCGTCCAATACGTATTGGAAGTTATTTTTCGATACGATATTATTCTTAAATATCGATACGTATCGATATATCGATATATTGATACAGCCCTAAAAATGACTTAGGAAAGTTTTCTCTCTTAAAAGTAGGGACATTCCACCTTAACTACTGCGGATTTAACAACGTTTTGAAAGCTGAAAAGTTTGTTGATGATAGTAAATATTTGATCTACACTGACTTTTTTCCAGCTGAACTTTTAAATGCTTAAAATGATCAATTTTATCACGATTCAACTAATTAACATTTCAAAATATTAAAAGTTAATTTTAGCGTACATGTGTACATATTTTTATTCGATGAGGAAGTTCGAAGCATTTGTGTGAAGTAAGACTAATAAATAATGAAGTTAATGACAGAAATATAATTTAACATGTAAAACTAGATGCTGTCGTGAGACAGTAATACCCGCAGTAAGGTGTTTGACTCTAAATGCACAACCCTTCATATCGGGATAACCAAGGGAAAAGCCAATATAACTTTTGAATATACACAGTACACGAGTTTGTAAAATCGAGCATAAAATGTTCAGGTGACCATGTGAAACCTTATTGAACATCTATAGGACACCACCAATCATCTCTCAAAAGATGATTAGGCTACTGTATAAAATGTAAATGGAGTTCAGGGAACGGGGGGCTTTTTGTATTAAAAAAAACGTCATTTTTCAACCCCAATTTTGGTCAAATTTGGTGGTACCTTAAGAAAGGTCTTGTCACAAGGAATACATATGTGAAATATGAAACATAGCCCCACCCACTCTAAAATTATGGCCAAGGTTAAAGTTTTTGCGGACATACAGACAGACGGATGGACAGGGCAAAAACTATGTGCCACCGAATATTCGATTACTGGGCATTAGAAAACAATGACAGATACTATATTATATATTTAACATATTACTTTTGTATTAGGGTAATTTTCATATATTTTACATGTTCCAGGAATCAACAGATTTAAACACTAATGATGTAAACCACCATTGGATGAAAGATTTCTCATGGCGGATATTTTAATGAAAACTAAAATAAATCTAATCTACATAATGTTTTATTATTCAAAGTATATTTGTCAGTTCAGGAAGAAGGTTATTATTGAAAACTAATATATAGAATATTAAAGATGTATAAAATAATAGAAAAAAATATATCAATCGCAGAGCTGTCTTCGGTTTTATCAATAACATGCCTTAAACATCAATTTTTGCCATAGTTTTATTAAATTTCTATGATGGCCTGATTAAATGGTTTCCCAGTCCAGGCTTATGTTTGATCACTCTGGCGTGTTTCTCTCCTATGTCTTCAGAAATTCTCCAACAGCTGATTAATAGATGTGTGCGACATATTTCTAAATGTGTGAAATGTATTGTTATTTTTCATTAATCTACCATTTTTTATTTTAAGAAAAAAATTCTTTCAATGGATTCTCCATTTTCATTTGTGAAATACAAAGTATACAACTACATGTAAGTATTGTAATGACATTCGGAATTCGATGAATAATTTCTTTCTTCTTTATTAAAATAACTATACAGATTTTTAATAGCATAATAAATCAAAGCTCAATTTTGAGAATGAACCACAATGCAAATAACTAAATCATTCTTCGGTTTTTATTAACCAAGCATTTCTCTTTTCCAGTGGGGTACAAACATGTTTTAATTAAACAAAGAGCCCATCTAGACGTTTTGGACCTCCTCTAGAATGAGTAAATATAAAATTGATCAGTGTCACACAATCTATGCTTACATAGATTCAATAAAGGAATTGTACCCCGTTATAAATGAGCAATACTATTAAACTGATCCCCCTTAAAGCGTTTCCTCTTGAGATCGAAGGCAACGCATGTAATCAAACACAAACAGAATGATCCCATTGATTTTTGTACGTGCACAGAAAGAGACATTAAAAATGTATATTTCAGCTTTTGATTTGTGTTATTAAAGAAACTTTACATTTAAAAATCAATTGCACTTTGCCTTTGATGAATTGATTTTATCGATAATATCGAATAAGCCGATTAATATTACACGCAAAGGGGGATTCGGTATTGAAAGCCATGATTAAGAATGTTGCATAATTTCAATAACTTATAGTTTGACAAACAGGTGTATAAATTGTTTTCGATAACAAATTAGTGGTCAGTATAAAGTTGTTGTTATTTGGTTCTTTGTAAATTTTTATTCGGTACATTTTATTAATGCCTTTATCCCTGAATTAACAAATTGACGTCAATTGCGTTTAGTTCATGGTGACCGAGGAATGCAGTATGCTAATTACGTGACATTTAATTGAATGTCTGTTCAGATTGTTAAATTTTACAGTGCAAATATTGAATTTAATAAAGGAACATAAAACAAGCATACAATAATACTTAATAATATAGATCAATATTTTAAAAATTCGGTTTTTATCATCGTTTTTATCATTTCCCCCTTAGAAATACAGAAAAAAGCCCCAAAACAAAATTTTAGGAACGGAATTTGCTGACGAATTTCAAAATTAAAACTAATGGGGTCACATAATAAAATGGAACAGTTGGCACAAGAATATCCGTACCAACGAAAAGTTACAAAAACATTTTAAATAAAATATATATCACCCTGAAGAAATGATAGTCCTCAATATAACTCGGTGAACAATGGCACCCACTATCATTTAATCTCAGAGTTACATTATCACTCATCTTTGATGTTTAGAACCGACATTGTCTGAGATTCTTACATCTGCGAAAACGACATGCATCAAAAGTTTTAAAAGCATTTTCCGTGTTGTTGTAAAAGCTTCTGGTTGTAATTTTTACAGCGATATTCTAAATCGTGTGGATAAAATCAATGATAAAGACAGCATCTAAAAGGTTTTAGAATGTCCTGTTTCTAACATTTAAACATATCCTTTTCCGTTAAAAACACATTTCATTTCAAAATATTGTGTTAGAAACTGTGTTTGAAAAAAAGAAAAAAAATCTTCTTAAATTTACAATGGAAGAAATCCATCAAAGAAAATATACTTGTATCCCTTCTTTCAAATATAAGAAGGATAATTTTTAATAATATCATAAAAAGATAACATGGGATTTGTATTTTGGGAAAAAGAATTAAATCGTCATGGCATCATCCTCAGGGAACACAGTTGGCTCTTTGCTGAGAACAAAAGACCGCTCAAAATCGGCTCGAGCGGATAAGCAGGTCTCGCTCATGCTGAGCCGCTTTGATATTAAAAGATTGCTCTTTCTTCTATTCAACACTGAATCGTTCTCACTTTCGGCATTAACAGACTGTAGGGACGTTGTGTAGAAGGGTTTCTGTTTTTCAATTCTCGGCACACCGGGAACATGATGGTGGAAAAATCTATCACAGAAAGGTTTATCCTCCATCTCACTAAGAATTCCTTTAAGGGGTTTAGGCTGCGTCACATGTGTTTTAAAAGAATTCTCCTCCGAGGTCTTCATGGGGAGCCGGAGCCTCAAATATGGCAAATCATCCATGTGCGGTAATTTTTTGTTAAAGGATTTCAGTTCATGCTGTATTTTAGCTTTCTCCTTTTTTAGGAGTTTGTCAGCATCACGTTTGTATTTTTCCAACGTTCGAACTTGCACTTTGAGTCTATAGTCCAGGAGCCCATTTATAACTTTGGTCTTTTTGCGTGCTTCTGCGTCCAGTCTGTCATACTTATTCGGTAAACAGGCATTATTAATTGGGGGTGCGCTGACTGGGAGTCCTCCGATACTCATCAATAACCGAGCCGTATTGTCTAACGTCATTCTGTCACTTCTGTAGGCACCCAAAAACTGCTGATTTAAGCTCTGATAAAGTTCCCACTTAATACACCACCGTCCCTCTTTATGTGATTATTAAAAATATAATATTAATATATAACACCGTGTTAAGGTCCTCACTTGATCTTCACCTGTAAGGATCGGAACTTTGTTGGAATTCGGTTTATTCTAAATGAAAATATGAACTTAAGTATCGATTTCTCTTCATATACGGATTTATCCTCTGGAAGTGTAAATATCTGTTTCCTCGCCAAACGTCCACGATTTCTGCACATCAATGATGGTATGGTAATCGGGAGGAAAATCCCAATGCTAGGTTTCTTGTTCGTTCTGCTGTTGATCAGTCCAAACGAGGGATGAAACGCGAGGCGATATCAATTTTTTGTATTATTTTTCAACCAATCAATACCTGTCATAAAGAAAATTTGAATTAATCTTGGCTGAGCATATTAATTCCTTCAGCTAACAGAAGACCATAAATTAAAAAGATATCTCCCGAACGCTCTAGTCTTTTTATCCTTTCCGTTTGTCATCAAGCAACAAAAGAAATTGATTATTTTTCACTCAGTTTATATATACCCTTTGGATTTTTCTCATTTAAATGATCATGCAATATAAATTTTCCTTTGTCGTTGATAATGTTTGCGAAAGAATTAAATTTCTTTCATGGAAGATTCGAGGAGTATATTTTCCCAAATGGTAGCGAAGCAAAGAAATCCTTTCTGCAAAGATCGTAAAAGTCAAACACTACTTAATGTGTTAAGGCGATCTTCACCTCTCTGTGCATGTCATATCCATATTGAAAAGAAATCGCAATCAAACACGCAACGGCTTTACATCAAATGTGTTGGTCCACTTTCTCCGGCATAACTGAAATGACTTAATTTACCTTTAAATTTGGCCAGGTTTGACATAATTGATGAATGGTATATATTTCACCTTTATTTCAGTTCTTCGCATTAATAACTCTCTGACTTCTTCCTTTAAACACAGCAATCATATTTTAAACCTCTTGGCCTTATAAAAGTCACGTTCCTCAATTCCACCCACTAATAAAGGATTTAAAGTCAAACAATGTGCATTAAAAGGCATATTAAAATGAAAATATTTGCCTTTTATTGAATGACCATTGATTAGCGCAGAAAAGTCAGAGTTATTGAGCAATGCGGACGTAGGGAATGTTTGGTTTGTATCCAACGCAGATTACGGAATATCTTGATTTATCTTTCACTTATAAATCCTCTGTTTGTTGAGGTGTGATTTGAAACATACTTCTATGAATACACGATTTGTATTCTATCGCTTTGACAACAGACGGATGTGGTCCACGAAACCGCCCTTTTAGAGACATTGACAACCTGGATATAATTCTTTGGATAAGATCTTCTGCATGAGAAACATATTCTGTACATTTATTTATATTAAACAGGATAAAATAAAATGTGTTGGACAAAAAATTATAAATCACTGTAAATTTAAGGTCTATGATTCGGTTTAAATATTTTTTTTTTAAATAAACGCTTTCAATCTTTTTTATTACCTCAAACACCAACTCTCTAGAAATACGAGAGAATTTCATGATTTCTAATTTATTATTTTGCTTTGTCTGTCCTTTTCAGACTTACTGACTGGATGGGTAAATGTATATCACATTAAAATATTTCTTGAAAATAATTAATTAGAAATTCGCTTTGATGAGTTTCACTGTACGACACAGAGAGTTTAATTAACACCAGAAACTTTGAGATAACTGATTAATTAAAAAAGAACCCCATCAAGGTATAAAGTGTAAGATAACACATAAAGAGGCATTGTCGTCCTAGTCTAAGCCGTGAAAGAACATAGACGCTCATTAATTGTACAAAATTCTCAATTTCAGTACAAACCTGAGAAGAAATATTACAATTTATTGTTGAGTAACTATAGCCATCATGGGTGCACTGTATTGGTACTTTAGTTTTTATTTACACAAGGTTCCAAGTGTGGCCAGTAATGGAGTTAGAAAATTGAACACTCATTCTTACACAGACTGCCATGTAATACACTGATGATTTTAAATGCTAAACCCATTACCTTGAATACATTGCACCTCATTGCTAATGATACTTCTGATCTTCGATTTCACTTAATGGGCCTCCGATAAAGAAAAATCGTGAGAATCTCCGAGTGATCCTATACGAATGTATACTTATTCACCTTTTAGGATCGTATGCATGCAATTTTACTAATCGTTACGAATACTTGATCAGAGATCTGAATTTTTCTCTAAATGTTTGACCTTGAGAAAATAACACAGGGCGAGGTTTGGTATAGATAGACAAAAAAGATAAGACTTTCTTATCCTTCATGAATGTGGCAATGAAAATTGTGCTAAAGTATTTTTTTTTAATTTGTGTTCAACCGAGGCATATTTTGAAATACCCACAACGCATACATCTATAAGAAAATAGAGTATAGATTCAAACATTTAACACAAATAATGAAAATCTACGAAAGAAAAATGAATAAAAGTCGTAATGAAATCGAAAGAAAATGTCTATTATTTATGAATCCGAAATATTATTGTAATAGGGCAACTTTTAAAAAAGTGTTTTCCAAACTTATATACAACTTTTAATGCATGTATACTGTATTTCAAGAAAATGTCTCTTATTTATGAATCCGAAATACCTGGTATTATTCTAATAGGGAAACTTCTTTAAACACCCAATTTTATGTTAACGCCCCTAAAATCTACCTGATTCAAGATCAATAATTTACCGCCTGTCAATCATTAAAAAAAACAATAGCTTCTGATTTGATTGACAGGCCAGCTACCCGTGCTACTTGATAGTCTGAGTTTGTGTCTTTTGAAAACGATTGCCTGGTCACGCGTCAAACACTTTCATGTAGCCGCCTTGTATACACGGGGGTTAAAAAAAAGAATCTTGGTAATGTTTTTTCAAAAACAATTGAGAGCAGATAATTAAAACATGACTTCATAAAATATTTGCTTTCAATCTCAACAGCTATATTGTATTTTAGGCGATATGTCGTCCAAGATATCTGCTGTAGAATTTAGAGCAGTCCGTGCACAGAAACGCTATTTGCCGATTAAAATTGAAATATGATAAATAAGAAAAGATATATTAGCACAAACGGCATGGATAAAAAATTCCTTTATCCAATGTTTTATCAATGTATATTTGAATACAATCTACACCATGTTCCGTTGTAATTGAAATGTCAGAAACATGCGTTTCGAGATTGTAACTTTTAGTTCGAATTTCCTAACGTCTCGAAGTTAAAAAGTGAATATATAAAGCCAAAGATCAATTCTTAAAAGTATAAAAGAAATCTTGCAAACAGTAAAAATTTTTAAACACACGAACACCCGGAAATGGTGAATATTTTCGACACTATTGTTGGTCAGAACGTAGGCAAAATATATTCCTGCGGCACATTGTAGATATGTTCACAAAACGGATAGGCCTATGAATGGAATATTTTATTATTCTTTTAAATTTTGATAGTTACACAAGTTTAATTAAAAAAGGAATGTTTGCTTTGTAGTTTTACTCTGTGTTCTTGTCTTTAATTTTACATCTTTTTTAAAATAGAAAAACGATATTTCTTTATAACTTTTTTTCTTCATTAAATATCGCTGAAAGTAGAAATAAATAAACTTTACATTGATATATTTCAATTATTTCACGCAGTTTCACTCCGATTTAGACATGAAACACGGAATGTTGACCCTGATCACCAGACACAGACTTCCTGTGTAATGCTACGTGTATATAGATTTTTGACATCTCGGGTATTGGGGGTCTCCAGGTAAATAACAGCACTGTTACTTGGACCACTCCCCCTCCTCAGGTAACCGTACGGTAAAAAAATTGGGTCTTTAAGATTATTTTCTTCAACATTCACCATGAACCAAACTTATATACAACTTTTAATACATGTATACTGTATTTCAATGTTTATAGATATTTCTAGCAAAATAACTTTGCATTACAGTAACTAATTTATTTAAATAATATGATTTTTAAAATTACATGTTTATCTTGGAAAGATGCAGCAAGTACATACATTAAAAGATTACGTAAAACACTGTGACACATTTTTATAAAAACTGGAATAATTTTAAAAATGTTTTCTCCTTTTTTTATGGCGATATTTTAATCAACAAAGAAAATTAAAGATTTAAAATGGCATCGTAGTGCGTGAGCAAGGGTGTCAATTTTTTCCCTGAAAAAATGTTGTAGTTGTTATGAATTTGGATCCCCCAGTTTTTCTCCCCGAAGGTCAAAATACAAAATAAAGCATTTGATAAGAAAAGTTAGAGACACCCCCAAACCCTTGAAAAGAGATTTTAGAGTGTAGTGAACAGATTTTTTTTCTTTCTTTGTCAACTTTTTTGGAGGTCGTCCCCTTGCAAAACTCTGTGTATGAGAGTTGGGGGTACTGACCTATAACGCACAGTTAAAAAATTGCTAGATCTGCTCCCTGTACTTTATATATTAATTAAAAAAAATCTTCTTTAGTAAAAGGAAGACAAAAATAGAAGTCAGACGTTTCTGATCTTCTGTGAATAGAACCTAGCAGTTCCGAAGTAAGGAAGATAACTCTTGGTCTTGGTCACTGATATTCAAGCTGCATTTTATTTGTGATATGGGGTGTTTTTTTCCCACCAATTAATCAAAACTATAGTATGTTATTCAAAATTTAGCTTTTAAAAATAGATTTGAAGTTTCTTATTCGTCATAGATTTTGAAGATGTGGAAAAAATGAACAATATTTTTTTTAGTTTGATAGCGTGATAAATTGCTGTTAAATTCATTCTTTGTTTATTGTTTCTTACTTCATTTCTAAAATTAATTTTATATTTGTATTCACTTTTTTATTTTATTTTAAATGAAAATGGTGTCACTGAAAATAACATTTGTCTACATAAAATAAATTTTAAAAATCTCTTGAACAACCACTATGGCGACACACTTTGAAAAAAAAACCAGTTTGTTACATTGGGACAAAATCAAATGTGAATCAGGTAATTTAGAAATAAGGAATATTTCTGTTCTTTAACAAAAACAAGCCTGCATTAAGCATCTTCATATCAACAAAATCACTTACAAAATTATAATTATATATCTACCCCTGTATTGGCAATGCCGAACTCACTGACATAGATAATTAGATAGTAATTAAAAAAAAAATGTTATATTATACTCAAATAACACAATATAAATATATGCAACCTTAATCGCAACAAACTTGAATTCAGTTTCATTTCTCGACAAAAATGATAATTCATTTAGGGCATTTACTTCCCTTTGACTACTAACGAATATCAGACGAGACGCGTCCCTAAGATAATTTTTCAAGAGAATTTTTTTTGTTGAAGTATATTTTAGAAAAAAAATTCCTCAGCAAAAAATAGGGTCTCCCTCCAGCCATTTGAGTATTATATCAATGAGTGGTAAGCCTGAATAACCCTAAGAGCTATCGCTTGTATATTGCAATTTTTTATTACTTATTTTCAAGACATTTCAAACAAGACAAGGACGATTATAAAATAATTTGTCGTCGAATGTGACAGTTGTCCTATTTAATAAATATCTGTCCTAGAATTCAATTAAATCAGGACAATCCACCCATTTATTGTAGCCCACTAAAATAATTTCAAAGTTGTAAAACATGAATTTCTAATGAAAAATACTTTGTCAATTCTGTTCAATATTATTTCAAACTATTACTTTACATCAACGGGGACTATCAAGTATCTACCTTTTCAAAAGAACTCTGCACTAAATGTTTTCCATTGATGAAAGTGTCAACCCCGATAACATCAAAACATTCACCAGAGTCGAAGCTTCACATCACTTTAAAAGGAAAAGAAAAATGTTTTATCACTGAGTGAATTCCAGTTTTTACACTCCTTTAAAAATTACTTATAATATCCATAAGGTAAATGGATAAATACGATTTTTTTCTTGATGCATGGTTATATTTTGCTTTTTTTAAATTTGAGATTATTTCTTTTAAAATTGTGAGGAAATTTTTGCGATTTAAAAAATACAAATTAAACTATTGTCATCATTTGGTGATGAAATAAAACATTTTGTCATCATTTGGTGATGAAATAAAACATTGCAAATATAGGGGAAAATCATTCCCTCCTTCTTTATTTTCCATGATATCTCACTGAATGTATATAAAAAAAATGAATAAAATTATGCCTATTCATTATAGTGTGATCGTAGTTGGGCAATTTTAAAATCACAACACAATTACAACTATTTAGTGTCAAATCTTGATTTCACAAAAATCAATCGATGTCATACGAGATGACACTAATTCTCTTTATCGCTTGAAAAATAAGTTTAAAACTTTAGATCCGCCTGTGGTAGCCAGGGGTATAGCTGGTCAATAAAACAGTTGAAAAGACAATAACACCAGTGTTTTTTGGCAATAGTAGCAACCGAAACATCAAAAGGTATATTAATCTCCTTTACAACCCGTGTTTAAAGCTACGATAGCCTTGGTTTGTTATTATATTCTAAAATTAAATGTAGCAGCGGATTCATTCATTATCCCCGTATCTCTAATCAGATCAAAATTCTTTTGTGAGCTTATTGTTGCAATGACGCGATAAGTCGCTTTCTGCAGAGGTAGTTAGCTTAAACTTTAAAGGAGAGCCCCCGCACCATATTACTAGTAGTTCGTCGTCCACTATTCACACCCGAGCTTCACAGTCATTAGGGAATCGCTGCATTGAAAGAAGTGTCTTTTTTTAAACACCCGAATTGTTTAAATTAAATACATATATCATTGTTGAACTGAATGCCGATAGACATGTAATTGGCTGCACCTAGAATAGGATTTTTCTTTTATTGGATATTAGTAAGATAAATACATCTTTCGAATTATTGGACCATGGACTGAGAAATTGATTCATCTGTGATTTAAGCTGGAGGTGACACCGAATTTTGACCGGTCTGCGATTTTCACTTGAATCATGAGAACGGATGTTATAGACAGGTCGTTAGATCACTCACTGCAACATGGAAGAAGTGGTCTGAATGTCATGTACCCATCGTACTTTGATCATCAAGGAATGGATATGTCTGACGATAACCGACGAAGGATTCAGGAAAAAGTGTTGGTAAAACATAGGTTTGAACAGGAGAAACAGAATTCTTTTGAGAGAAATTTAGTTGACTCTGAGCGCCGGAAAGGCCAAAGGAGAAGACATAGTAACGACCACCGAAATCTGAACTTTGATTTCAATGACAGTTACCAGTATGAGAGCCACCGACATTATGGAACAGAAAGTGCCAGGGAACTCTATAACTTCGAGCGCATGTACGACGCTGAAGAAGAAGCAAAAAGGAGCCAAAGCAGTTTTGATCACATTCAGTCTCCAAGGTCAGATAACTCTCAAACTGTTTACGATCCACAAGTTGATCTTTACGAAAAAATTAAGGCCTTGAAGGTTCCAAAGATAAACACGAAACGAGTTCCAGGATTTAACAGTTATGCTCAAAAATTCCGACAGGACAGTATTATACGTTCAAACAATTCAAGCCGATCGACAATGTTGAGCAACAGTACCATTAATAGTAACATGTCGTCTAGAAACAACAGCGGGCGTTCTAGGGAGTTACCGAGCCCCTCCCGGATCCCACGGCGACAGCGGAACATCTCCGACGAAACATCACTGAGGTCTTCTGAGAGTCGTGGATTGTATTCTGTTGATTCCCAACATGCTTCCAGACAGGGCTCCATTTATACTCCTCTGAAAATGACTGAGGACTATGCTAGTATACCGGAAAGAGGCACACCCGATATAATACATGATGAGCTCAAGGAAATGCATAGAGTGAAAGGCGCGCTGAAAACAGCAAGGAACGCGCATGGGACAATTCAGGTTACAATGAAGTCGGATGAAAAGACAAAAGACAAGTCTGTCCCTAATACTAGCAAGAATGGAACCAAAAGACCAAAGAAAACATTACCAGAACAAATTACACCGAGAGAAGGTGAGATATACGCTGAGAAGCCTAGAGAGAGTCTTATACAGGAGAATGTGAGTAGTGTTAAACCTGCTCAAAAAACCCCAAGAAATGTAGCCCAGAGCTATGACAATCAACACATGCAAGAATCTCCTCAGGATTCAAAAGTGCAATATAACCAGAAAAGGAAACCGAATAAAGCAGAAACTAAAGGTAAGGCTAAGCCAAGAAGTCCCAAAGTACCCGACGAAAAAGAGACTGCACGTGCGTCGCAGACGACAAAAGAAAAGGGAAAAACCGGAGATAATTCAAAACTTCCAGTACCTAACAAAGATAAGCTAAGTAAAGGACAAGCAATGGAGAAGGAGATTGCCAAAGTTCAGGAAAACTACCTCGCGCATCGCGCTACTACAAACAAGCCAAAACAACAACCAGAAAACGCTACTGCCTCAAACAACAAAGCCAATGTAAGTAAATCCACCAAACAGACAAACACAACTGAGTCGAAAAACAACCAAGCTAAAGGTA
The DNA here is from genome assembly GCF_032062105.1 of Saccostrea cuccullata. Lineage (NCBI taxonomy): Eukaryota > Metazoa > Mollusca > Bivalvia > Ostreida > Ostreidae > Saccostrea > Saccostrea cuccullata. Next base: position 285,472 of record NW_026929545.1, on the reverse strand, counting down.
ATCAAAACTCTGAGAATAAAGTGGAAAATACCAAAAACAAGACAACTGATAAAAGTGATGCTGGTAAAAGTGACAAAGAAACTTCAGAGAACAAACCAAAAAAGGGAATTCTCAGGAAAACCAGTTCATTTAAAGTAATCGGAAACTCTGACCAATATTTCGGATACATGTCTATTTCTGATGGCGTTGCAGTGGAGAAAAAGCAAGGGAAACGCGTCCGATACCATGCCGACCACTATCCCGAGGTGCGGCCTATAAGTGCATAATTCTATAAAGTATGTTTCATCGCTCATTATTTCATATTTGAATGTCATATATGTTCATATTATTACTTATTTGTGTTCAAATACAAGTTAATAAAAAGAAAACAAAGCTAATTTGGTACTGTTTTTAATGTAAATATCATTCATGGAAAAATAAGTTACACGATGGGGAAAGAAACTTAAGATTTTAACCGTTGAAGCAATCAAATGACAAGCAAATACTGTATATGTCTTCTTTGAATATATTAGTATTCCAATGAAGAATGATTCTATGATTCTTTTATATTGGCAAATGAAATAAATTGATCGATCCCAGACATGATAAGTAATGGGCACATGTCACAGTCCTAGTAGATAAACTATAGAATGGTGACAAACGCAAACCCCATTTATAGCACCTCGCGTGGATCATTGAAACGGTCGCCAAATTACTTATCAAATTAATCTTTTTTATTCATAGTTGTTTACACTCTTTTTGATTTAAATCCCGTGCGTCATTTATCACACGTGTGTTTTGCTCATGCGTGGAAATGTCATCATTTGGTTAGATTTCTAAAGAAATAACTAAAAAAGAGGGTAGGTTAATAAAATTTGAACATGACGATTAAGAAAACACTTTAATTGAAAGTAAATAGTTCTTGGTGCAGCTAGAGTCTAACAAAAAGCAAACATATAATAAAAGAAAACATTAAAAGGGTGAACTTCTTTGTTGTTTTGCTTACTTTCCAGACAACGAAAGTTCATTTTTTTAATACTTTGTGTCAATAAATCTTAACCTTCAATTCTGGTAACATTCTTCTGAACAAGTCACACCTGTAAGGAGAAGACAGAGCAATTTCGAAACTTTTCAATGGTATTACTTACTGGATTCTTAAAAAATAAAGATAATCTTCTTTTAAGTGATTAAGTTTGATTTTTGCCAAAAAGGTCAGCACGCATGTATTCTGAATAGTGTATTATCACGTGAATCTACTAATTACATACACAATAAGATTAGCTATGTATGTAAGATTAATAAAATTATGAAAAAAATCAAATACTTGTACATTGGACAGATTATCTTGGATTAACAACTCGAACATGTTTAGAATTTAATCTTACCAGTGCCGAGAAAATGATCAATTTGTGTTTGTGTATTATTTTTAAAGTACACGTGCATATAAAATTAAAGAAAGAAATTGATTTCAAAGGTGTTCAATCTTTTATCATTTTCTTTTTCAATCAATAAGTTTCCCTTAAATTCGTTGAAAACTAGAAGTAATGTGAGCACTGAGCTCACTAAATGATATACTTAGTACCCAAGCCTCCAATATGATTATAATGGCAAAGTAGATGTTTTGCTGCGGGAGACAAAAAAAAGTGTCGGATTAGAAATAAAAAATAAAATAAGAGGTGCACAATGGCATTATGTAATAAAGAAACTGTGAAAGCATCATTAAATTTTATTTAGTGGTATTGGAGGAGTTGTAGATAAGATATGGACCTTGCCCTTCAATATTATAGGAAAAAATGGCCGTGCCCATGTTTTGCTCTGGGAAACCCAAAATATGTGTCGGATCAAAAAGTAAAATAGTAGGTGCACAATGGCACTATGTAACAAAGTTCTGTGAAAGTTTGTGATATAAGAGGAGTTGCGGATAAGAGATGGGTACCCCAAAGAGTAAGGGACAGACGGAAATTCCGATCACTATATACCCACCCACTTCTCAAGCGGAGTGTATAAATATAGTTGTACTTAATTTAAACAATTTTGGAAGTTCGTTGCACAATTTTTTACTTGTTTCCTAAGTGTAAGAGCGTAACATATAGTTATGTAAGACAAAATCTGACGTTAGGAAAACGTTAGAACTGGCGCCATTTCAAAAAAATGGAAATTTAGCCCTCTCCAACTGGATTTGATTTTTCATACTTGCGAAGGCAAGTATGAATTCTTAGTTTTCGTACATTTGGTGCCGGTTCTGGTATTTTCCTGGCACTTAAATCATGAAAATCGTGAAAAAGCCTGGAAAACATCAAATATTTTGGAATAAGAAAAAAAAGGCTTGTTACAACGCACTTTGAAAAATTACGCACTTTGAAAAAAATTTTCAAAGTGCGTTAAAATTTGGGACCAAGCTAACGCACTTTGAAAAAAATAATTTTTTTTCAAAGTGCGTTAATATCGACCATATTAACGCACTTTGAAAAAAAATGTAAAGATTGATCAATATTCCTTCAAATAATCGGTATGATAAAAAACAGATTCTGGTTTGATAATTTTTTCATGATAAAGTCACAGTAGGACCTGAGATATTGACGTTATAAATATTTAAGGTTTTGATAAAATAAAAGGGAAAATTAAAGGGTCTTGAACAAAAAGAGTGACGATTGTTTAAGTTCATTAATTCGTTTCTTCTTTTTTTTTTTAATCTAGTCTTTGATAAGTAGATGTAAAGGTTTATAGGGGGCACTAACAGAGGACAGCTTCAAGCAACTTAGCATTTATTATAATAAAAAGGGGCCAATTTGATTGTTCAAAACTATGAAAATTCTTTCTCTCTCATACGTTTTACTGCGCTTAAAAATTTCTTATTTTCATCTGTTTTAATTAACTCATTTATTATTGAAAGTTTTCAACGTCATACCAGTTAGGTAAATACATAATTATATGAATGCTTTGAGTATAGCATAGACATCGAGACTGGGCGAAGGGTGAGGGGAGGGGATGGGGGCTAAGCCCCCCACTTATTTTGGAAAGATATATACATCGTATAAGCATTGAAAATGCAGCGTACCCTTTTTAGGTTTATTGCTCCCCTCCCCCGTTTGTTACCGACACCTATGTATTGGAAAGATAAAGATTTGGACTGAGGGATCTTATACCCGTCTTCTCCTCTTTTCGACAGGAGTAAATCAATTCATTTTTGAGGTTAGGGTTAGGCTTAGTTTTTTGAAAGATAAATAAGTAAAATAACAAATAAAATCTTTCCATGACTAAAATATGATTTTTTTTTCAAAGTGCGTTAAGTGTCTCCATGGTAAAATATATTGATGTAGAATCTTAACGCACTTTGAAAAAATTTTTCAAAGTGCGTTGAGTTGGTCCCAAATTTAACGCACTTTGAAAAAATTTTTCAAAGTGCGTTGATATTGTCCCAATTTTAACGCACTTTGAAAAAATTTTTCAAAGTGCGTAATTTTTTCAAAGTGCGTTGCCACAAAGGCTTCGTAGAACATTTACTAGAACCCACTATGTATTTGTTTGTAACTACATTGTAAGTGATGTTTTGCAGTTTAGAAATCCAGTTTTTGTGCGGTAATCAAGCTCATTTTATTTGTTGGGAATAAACTGACGTACAATTTTGCAGAATTTACTCCTTAGAAAGGAAGCTAGTTTACCACTTGTAGAGTTAAATAGAAGCTCCTCTAATATACAATCTAAATAATAAACCTTACTAAGACGATTTTGTTACCTTCTTTGTCAGCTACATATTTAATTTCATTCTTTGAAGCAAGGAAAACAATTTTTACCGGTCTTTTAAGGTACTGTCTTTGAACATTTTTTTTTATATAAAATTGGGAAGACAGTAGGCTTTCCATCCTAGAACTCCCTGAAGGCTCTAAAGAAGGACTCCACCTCCTCCGGAAAATTGACTCTAGAGCAAGATTTCTCTGACAGCAGAATGACTCTTGAGTAGGATTTCCTCTACGGAAATCCTTTATCAAAGAAATTTTCCGGGGGGGGGGGGGTGGTGGCTCTGCTTAGTAGTTAAAGTGTGTGATTTCCACAAACGTCACACACCCCCACCCCACCCTCATCCCGTATAAAAATAAATTAAGGGAATACTATGTTTGATGTGGGGAGGATGCGATCAAATTTATTTGTTAAAAAGCATTCTGATTGTACACACAAGTACTCTGAAGTCGACATCAAAAAGATGCTTGGGTTTCTGATTGACAACATTTATGTTGTTTTGGGAAGACCAGGTCTTCTACACGCAACAGTCAATTGGAATTCCCATGAGTGCCAATTGCGCCTCGTTATTAGCAGACCTATTTTTGTATTCATATGAAGCAGAATTTGTGCAAAATCTTATGCGTGATAAAAAGAAAACAGTTGCTGATGACAGTCATCATGTTTATCATAGAGCTTGGTTGTTAGATTACCGTTAACCTCTTTTTCAAGTAAAATATCCAAATATGAAACAGATGTGTCAGACTCTATGGTATCTTTTATTTCAAGCTCATCGCGATTTATCGTATCGACATAAAAATGGAAATCACCATTGCTATTTGACAATACGTCGTCTATATATCTAAATGTCGAGCAATATCCTTCATCACCTACATACGGAGTTTATATCTCTCAGTTGATCCAATACACAAGAACATGCTCTAGGTATGTACAATTTTTTAAACGATGTCATTATTGGCAAATTATGAAACAAGAATATAAGCAGTCTCGTTTAAAGTCATCATGCATTTCGTAAATTCTATGGTCGATACAATGATCTTGTCAGCAAATACAATTTATCATTGAGTCAAATGCTGACTCACGTTTTTCATACTAATTGTTAGTCCATTATTTTCACACTGAAGTGACTGAATTTACCGTTATTTTCCGATCATGACAAAGGGCACAAGGCGAATGTGACCGGTCGATAGGTGATGCCGTCCTCCTCCAAGGCATCTGACCCAACCTCTGATGTTTTGGAGGCCCATGTTTGCCTTGCACCTGTTTTGTATAGTTTTATAAACTTTTGAGCTTGAATACTGTTCGTTATCTCCATGTATATTTCCTCTAGGAAAATGAGCTTGCCGTTGCCATGAAAGAAAATATGGGTCTTATATAACTACATGAAATTTTGCAAACCTTGAAGATAGTATTAACTCTTCTCTTTGCTTGCAAAATTAATTATAGTACAGATTCGGGGGGGGGGGGGGGGGGGGGGGGGGCTAAGGGAAATTCTACTTCACATCACCGGCATATGATACTGTTCATCACCGGTATATGATACTGTTCTTGGACAGTTGTCTTTAACAATATAACAATTATAAAAGAACACTAGTTTGTACAATATACATTTATGCTTCTAAATTGAGGAAAACTTTCTCAAGGAAAGCTACGATGATATTTGACATAGATTTATTCAATGACTGTCGCCAAAATTTTCTATTTTAAGCTTTTAATTCCAACAGAATACACAAATTTTCATTATTTCACAATTAGATTGAATAGCTTTTCCTTATATCTATAATTAGGCACAAGCTTATTCAAAAATGAAAAGAAAATATTTTCTCACATTAATCGCTTCTTTTCCTGAGTTAAAAGAAAGGAATGTGCGGACATTCGCTTCCTTGGCAAAATCTAAGAGAAATATTGACCACAGCATTTATTGACCACGTAGACTATTGACATAAACTTTTGATATACAGTACATATATGTAAATTATCTCGAGGAAGTAAGGTCCGAATATATGTTTTCTTTACATGATTAATGAAGAATTTATGTCCTTATCAAAACCATGATCGTTAACCCTACAGAGAGATCCTTTTTGTCCAGCGAATTGGTATTTAATCTTCAAAATTATAAAGATCCCTAAAAGACATAAGAAAAATATTTAATCTGGATTTTATAGTCAGGTCAATCGATGAATACGATGTATGACTTATCAGAGGCAAGTCATTTAAATGTCAGTATTACAGTTACAAATATAGTTGACGTTTAATTGAATTCTATTAGAAAGAAAATATTGTTTGAACATAATTCATTGCATACCCTTATCGTGTAGGTGAGATAACGAAAAGCATATATACAATGTAACTTCAAACAGTATGGACTTACTTTATGAAAGTCTCATTTATAAATGCAAATATCGTTCAAAGTGAAATTTAACACTGTTTCAAGACTTCTCAGTTGAAATGTATTTATCCTTCAATTATCTATCGTTCAATGTATCTTTTTTATACATCTTGCTTGAAGGAAGGGTGGTTACACTCATATTGTGATGGAGATGATTTGATTTGAACATATTATTATATATATATATATATATATATATATATATATATATATATATATATATATATATATATATATATTAATACATAATAAAATATGGATTGGGCAGCAGGCATAGCCTATATAAGCCCTCTCCTCAATATAAGCCCTCTCCACAGGATGAGATGCTTGTCCGATACAAATTGGAGAGCTATCCCTTATAAGTAACTTTTCTAAAAGCATGTAAAGTAAATGAATGAAACTTACACGGAATCTTTGCTACTTTGTAGCACTGTCCATCTCTTATTTTGCGTTTCGATCGGACACATATTGGGGTTTCGCATACCCAAACAGATTTTATCATTCTTTCTATGTTATTGGGGTAGCCATCTCTTATCCTCAACTCCTTCTATACCATCTAATAAAATCGGAATGAGATTTTCACAGAACATTTGTGATCCTGTCACAACAGAGTTGGAGTGGATATAGTGACGCCTTGTTACTATTACATAGTGCAAATGTGGCATTCTATTTTACGTTTTGATCGAATAAATATATATCTGGATTTACAAAGCAAAACTTGGGTTTAGCCTTTCTTTCTTTATTATTGGGGATACCTATCTCTTAAACTTGGGGGTAGCCATCACTTATCTACTCCTTATAAACCATTGAACGCTTTTTTTCATGAGAATTTTCACATATTTTTCATTTTATAATGCCAAACTGCACCTGGAGTTCAAGGTTTTTGTAGTTTCCAATTTTGCTGTTTCTAGAGGGTAAACATTTTGCTTTTAAATGCAATTCTTTCTAAATCCCTGAACGAAGTTCGGTTGCACTTTCACACACACACACACACACACACACACACAAAATTTACGAAATGCCAAGACGTGGATTTTGCTAATATAGTATTGGAAAATATTATTTATTGAATTTTTATTCGATTAAAAAAGATGGAAAGCAACCTCAATATTTCTCAATGAGGAATTGAAATACTTTTATGCACGTGTCCTAAAGTCTGCAAAAGAAAATAAAATCCTGATACGCTATAACCATTTAATCTCAGTCCATACAACGTAATATAAAAAGCAAATGAGACAAATTAAATACCAAATTACAAGTCCGTCTTAGCAATTTTACAGTATTAATTTCCATAATCCCTCTAACAGTTTCTATCCAAAAAATAAGGTTAATGCTTTTTTTTTTAATCTTGGATTAAGTGTATCTCGTGGATTTTGGTTTTATGCAATCTTTGTAAGAGAAGTGTAGAGAGTTGACCAGGCAGTATACATGTGTATTAAGCACGTGCTTATAGTCATTTCAATACATTTATTCGACGGTTACATTCTTTGCTAGTCACAATGCTAAATTGTAATGTTTACCAACGGATTTTTGCTGATCATTTTAACTAATTTCGAAGCAAAAAAAAAAGAATAAAGAAAGAAAAAAGGATACAAAACAGGTAATGTCCGCTGTCCTCTCCATTTTAAGCAAAAAGAGATGTTCACACTGTATGACATGGAAAAACCCTTCCAAAGTTGCTATTTGTAATTCCTTGTCCAAGCATCATTCCAGAGGTTTATATTAGTCTTATAATCTGCAACATTATTAAAAACCAATGTTTGCATATTCGAAAGAATCAATGAATACTCCTTGTTAAAATATGAATTTGATCTAGGATGAGTAAAATTTATTACGCATTCAACAAGAGGCCAACGGGACTTATAGTTCACCTGAGCATCATGGAACAACTTTCCAATAATTGAATTTGGTTCATGTTTTAAACTAGACGCCACGGCATTCACAATTTTGAAATAGGCACCATTGTTCATCATAACATAACTATACACTTAGCAATTGCTTAGTTTGGTTACTAAATACGCATAGGCAAGTTTGGGGAACACAAAATGCATTTCAACTAATTAGTAATATTCAGCAATAATCAGTAGTGCCCCTACCACACATGAACCACTGATCCTAGGTCCACACATTTCACAATTTTGGAAAAGGCTTATCAAAAATGTTTAAATGATTAATACCAAGGAGCAGATTTCAAAAAATTCATTTTCAGTATATACGTAGACCCTCCTCTATGGTACCCCTGACCCAGGGTCTTTAAAATTCACGATTCTGGAAGAGGTATCATTGCTTATCATAATTATATAGGTAGTTCATCTACTTAATACCCAGGAGCAAAGAAGATTTTTAAAGATTTTGCATTTTTCACTATATAATCAATAGAGCCCCGCCCTAACACCAGAACCCCTGACCCTGGCCATGGGGCCATAAAATTCACAATTTCATTCATGCTCATCATAACTATGTACTTACTTTATTTAATACCCAAGAGCAGAGAAATTTTTTAAAGAATTAATACATTTTCACTATATAATCAATAGAGCCCCGCCCTAACACCAGAAACCCTTACCCTGGGGTCATAAACTCACAATTTCTGAAGAGGCATTCATGCTCATCATAACTATGCACTTAGTTTATTTAATACTTAGGAGCAGAGTAGAAGAATTTCTAAAACTAAATGCATTTCACTATATTATTAATAGAGCACCAACATTACACCAGAACCCCTTACCCTGGGGCCAGAAAATTCCTAATTTTAGAGGAGGAGTTCATGCTCATCATAACTATGTACTTAGTTTATTTAATACCCAGGAGCAGAGAAGAAGATTTACAAAGACTTAATGCATTTTCACTATATAATCTATATAGCCCCGCCCTAACACTAGAACCTCTGACCCTGGGGCCATGAATTTCACAATTTTGGTAGAGGACTTAATGCTTATTACATTCATGCCAACAATTTGGCTGCTTGATGTCCAGGAGTAAAGAAGAATATTTTTAAAGATTGCATTAAATTTAGTGGTTTTGGCCCCACCCCTCAGGCCCCAGGGGGGGGGGCAGGGACTGTGAAATTCAGAAATTTTGTACCTCTCACCCATAGATGCCATATGCTAAAATTGGCTGGAATTGGTTCAGCAGTTTCAGAGAAGAAGTTGAAAATGTTCTAATGTTAACACACGATACAGAACGGACGACGACGGACGCAAATGGATAGCAATAAGTCACCTGAGTGACTCAGGTGACCTAAAGATATAACACTAGTATTTTTTTCAAAGATCTATGAATCTATAAATTGAATCTAGAAATTCAGAATATATATATTGTCGATAGAAAATTAATATTTTAACGAAGTTTAGTTCTTAGTTTGTCGTCGATAATTTTCTCTAATGAAATACTACCGATATTCAAAAAGCACAATTATATCCCATGGGTATTCATATAAGATACAGATTGTTGGAAAACTACAAATATAATGTCAATGATCTTTTTTTGATATCTACCTTGGAGTATTTGTATGTAAAATCAGGATTTTTTCAACAAAGATAATTTTGCGGTTGACCAATGAGAAGGTATGCAAACCAACGAGTTCTATGTTATTTTGAAAAGCAGATGTGATTGTTAATGATGTCAAAAGCTTATGAATGATTGTATAAATTGTACAAAAATGTATAAATTGTAAAACAAAAGTTCTCATTTTATTTGTTTTGAAAAAAAATGATCGAATTTTCCTTAAAAAAGTCCTTGGGATTGATACAAAATTTTATCTATGTTAGATTAATACTACTTTTCAAATATGATGTTGTGCAGTACTCCTAAAGTACAAAAATAACATTTTCTCCACTCCTGTTGTGAGGAGCACAGAAATCGTTATACGTTGACATCCAAATTTCATTCAATTCAATTTCATTAGAATTCTCAATTTATGTGTAATAAGAATGTATAATAAGGAAATACAACAACATCAAGCAAAATACATACTTTACATGATGCAAGAATGTATAGTTTACATTAACATGAAGGGTAACTCTTTTAATAACTACATGTATATTGATGAATTTACAAAGGTTATTAATAACCTTTTGATGATAATATATCTGCCGCCAGTGAAGTTGAAATTAAAGACATCCCAGAGACTGCCACATATTTGGGAAATATAGACTGTTTCACATTTGGATGTTTTATTGACTATAGTCGACGAGGGACATATACTGACTAAACCTTATGACAACAGATAATTTCAACCATTTATCAACTTATTTATGAATTGTAGTAATATGCCACTGTCACTTGCATTCACATTTCCAAACTTATTCGACACTTAAGAGCATGCTCTCTGAGTACGATCCATTTTTAAACAGAGGCAGGCTAATGACAGATAAGTTGATATTTCAGAAATTTTATTTCCGAGCGCTATTGAGTTTTTTAAATGAAATTTTATACTATAACTTCCTATTGTCCCTCCTGTCCCTCTTAAAAAATCCCAGAGGATTCAATCATGGTGTGAGCAGTCGATAGGGCCGTAACTTTTATCCTTCTGTATTTAACGATTCCAGAAGTGAAAAAATTAAATAGATTACATGATCAGTAGGTACGGTCCCTGATGACAAAGCAGGTAACAACCTTGTCTTTGTTTGTAAGGCTTACTACTAGTATATAAATTGTATTTTAGAAGAACTTAGATTTAATTCTACAAGTGGTAATCCAACTTATACTCATAGTTCCTTTTCTAAGGAAGAAATTCCTCAAAATCATATGTCAGTTTTGTATATTTTAAGATCCCAAAGAAAAAAAATGAATTTAAATTACCATATCTATACTAGATTCCAAAACTTCATAAAAAATCCTTACAAACAAAGATACATAGTGGGCTACAGTAAATGTTCAACCAAGTCTCTTTCTTTACTCCTCACTAAGATATTAACAGTTTTGAAGGAGAAACTTCAAGAGTACTATGCAACAATATATTAAATAAGTGGTGGGAATCAAATGTGGATACCTAAAAATTCCTAGGAACTTTTGGACAATATGAAATCACAATATTTTATCAAAAACAACAGCTTAAAAACTTACGACTTTTCAACTTTCTACACAACCATTCCACACGATGAATTAAAGTCCAGGCTTTTTGATATCATTAACAGCTGCTTTTTCAATAAAAATGGAACTCGTTAATTTATACTTACCTTTTTAATGGTTATTTGCAAAATTATTTTGTTTAAAAAAATTCTGATTGTGAACACAAGTAGTGTCAAGTTATCAACAAAAAGATGCTTGAGTTTCTGATTGACAATATCTATGTGGTTTTTGGAGACCAGGTCTTCCTACAATCTCTTGGAATTGAATTCCCATTGGTACCAATTGCGCACCTTTTTTATTCATAATAAGCAGAATTTGACTAAAATCTTATACGTGAAGAGAAGAAAACACTTGCTGTGGCCTTCGACTTGACATTTAGATATATCGACGACGTATTGTCAATTAACAATGGCAACTTCCATTCTTATGTCGATACGATATATCCCGGTGAGTTTGAGATAAAAGATACCACAGAGTCTGACACATCTGTTTCATGTTTGGATATTTTACTTGTAAGAGACGTTAATGGTAATCTAACAACCAAGCTAAATGATAAACGTGATGACTTTAACTTTTCAATCGTCAACTTCCCTAACTTATGAAGCAATATACCTTCATCACCTACATACAGCATTTATATATCTCAGTTGCTTCGATACGCAAAAGCTTGCTCTACGTATGAACAATTTCTAAAGACGAGGTAAATTATTGACAAACTAGTTGATGAAACAAGAATATCAGCAGTCTCGTTTAAAGTCATTATTTCGTACGTTCTGTGGTCGGTACAATGATCTTTTCAGCAATACAATTTATCATTGAGTCAAATGCTGACTATCGTTTTTCATACTTATTGTTAGTCTATTATTTATACACTGAATTGACGAAGGATTTTTCTGTTATTTTCCCATCATGACAAGGAGCAGACGGCGGGTGTGACAAGTCGGCAAGGAATGCTCAGTCCTCTATGGCACCTGATCCCACCTCTGATGTTTTGTAGGTCCGTGTTTGCCCCTATTTTGTATTGTTTTATGAACTTTTGAGCTTGAATACTATTCGTTATCTCCATATGTTTTATGTGATAACTAAATGTAGCTACAAAAAGACCTTTGATGATTTTGGATGCCTCAAGTCAATGTTGCATATTCGTATATTGCATACAATGATTTGCAGTCGACGCTAACTTGTTTTTATAATGAAACTTACCAGGTGATGCTTTTTTCTTATTATTGATTTGAGGTCGTTATTTAAAATCACAAATTGATACCGGTATATCGTATGAAATATTTTCAAAATTCAGTACAATACTATTGTCATGTTGCAAATGTAAAAATTACCGATTGGCAGTAAATACAAAATTTACATGACATCTGGTGTAAATTTTGTGTTTTCTGGTAATTCAGAATTTGCAACATGACACCGCTTATAGCAGCTAACAGAAATTGTCCATAAAAGGATGGAACTAATCAAGGAGAGGTAACTTCTCCTGCACTGACGGAAAAGGTTTGATTTGTATACTTAAAGAGGTTAAGTTAAATTGCTCTATGTCGATTTCAAAAAGTAAACCTGAAGGTTTGGAATCAAAAGATAAATACAAACTTGTTTTAAAGGAGTGTAGAAAATGCCTCTCTTTTGTATCACCATCCCATTCTTTGATCCATAGTCTTTGTTGCATATTCCGTTAAAATATAATTAATATTAATGTCTGAGTACTTTTCTATTCCTGTGATCATTTCAACGTTCGTTTAACAGAGTAAAATTATATTTTCATAGGATAGTTTTCAGACATTTAAACAATGTTCACGTGTGAGATATAAAAAGAAGAAAAATAAATTAACACTTTATCAGATGGGGCAAATTAAAGATTTTACTTCCAAGATAATTAAGTTGTTGTAAAATTCCATTCAAACATATAATTTCAAATTATTTTTATATTTTGAATATTCCTTGCTTTAACACGCGTACATGTAAATATTACATTGACTTTGGACTTAAAAAGTTCAGTTTTAAAGCCCATATCCCGACGCAACAATGAACACAGGACATTAATGTCAAAATGTTGCATTTGATCCTCAACAAATTGACCGACAAATTATGTCTAATTGCTTCAATTCGTGCAATAGAATGTGAAAACATTAGAGATTATAAGAATAAATCAATATGGTGCCAATTACAATCCTGTAGGAGATTTCTTTACTAGATATGTGAAACAATCAATACATGCTCTGTTTGAACAATGTTACAATAGTTATTATGTATGTAGAGGAGGAAGTTATCAAATTGTAATTATGCCATTATATGTAAACTTAATGAGAAGAGCGTAAAAAAGGTTGCTTGTGTTAATATTACAAAATATATCGTGCAAACACAACTTTAGTTCCTGTAAAAGATTTTTCAGTATGAACCACATTCAAGAATAAACGCTGTGGCATAACAAAAAAAATTATTTTGGAACCACTGGCTCCTTCATTAATTGATAATGCATGATGGATGTCAGTGCAAGGTAAATTTTTTTGACGAAAAAAGAAAGATTGCAGGGCAAAGAAGCAAGTATGCGACTACTGCAATTTCGCTCTCCTGCATTTTGCTTAAATATTAGACCTCAGACATTTCACTTTAAAAGAGTGTGTTAGAGCTAGTGGTTTTCGTGCAACGTTTCAGTCAGTATATTCTATTTTAACTCTGAGACAATTGCAGAAGTAGGAATATAAAAAAGTGTTTTGGCATATTTTGAACAAAAAAAAAAACTTGGATGAGCAGTAAAAGTTTGAACCTGCGACTTAAGAAACAACTCCTTACAGCGCTACTCTAGAGTAGATGGCCATACCACCGCGCCATGTGAGCCTGCTACAGGAGTAAGGGGAGTTGACGATAGATGTATTGTTGTTATCGCGTTTATCATAATCTTTTGTTGTTAGATTACCAAACGCGTCTTCTTTTAGTAAAAAACCAAATAGGAATCAGATGTGTAAGTAGCAGTATACCCTTATCACCTTTATATTGGGTTTTTAGCTCACCTGAGCCGAAGGCTCAAGTGAGCTTTTCTGATCAAAATTTGTCCGTTGTCTGTCGTCGTTGTCGTTGCTGTCGTCGTAACTTTTCACATTTTCATCTTCTTCTCAAGAACCACTGGGCCAATTTCAACCAAACTTTGCACAAAGTATCCTTGGGTGTAGGGGATTCAAGTTTGTTCAAATGAAGGACCACGCCCTTTTCCAAGGGGAGATAATCATGAATTTGTTAAAAATTAATGGCATTTTTAAAAAATCTTCTTCTCCAGAACCACTTGGCCAGGAAAGATGAAACTCATGTGGAAGCAACCTCAGGTAGTGTAGATTCAAGTTTGTTCAAATCATGACCCCCGGGGCAAGGGTGGGGCCAAAATGGCCGACCCAAGTTTTACATAGGAATATATAGGAAAAATCTTTAAAAATCTTCTTCTCCATAACCACTGGGCCAGGAAAGATGAAACTCATGTGGAATCATCCTCAGGTAGAGCAGATTTAAGTTTGTTCAAATCATGACCCCCGGGCAAGGGTGGGGCCAAAATGGTCGACCCTAGTTTTACATAGGAATATATAAGAAAAATCTTCTTCTCCATAACCACTGGGCCAGGAAAGATAAAACTCATGTGGAATCATCCTCAGGTAGTGTAGATTCAAGTTTGTTCAAATCATGACCCCCGGGGCTAGGGTGGGGCCAAAATGGCCGACCCAAGTTTTACATAGGAATATATAGGAACAATCTTTAAAAATCTTCTTCTCCAGAACCACTGGGCCAGGAAAGATGAAACTCATGTGGAATCATCCTCCGGTAGAGGAGATTTAAGTTTGTTCAAATCATGACCCCCGGGGCTAGGGTGGGGCCAAAATGGCCGACCCAAGTTTTACATAGGGATATATAGGGAAACCTATTAAAATCTTCTTTACAAGTACTTCAAAGCTATGATTAGTGATATTTATATGGAATCATCCTCAGGTAGTGTAGATTCTAGTTTGTTCAAATGATGAACGCCTGGAGGGGGGGGGAGTAAATTCAAGCCTGATGTGCTCAGGCGAGCGCTGTGGCCCCTGGGCCTCTTGTTGTTTCCCAGCTGACTCGATAAGCAAGAGCATGCTCTAATTTCTATCAATTTCTTAAACGAGCCAAGCAATTGACAAACAAGTAGACGAAACAAGGATGAAACATATGGAGATAACGAACAGTATTCAAGATCAAAAGTCCATTAAACAATACAAAATAGGAGCAGAGCAAACATGGACCTCCAACACATCAGAGATGGGATCAGGTGCCATGGAGGAGTGAACATTCCCCTGTCAACCGGTCACATCCGCCGTGTTCTCCTTGTCATGATCGGGAAATAACGAGAAAATCCGTCGTCAATTCAGTGTATAAATAATGAATTAACAATTAGTATGAAAAACGTCAGTCAGTTTTTGACTCAATGATAAATAAAATGTATTCGCTGACAAGGTCATTGTATCGACCATAGAACTACGAAATGATGACTTTAAACGAGACTGCAGAAATTTTTGTTTCTTCAACTTGTTTGTCAATAATATACCTCGTTTTAAAAATTGTTCATACGTAGAGCATGCTCTTACGTATCGAATCAACTGAGATATATAAACTCCCTATGCAGGTGATGATGGTATATTGCAGCATAATTAAGGGAAGTTGACGATAGAAAAGTTAAAGTCATCACGTTTATCATAGAGCTTGTTTGTTAGATTACCATTAACGTCTTTTTCAAGTAAAATATCCAAATTTGAGTCAGATGTGTCAGACTCTGTGGTATCTTTAATCTCAAGCTCAGCAGAATATATCGTATCGACATAAGAATGGAAATAACCATTGTTAATTAACAATATGTCGTCGATATATCTAATTGTTGATTGTGTCTAAATGTCAGCAAGTGTTTTCTTTTTTCAAGCGTTTTCATAATAAAATTAAGCTTATTGAATATATTACTTTTCGTCGGTTATTTATGATCTGGAATCAAAATTTCTTTCAGAGAAAACCTACCCTAAAAATCGTCTAAACATAAATCCATACAATTGTATACAAGACATTTTCTTGTAGATGGCTATTCTACAATCAATCCCCTTTTCATTTTTTCGAATTACAAATGGAATAAAATTATATAATAAATATATATGATATTAACAAAGTTAACGTGACGGCAATGTTTCGCTTACAAAAGGAAGCACAATTCAAGTCACAGAAAAGGGTAGAAGATAAAGATTACGGCCTTGCGAAGATTTTCTAAGGGATTAATTTTGTAAATACATGCATATGCCTTGAGCACTAGATGTAATCATTCTTCCTGAAACTGTCCAAGATCAAATAACGAATCATACATAATGCTGCAGCCACTACCCAAGTGGTCTACCTTGTGTGTACTTTCAAAGTCAACTACCTACTGTCTGCATGTTCTGAGTATCTACTTAAATGCATGTTTTTCTAGCATTATAAGGATTAAAATTTTATCATGGAAACATGTCATATGTAAATGGCAGTCGTTGTGACGTCAATAGGCGGATGAAAGTGACACGATGCAAATTTAAGCAAAACAAACTGTTGACATAAACCATTATTGTAATCCGTTTACGGGTTTAAAGCATCCGTGTTTGTTTGGATTTTGTAATAAATATGCCAGAATTTGGTATTATGGATGATATCGTATCAAAGTAATATCCTAATCCCCGTTCTTTGTCGAATTAAGGAGCAATCAGTGATTCATAAAATCAAGGTCGGACATATCGGGAGACAGGAACTAAACCCGACTTACATATAATTATATTATCCACACCAAAGGAATATTGGCGTCCTGCACAAAAATTGAATTTACCAATCAAAATTTGTATATGCCAAATTTTGATTGAAAAATTCGAATTTTGTTGAGAACACTGGTATAGTCTGATCACATTCGATTCGATTTATTTTGAAAATGCATTTTCAAAGAAATAAATTTTGAGATAAATTTCCAGATAAGACTGGGATGCATTTTTCTGTTCGTAAAAAATTCGCGAAGTCTACCTAATTAAATTTTTTATGTCTATTCTTTAATTTTTTGTGTTGGGGTTCAATTGAAAAGTTTTTTC
Source organism: Saccostrea cuccullata (assembly GCF_032062105.1). Lineage (NCBI taxonomy): Eukaryota > Metazoa > Mollusca > Bivalvia > Ostreida > Ostreidae > Saccostrea > Saccostrea cuccullata. The sequence goes on along the minus strand of NW_026929545.1, from coordinate 268,192 downwards.
TATCGTTAAGAAAAAAATATTTTCTTTGACAATTAAATCATTTACCGATGCCAAAGTCTTCTAAAATATACCCCCCCCCAAGAAAAAAAAAGAAAGGCAGACACCATATTGTGATGCACGAGATGAAAAGTGTTGTTTTTGCAGTTGTCAATGTTAAAGCATTTTATCTCTGTTTTAAACATCCATTAAAGCTCCATATCGAAAAGAGAAAACAATTTCTAACACTCTCAAAACCTCAAATAGAGAGATCGATGTTTTTATTCATTTTATTATCAGGCTTTGTGGGCAGACTGTCTTAACTTTGCATATATTTCTAGGATGAAGTGGAATTAATATTGATAATATGCGTGTTCAGCGAGAAATTTGCAACCCAGAACAATAATTTTACAATCCAATTTCAATAATTACTTTTACTCAGCCAATAATTACGAGATTTTGATGTTGTCATAAGCATCATCTGAAACTGTTGTCTATGGAATGAAAATCAACCGAAAAATGTTCATGTAAATAGAGTTGATTGAGACTCCTTGTATACGTTTAATATGATATGGAGGCATGGTTTTCAAAAGATTGCATTAATAAATTAATTCACATTGTATCTCGATTTTGCGATTTCAAATAACAAGCCGGTGATTTTATATCAAAACCATTATCCTAGATAATAACGTATCAGCAAGCTATGCGTGTTCATGAATGCCATCATACAATTTTAAATTAGGCTCTTCGACATATACAAAGTCATGTACATGGTATTGCCTTTGCCCTGCTAGAACTCATCAAACTAGTCTTCAGACAGATGTAGATTTTTTTTAATTAATAAACATTACAGAGAAGAAGAAAATAAATTGTTTTATCAGCGCCCGCTAAAACTTGAATTAACATGAAGTAATCAAATAATACACATAATCGTGGATAAACTTCGTAAAGAAAAATTGGTACTGAGTATCTGATATAGACTGGGATGAACCAAAACTTCATGCATTTTTTAGTATTTTCCAGAAATTTATACTTTTTATTATTAATATCAAAAAGAAATAAATCATTGCATCAAGACTTGGGGGTAAAAATTTTGAATTCAATGCATAAAAAGGTGATGAATGTACAGGATTTTACAAAAGTTTGCAATTCCCTGCATCCCGTCTACCTGCACTTTAAACCATTTACTAAATTTGTTAATTACATATTCATTAGTTTCCCTGATACACTTTGAACGGTTTGGTAATTCGTCGAACCAATCGGGGTTTTAAAGCCGTTTTAATGGACTCTAATTAGATATCGCACGACGGAACAAAGTTCTTTAATGAAAGTTTTGACCCCACAAGACAATTTGGTTAAGGGACATTAGCGGAGAGTTTAAATGTATTCGTTTCAACTCAATTGCGATTCCATGGATTGAAATTTATTGGTTTTGTTTTCGAACTTGAATCTAAAACTAAATAAAAAACAATTGACAACTACAATAAATATCACTTTGGCTCGATATTTTTCGCATGTTATTATTAACAGAACTTTGAATCAAAGACAATTGATATCAAACAGGAAAGGTGCATATATCTAAAGAAAATTCCCTTTTCTCAGTGGGCGTTACTCAGTTAAAAAGGCAAAGACAACGAGTTAGGTATTTTAAGAGGTAACAAAACTTTTTATAAACGTTTCCACACAAAATCAACATTAGTTCAATATTTAACCTTCCTCACAAATAAAACACTGCTTTTGAACTGGGATCCTTATTAATCTTCTCAGACTTAACAACTATTTGATATGCAGAGAGAAGTCATTACTTTCTGTATACATAAAGTCTTCGTTGCCTGAATCCACAAAAGAGCAATTATATGAAAGCAAACATGTGAATATATTTATTCTTACAACCTCAAATTGTCATTGCATCGTCGTTATCTTTTAGGCGTTCAAACTGAATGTCTCTGAGCACAGGCGAACTTCCCGCCACCAGGCAATTCTCACTCGCACTAAGTCCTCTAGAAATAAGAAAACTTCGAGATTTATCCTTTGATCGACTTTGGGAATATTTCTGTGACTCTGCAGCAGAATTTGAAAATCGAGTTTTGCTCTTGTTAAGAATATCTTGAAACCATTTGGACTTCGTCGGTAGGTGGTGCGAATGATAACGCTGACAGAAAGGACGGTTGTCTTTTTCTTCAGTAAGTCCTGGAATTTCCCTCGGAACCGTTGTATATCCTAAGGGTGTTCGAATATGATTTTGAGCCATTCGAAATTCTCTCACTTTCTCTCTAGTGTCCTGGTCTGGGTTTTCTCCCATGTAGGGTAATTTTTTATGTATTCTTTTCAGTTCTTTGTATACCTTTTCCTTTTCTCTTCGACAGAATTTCTCTGCCTGAAGTTTATATTTTGCTATTAACTTTTCTTGCACTTTGAATCGAAATTCCAACACTGCATTAACAACCCTGGTTTTTTCTATGGTATCAGCGTCAATTTTACTGTATATATCGGGAATACAGGCATTGTTCATCGGCGGAGCCTCCAACATATTATCAACGTTCAAACTTTCAAGAAAAGCGTCCGTTGTCATCACGAAGTAGAGCAACAAAGTCTGATTAACACTAATTAAATGAGAATAAAAATGCAACAAAATTCCACCAGTCAATAGAAGAACTCTGATTTCAATGTACAATACTGATGGCAAACGGCTCAGACAAATTGATTAGTGATTTTCCGATTCAGTGGCAATGGAGGGGTTTTTGCATTGGTAAATCACAAACAAAAATAATTAACGCCTCCCGTAAAATCTCAAGTCTCGTTCCTGCATTTCCCTGTTTTATTTAGAATCGTGCGAAGACTGACAGAGGAACTAGTCAGAACAGTTGAACCATCTCTCTGTTAAAGTCAACGACCAAACCTGAACACAAAAGTCGATAATAATTAAGGATACGATAACAAACACCAATGCGAGAAAAGATCGCACTCCTTTTTGGTCTCCGTATCCAAATGTTTGACGAACAATTGTCAGTCACTTCGAAACGCGTACTTACTGAGACAGTGAGAGCAATGCAGTGTCTGTTTAAAATCCGGGCTTAAATTCTTCATCAATGAAATTTTAAAGTGGTAAAGAAAAAATAACAAACGCCTCCAATTAAACTCTGGAGAAAAAATAAATATTCTCTTTGAAATTACACTTTTTGTGCATTGTCCCATGCAAGAAGATATAAAAGTACGAAATCCTCAAGAACAAAAAAATGTTGGATTTTCCGGTCAGGAATTCTTGAAAAGCGGACAGAAAAATCTCAAAGGGAACTTAAAAATACCTGCATCATTTATTTACGAATAGTACTAGGTACGAAGTTCTATCGGATACGCCTTCAGCTTCAATGCATGTACGTCCTGTTTGCCACAGGTATTAATACTCAAAGCTGAGTGCTTGTTTTTGCGTTTAGACAAGAATTTATAACCACTTATATTCTAATCCCCGGCTGATGGATCTCGGCGTTATCTACGGCCGTCGTGCGTCCAGCCACTTAAGCACACCTTTCCATTTTGATCAAGCTGGGCCCTAGCTTGCATATTATCAAAATGATTTAACCGTGAATATTTCTCTTATTAAAGTTACAGCGTTCATAATTTATCTACTGTATTGATTTCTTACAGGGGGGCGTTGCTTTTGTAATATGCTTGCATTGTGTACCCTTTATTTACAGTTGATGCAAAGTCATTTCTTTAAAGCAAACTGAAATCGTACGTCATTTCAATCTAAGTCAATTTAATTTTTAATCATATATCAATTGTAATTTCGGTAATTATATGTCTTGATATTTGAACGGTTGTGACTTCGGTGTTACTTTGTGGAAAAAAGATGGGTGCCTTCATTTTTTGTTGCAATGTAAGATTGAAGCATTTCTAATTTCGATTCAAAATTCATATATAAGATACCTAGTACATTAAAAAAATGTCGGACAAAAATCGCCCCTTTCCCTTAATTTTTCGTCAGTCCCTTCTTTTTCAAATATGTGATGTTGATTGTGAAGACAATCTTGAAGCCAACAGACTTTGCAAAACCACAGACAGAAAGCAAATTTTTGAATCATTTTCAACAAATTTCAATATATAATTGGTACACTTTTTGGTACACTTTTTGTCTAGTCTTCCATTCATTTCAGAAATTTAACATGAACCACGACATTTTATTCTAGGTTCTCTTGGCTTTGCAAAAGTTGTTAGCATTCAAAATATTTTTGAATCTTCTATATGCATGTGATTACTAAATTTCTGGAGGTTGAATTCCATTATGTACTTTGTAATGGAGTGTCCACTGTTTTCTTTTTTCTTTGTAGGGAATTTTTGAAATTAATATAATACTCAAGTGAAGACTTTCATAAATCTGAAATTGTTATGTCTGCTAAAAATGTTGATTTACTAAATACCTGATTTTATTTTTTTAGCTCACCTTAGCTGAAAAACTCAAGTGTACTTGTCTGATCACAATTTGTCTGTAGTCGGTATGTCTAGCTGTCCGTCCGTCTGTACACTTTTAACATTTTTGAGTTCTTCTCCAGAACCACTGGGTCAATTTCAATTAAACTTACCACAAAGCATTATTAGGTGAAATGGATTTGTGTGTTCAAATGAAGGGCAGCGCCCTCTTTCAAGGGGAGATAATTAAGAAATAGTGAAAAATTTGTGGCATGTTTTAAAATCTTCGAAAGAACCACTGGGTTGAGAAAGATGAAATTAATGTGGAAGCATCATCAGGTAATGTAATTTTAACCATAAGTTCAAATCATGACCCTGGGGTTAGGCTTGGGTTACAATGGAAGATTACAGTTTTACACAGAGTCTGACACATTTGTTTCATTTTACTTGAAAAAGACGTTAATGGTAATCTAACAACCAAGCTCAATGATAAACGTAATGACTATAACTTTTCAATCGTCAAGTTCCGTTACTTATGCAGCAATATATCTTTATCACCTGCATACGGAGTTTATATCTCTCAGTTGATTCGATACGCAAGAGCATGTTCTACGTATGTACAATTTCTAAAACAAGGTAAATTATTGACAAACGAGTTGATGAAACAAGAATATCAGCAGTCTCGTTTGAATTCATCGTATCATGTATTTCGTCAATTCTATGGTCGATACAATGACTTTGTCAGCAAATACAATTTATAATTGCTGACTGACGTTTTTCATACTAATTGTTAGTCCATTATTTACACACTGTATTGACGATGAATTTTTCCTTTATTTCCCGATCATGACAAGGAGCACACGGCGGGTGTGACCTGTCGGCAGGGGATGCTCACTCCGCCATAGCACCTGATCCCACGTCTGATGTTTTGGATGCCCGTATTTTGTGTTGTTTTATGATATGTTTAGCTTGAATACTGTTCGTTATCTCCATTTACTTCACAGGAATATAGAATATATGGGTGAAACCTTCAGAAATCTCCTTCTCAAGAACAACAAAGCCATGATTGGTTATATTTATATGGAGAAATCCTGGGGTAGTGTAGATTCAAATTTGCGCAAATCATGACCCCCAGGGAAGGATGGGGCCACAATGGGTGATCAGAGTTTTACGAAAGAACATATAGGAAATATTTTTTTTTAAATCTTCTCTAGAACACATCCATGATTGGTCATTTTTATAGGGGAGCATTCTTTGAGTCGATATATTCGAGGTTACTATTGTCATTTATACTTGATATATACACAGAAAAGGCATTTCGATTATTTTTGCGCGTGTTGTGTTCTTAAGAGCATAATGACTAGGGTTCTTGACTTTCTTTGAACTTCTGAAGAAACTAGCAGAGGGGGGCTTTATCTTTACCTCTTTAGTCATAATGATTCCTTTTTAGGCAATCTACAAATAGATTTTGTGGCTAATTTTTACACCAAACTTACAAGAACTCCACTTTGTACATGGAAACCTTTAAAACCAAGATAAATGTCTATGTTTATACTAAAAATACTTTGACAACTAGATGAAGATAAATTGGTTAAGGTTTTTTTGGTTCATCGAGGGATATGTTCTTAAGAGTTGACCCGTATTTTAACTTTTAACCCAGGACGTGTTACTGTTTTAATTAAGAAGAACACGGGGTACAGAGTTTTTCCGCAGTTCGTCGATGAGGTTGATAAATTTCAAAAGAGTTTCCTAAATTGATATAAGACTTTCCTTTAAAAATTAATTGATATTTTGATAAAAGTCATCACGAATTCATAAGAGGAAAAGTTTATTATGCACCCCTCTGAGATTTCTCCCAAATGTTCATTTACCGGGTTCAGAAAATACGTGCAGACGTTTTAAATTGTCCTTTATAATGAAATGATAGTCAGCTTGTACAGGTAGGAATAAATGATGAGCAAAGTGAACACAATGGTGTCTGATCCCTGTAGAATATATGAGATACAATGTCATAACATAATGAGTTTATGAAAAAGGACAGACGGATAATGAAAAAGAAAAGCTTAAAACCGGACAGCTTTATGAAAATTTAATAGAACCGTACGCCAGTTAATAAAATTTTGACACTTTTTAAAAGGGATTGTATTATCTTTTTTCAAGTTCAGTTTTGGGGAAAAGGGTAAAAATGAATAATTACATATATTGTAATTCAGACATGATTAATATTATGAATAGAAAATTTTTATTAGAAATTGCTTAGTTAGTTACCTTCTATACATGCATGTAGAATTGGCATGCTCGATATACTTTCTGGAAAATATTGATATTCGTAACTCTTTTGACTACAGTACATCTAAATTTTCATTCTTTGACCCGAAAAGTTAAAAAATGAAATCTGAAGATACGTAATTCTTGTTGGGAGGGTGTGTCTATGTCTTGAATGATTGAATAACATTTGACTGACTGATTTATGATAAAGATATCAAACATGCGAAGTATTGTAATAACACGAAAGAATTAAACTATAAATATTTTGCTTATATAAAGAAATTTATGAAATAGTTTGTGTAAATATTTGGAGAACATGAGTTTGTTTTATGATACATTTGAACTGAATATGTACACACATGACAATAAAATTACTTGTCCCAAAAGAGAAACAGAAGTTTGAAGAAGCATATATCTATCTATCACTTAAAACATATACATGAAGAGAAAGTAATGCGATAAGAGAAGCTTGGGAAATTTACCACTATTAACAGAAAATGACCTTCCTCGGAATGTTTATTTACTTAATATTTATAGTCAAGTGTTTTTATATTAATTTACAATGTCGAAGATACGTGTATATCATGAATTATCGATTCAAGGATAACAGAGCAGTGGACTGTTTTTTTAAAACTCAGTGCAGATCTAAAGAGAACACTGACACCGTCTCTTTTCGTACAAAAGGGTTTGCCCCCCCCCCTCTCTCTCTCTTCTAGGTTCACTGTTAGGTAATGGGTATAATTTCATATTGAAGTATACGAACTCTGTCGAAAAATTATGACAGACGATAAGTCGGAGAGGAAGAAGACTAGCTTGAAAAACACATTTGGACTTAATTCATTTCGATTGATAATGCATCATACCACAGGCACTTGTTTCTGTAATAAATTTTTGACCCATATTATAATAATAACACTTGTGTTATTATTATAATATGGGTCAAAAATTTATTACAGAAACAAGTGCCTGTGCATCATACATGTAGTGCATTTCAGTAAAGTGTAGTGTGAGTTGTGTGCATTTCTTGTGGATGTTTCGCAAATACCCAAACTGGTTGTTCGATAAAAAAAAATATTGAAGCAATATGTGTAACTTCATCGAAAAGTCATTCCTCCTATATTACCGATCGAAATTCAGATTCATATTAACAAAAACCAAACATGTAAGAAATTGTGAGAACATAAAAATAACAAAACTTGAAATGGAGAATTTGCCACAGAAAGCTTCTGTGGGATTTGTCTGGTATTTCAATTCATTGTGTTGTATTGCAGCAGAGTAAAGTTAGCTGCTGTTCAATATTTTCCTTTCAGTTGTACCATCAAGTACAACCTTCACTAAGAACATCATGATGTTTATGTAAGGCCCCCTTGTGATTGGTGGTATATGATAGGAAATTTGCAATGCAAGTACTAGTGTGTTACAAAGTTCGATAACTCAAACTACATATATTATAAATCATTGATAGAGACAAGGCTTTCTGTAATATTTCTTATGTGTATTACCTGAGACCACACCTTTCTGAATATGATAACTTTGTCTTTTTACCCTGTGACCGTCACCATGAAGTTTAATCTTCATGTAAGCCTACTTGTTAAAAAATGTTAACGTTTGATGGAGAAGGGATAGGACGTACTTTCATATGGTCAGATCAGTTGATCATTGAACTTTGGTGATTACTTTTGCATGACGTATGATAAGATCGAGCGTACATATTTGACACAATTTGCCATAATTATAATAACATCCCATCCACTACGACATCGAAACGGGTGGCCACAATTCTTTGAATTACAAATTACAGCCAGTCTTTGGGTGTACCTAAATATTTAATATATCTAAATCGTGCAATTTATATATTAAAAATCAACCCAAACTTCTCTTCTTTGACACCTGCTGAAAAACTTATATGGATATTGATTAATGAAAATAAAGAAATTTTATGCTTACTTGGAAAATTTATTTCTGAAAATGGTAAAAGAACCAATGTATAAATACATATAGATTCTGTCATCATGTTTATGCATGCTAAGCCATTTACATTTATACATGTACGTATAGCATCACATTTTTGTATAGTTTTGTGATCATTGACATTCTTCTGGACACTTGTATTATGTATGATCATTGACACTGAGAACAATATTATTATGTAACTTGATCATTTATATAACTGTTTAAAAAAAGAATATATATTGTTAAAAAAAAGAATGCTTAAATTGTACATTTATGTATGTTGAAATGCCCCTCGGGGCCCTTGATTGGTAAATATATACATTTGTGGTATCTCTCCATTATATAAACATTACAGAGAGAAAATATCTTCAATTCTGTATGAAGTTTGTCAGAAACCCCTAATCTATATATTTATGTACAAAAATGTAATGATAATTATTTTATTTTAAATGTAAACAATCTTTTTGAGAAATGTCCTTTGTTTACATTTTTCTTCACTTTTGTCAGCTGCACAGTCTCTAACGTTCATCCTTATTTTTTGGAAAGACTTTTGGTTAAATTTTCATGATAAACTTTTATTTTATCTTTAAATTTTACTCTCTTGATAAATGTGCCTTGGAGATATCTTTGCATTTAAAAAAAAAATAAAGCTGTCGCCATTGTCTCCGTGTTTATCAGTGTTTTACTATAAGTATGCCTTTAGATACTGAAACCGTGGAATGTTTTTGATCAAACTGCAAATTAACTGGCTCGGACAAGTGTCTCAATCCATCGGATCCATCCATCCCTTTCCAGCGACCGAAATTCCTCCAACCTCTTATCATCAAACTTCGGACGTGTTTCTTGTGTCTTTTCAGGATCGATTATCATTTTTCACGAATAAAATATTCCAAAAAACAAAATATTCCCTTCGAAATAGATTCCTTAGCCTAATGAATTCGAAGCGTAACCGCCATGCAAGCCGATTTACACCTTTGTGTCATTTTTCAAAATCTACGACGGACGGTATATAAGTAATAAAAACAAATAAACTTCATTTTTCTTCTGAGGCCTTCACAGGATTTGATCACGCCATAGTTTATAAACTTGTTATTTAGAAGTAACAAGTGAAGGCCGAAGGCCTTCTCAGATTTGATCACGTTCAGACCCACTTCAATTCCCATTGAAGTTTATAAACTTGTTATTTATTACTTATATATACATTTGAGACAGACGATTGAATACTTTCAAATTTGAATTATTGCACTAACCGTCCGTCGTAGATTTTGAAAAATTAAATCGGCTTGCATGGCGGTTACCTTCGAATTCATTAGGCTATCTATTTCGAAGGGAATATTTTGTGAAAGACTACTTGTGATCTAATAGTGAACAGAATGTTGTCTTGGAATATTTTATTCGTGAAAAATGATAATCGATCCTGAAAAGACACAAGAAACACGTCCGAAGTTTGATGATAAGAGGTTGGAGGAATTTCGGTCGCTGGAAAGGGATGGATGGTCAATGTTGACACTTGTCCGAGCCAGTTAATTTGCAGTTTGATCAAAAACATTCCACGGTTTCAGTAACTAACGCAATAAATAGTAAAACACTGATAAACACGGAGACAATGGCGACAGCTTTACATTGAACTACGAAAACGCCGAGGTGTTTGGCAGCTGTTCATGGCATGATTGCAAAGATATTTTCGAACAGATTTGCACATTTATCGTGAGTAAAATTTAAAGATAAAATAAAAGTTTATCATGAAAATTTAACCAAAAGTCTTTCCAAAAAATAAGGATGAACGTTAGAGACTGTGCAGCTGACAAAAGTGAAGAAAAATGTAAACAAACGCTAGGCTCGTAGTTTTCTCTATGTACACGGGTTGAATCGATAGCCCCAAAACTGTATGAAATACTTGTTTACATTTGAAATAAAATAATTATCATTATACTTGCTTCTTTTATTCATTTTTGTACATGAAAAGCAAGTAGAGCTGGTCATTTTATAATTTATGTATCGGTAGATATTATTGCGCCGTGTGATTAGGTCACGTATTGACCTCTGACCTCTGACAAACTTCATACAGAATTGAAGATATTTTCTCTCTGTAATGTTTATATAATGGAGAGATACCACAAATGTATATATTTCCCATTGAAGTTTATAAACTTGTTATTTATTTCTTAAATAAAATATCTTGTATCTTGTATAGGGAAACCCAATCTATATATTTAAAGTAATAAAACAAGTGGAAAAATCTTTTTGAGAAATGTCCTTTCACTTTGGTTACAACATTTTTTTTTCCTCTCTTGGCCTTGGAGATTGATTTGCATTTAAAAAAAAATAAACCTTGGCCTAGAAGTTCAGTCTCACAACGGTGAACCGATTACTTAAAGACATAAAAAAACAAGATGTGTTTGTGAAACACTATGCGCCCGGTGGTAACAAAGTTAAAAAAAAAACATTTTTAGCATATGGGCCATAGTCAAGGTAACAAGGTCACAGATCTTGATGTCATTCGAAAGAACTTGATTAGTGAAGTTATGCATACCAGATATGAAGTCTCTATCTCTCATGGTTCAAAAAGTTATGCTGAAGATTAAAAAAAGCTATCTTTAGCATACAAGACACAGTCAAGGTCACAAGGTCATTGACCTTGGTGTCATATGAAAGGACTTAATTAATTAGTCGTGTATGCATACCAAATATAAAGTCTCTATCTTTTATGGTTCAAAAGTTATGGCGAAGGTTAAATTTGATGAAAAAAAACTATTTTTAGCATATAGGTAACATTCAAGGTCACAAGGTCATTGCTCTTGATGTCATTTGAAAGAGCTTAATTAGTGGAGTATGCATACTAAATATGAAGTCTCAACCATTCATGGTTCCAATATTATGACGAAGGTTAAAGTTTGCAGACAAACAGACAGACAGACAGGACAAAACAATATACGTACGCCTTGGATCTTTCGATTCGGGCGCATAAAAAGTACTTGTCATCTTGCAACGGTGTTAATCAAAGATTCTGACTTTTTTATTATCCGCTCCTGCGAAATTTTAATCGTTAACAGAACATTCTATTTTTGACATATCTATTTATCTATATAATTTTTTATTTATTTATTTATTCATTTATTTTTTTATTTATTTATTTATTTATTTTCAAGGGAAGATAATCAATCAAAGCATGGATACGACCCATGTCACGTGTCTCAATAAAGACCAATGAAAATACTCGATAAAGCTTCAAGATGGCGGACTCCATGATTAAATGAAATAGCCTGCTTTCCCGAACCTATAAAACGTCATATTTTGTAGTAGACACCACCAATTATTGTATAAAAATTGAGAAAAATAACATCTGACAAACTTTAAGGTAATGAAGTATACACTGCTTTTGAACAGATTTCCAGTAACGGAAAATAAAAAGGGAGATATCGTGCGAAGATATTCATTCGTTGTTTTCTTGTAAGATATGAAAATATACACATAGATTTATTAAGTATACTATTACTACTACCAATATTGAATACACACAGATTAAGTGCAAGGTATATGTAACAAAAAACCCACTTTAAGACTTGTGTCATTGTAGGCACAATCCAAAATAAGGCAAAGTTAGAAAACAAATTTTTACATTTTATTTTAAACAAATTCACGCTAAACACTGCATATGAATTCTTATAAAACTTTCTAATATTTTTGCATTAAATCTTCAACACTTGTCATCATATCATGTATTATACACTTTATTACATGCACAATGTTATTGATTTTTCTCTCCCTGTTTCCACTCAGAAACATTAATATTTGCTTTTCAGATTATATGACATATGAATATAGAAAAAAAAATTTCATCAGCTGATTTTTTTTGAAATGATAATGATAATTATAAATATATTGTTTCATAGGTATATCTGATGAAACTATGATGTTTGAAAAGACTCTTAAGCAATGGCACCAGACATTTCCATAGAGAGATTTTCCTGTCACATGAGATGTCTAGCACTGCCAGTCAGTCCTCCAGCAGTAATGTTGGGGGTGTCACATCACCAATGTCTGCCCTGCCTGATGCAGGAGGCTTGGGGATAAATGCCAACCCTCCATCTGAACCAAACAAACCCAGAAATCAGAAGGAGGAAGATGAAGAAGCATTTAAAGAGCTCGTAAGAGTTGTATTGTGTATAAAAATGTTATGGTATTGTTTTTTCATATAGAATGAGCTTACTTTAAACATAGATATTCATACTAGATATAAATTGATTCATGTGAATGAGTACGTACTAGTTTTAACCACATATAGTGTGGGGGTTATTTACACAATACCAGAATTATCAGTTGTTTAAAAAAATAAAATCCATAATGAGTGTAATGGAGGATATTTACACAGAAAGTAACATAAATTACCCACACATGTTTTCAAGTAATATCTAGCTGTGTATCTTAATTGATTAAATGTCCATTCAATATTAAAAGTAAGCCAGTGTGTTATCCATTACAGTGTGCTAGCAATGGACTCAACCACAGCAAAATACAGGGTGGTGAGCAATGCACTGCCGAAGTACTTGAGATGTTCTTCTCCGGGTATCCCAGAATCATCTACATGGACAAATTCCCATGCCTGCATACACTGGTGTTTATGGGACAAAGTATCAGTAAAATTGAGGGTTTGAAATCTCTTACAGGACTGAAAGAGCTGTGGATTAGTGAATGTCAACTCAAAGTAAGAATAAGCTTTTTGTTACTTGTTGTAATACAAATGAAGTTGTCCTCTGCTTTGAAATGTAATATATATATTATTATATATTCTTACTTACATAGAGGATACTGTAAATCTGGAAATTTTTGCTGTAGATAAATTTTTAGCAAATTTGCAAGTTCATTGCATTCGCAAAAATATTTTTCTTAAAAATAATTCAACAATAAGATAATGTAAATAAAGTAGTAGTCATTCGCAAAATTTTGAAACGTAAAAATTAATCAACAGCATTTTGACCCAGATTCGCAAAATAAAATCGACGTAAAAATTTCCAGATTTACGGTATGCATTGATTCTCTCAGTTTTGCTATTGACTCCTGACTGGAGAAAGTATTTATAGACCTTCCCTGTTGCTTAATTCTATTCAGTTTATTAAATACGATATATTTTTTCAAATTCAATTTTTTCTCTCTTTTTCAGAGCATTGAGAATTTGGAAACATGTTCAAAACTTGTAAAATTGTTTCTCTATGGAAACGAAATCTCTAAAATAGAAAATATTAGTCATTTAACACATCTTGAAGTTCTTTTTCTGAACAACAACAGAATAAAGAATATTGAAGTAAGTTTTGCTATTTATATATTATTAGAGATATGAAAAATATTTAATACCATTTATAAAGATATGACAAATATTTAATATTATTTATCCAACATTTGCATGCAGATGGTTAAATTATATAGGGTTTATGTACATTGTAGCATTATTATGGATTAAATGGCACTGGAAATATGCACTGTAGATCTGTTTGATAAACAACATTACACAGAGCTCCAGATAATTTTTTACCCCAAAGTGTATTTACTCCCTGATTTTCAAATCAATGCAGATTTTGATTTTCAGCAAAATGATTAAAGAGTATTTTGTTTATATAGAAATGTTTTGACCTATATTTTGAGCTTGTAATCGAAGTACAAGTTTTTGAAGAGGGAAAACTCTTCAAAGGTCAGTTCCTTAAATTTCAACAAGATTTTTTGCTAAGATTGGGAAGCTTCCTTTTTGACAAGGAAGATTATACAATAGGTCAAGGTACACTGTACCATAGAGTCAGAGACACAGATAACTTTTCCTTCATTTAAGATATAGTATCAAGATTAAAACTGAAAGAATCTTCGTTAATATGGCAAGTTGAGAGAGATGAAAAATTGGCTATGAACCCATAATAAAAAAAAATTATGCCTAGTGCATAGTCTTTCTACATAGAAATTGATTTTAATCTAAATCTCCGATTCTTCCTCCCGAAATGGAGATCGTCGTCGTCATTACTAGAATATTCCTGATCACTAAAAGGCTTTTAAATCTGTTCTTCGTTTTGAGAAAAATCAAACACTGAGTTTACCTCAATTGGTATCATTAAGTAAGTTGAACCTGTATTCCTCAAATGTTGTAAGCATTACTTTTGTGGTGTAATGCGTATATATGATAGCTAATGCGTAATTGTACGCTCTATTTTAATTTTCAATGCGTATTTTGTAAAATTTAATGTATTTCTGCAAATACGCACCTTATCTGGAGCTCTGATTACAATGTATAAGAGTACTCAAAGAACTCTAGTACTGTATTGTTTAGGCCTTTTCCTAATTGAGTATAAATACATGACTTTGTAGATGTAAATAAAGTGTTGTTGTCCATACTGTTCTATTTCAGAACTTAGAAAAACTTAGGATGCTGCATACTTTGAATTTAGCTGAAAACCAGATAGATAAAATAGGTAATACATATTAATAATGAATACCAAGCTAAAATTTGCAACTTTAAGTTTAAAGAACTTCAATGAACCACCATACATAGTAACACTGAAACAGTTTTTAAAAATCAAAACATTGACCTTTGACTTGCACTTTTTCCAGGCCACTTTTTAGATGCTAATCATAAATTGGCTGACCTGAATTTGTCAGGAAATCCTATCTCATCTCTCAGGGTAAGATGACTTTTAATAAGACCTTTTATATTAAAATTTATTTCACATTACAGGAAAGCAGTGCTTCATACATGTATACTTAATATTTACACATTTACATTTATATGTATTTGTTGTATTTTTAGCTACATTACTGCTATAATGCAGTAGCATACTAGTATATTGAATTAATTTACCCATTAATATACAAGACTTTATCATTCTTTTGAGCTGCATGTCAGTATACTGAATTCTTTACCCATCAATATTCAGGAGTTGACACACTTGATGAGGTTGCCAGTATTACTGTCCCTGAGCCTGAAGGACCCCCAGTTCCCCCCTGCCCCTGTCAGTCTGCTGTGTAACTACTCCACCCATGTCTTATATCACCTTCCCAACCTCAGCAAATTAGACACTTACGATGCCAGCAAGAATGTGTGCGAACTTGCAGAGGTAAGTGGTACTGCACATGTTCACAATATGAACGCAGTTATGATAAGGCTGTCCGAAGGCTTAAAATGTCTTAAAACATACATTTTATTTTGAGCTAGATTTTAATTTTAATATGTTATCCTTGTTTGAAATTGCAGTCAACTTGAGATAACAGTTTAATCAGGTATTATAATAAAGCATTTCTGTGATGTCAGATGACTGTGTTGATCACGTGACGGACATTTTTGATATTCTTAAATGTTGCACAAAAATCGCATCGGCACAAGTGCATAACATAATTATTGTGCAAAGTTTGTTATATAGATCAATTCATCGTGATCCATGGTACTTAAAAAGTGCTGGGGGCAGGTTTAATTTTTTCTTCTTAAGAAAATAGTTTACGATAAATTAAAATTACCAACGTAAGAAGGGGTATTTTCCACTCATTATTGCGATTTATACAAAAGCGGATAAAATACATACGACCCCCAGCAAAGTTCAGTAAGAAGACATACACCTCTATTAGATTCACGCAAAATATCTTCAATTTATCCTCGTCTTTCACTTGTGCCAGTCCAATATAAACACAATTCATAAATTCTAACTCTGTCTACGGAAGTGTAAGGGGAGCGTTTCAAACATAATATTTTGCTATTGCTCGAATATATGCATATCGGACAAGCAAAAGGAATAGAGATATTTAAATATCAAATGTTAAACATTATAACAACACACACAAGCTTAAAAAAAACCTTACATTTGAATTAAACAACAAGTCCCCAGAATAAATCTACATGCCGTGTTACAATTATGACACTTTCCCCGTCATGTCAGCTCAAGTATGCAGTGATTTGACGTCATATTCTATTATGACGTCATATCTAGGTAGTTCAGGGAAGTTACTACAGTTTGAACAGTTTGATATTTTACGGGCAGCCTTATCCTAGCTGCGAAATGAGTGGTACTTTATTAACATCTAGATTTGTTATGAATAATTTCTCAAATTTATTTACAAAAGGTGTAATAAAGGGAGATAAAAGAAACATGAATATTCAATATTGCATAAATTCATTTGCTTTATTGAATTTTTTGGGCAGCTGCTACAGGGAAATTTTACATTTGCCTTGTTTTTTTCTGGAGAAGAAGATCCAGAAATGTTTGATCTCCAATCTTTTAATGTCTATTTAAAATTGAGATTTTATTTTTTAAACATAAAAGGCAACAGTACTGAAGAAAAAGATGTACTATAACATGAGAGTAAAAACCATTAAGCGCAACATGGCTGACATTGTGTCCAAGATGGAGATTTACAAA
This sequence comes from Saccostrea cuccullata, assembly GCF_032062105.1. NCBI lineage: Eukaryota > Metazoa > Mollusca > Bivalvia > Ostreida > Ostreidae > Saccostrea > Saccostrea cuccullata. Next base: position 251,201 of record NW_026929545.1, on the reverse strand, counting down.
TCCAGACTACTGGAGTTTCCTCATGAGAGACTTCGGAACCTCATGAACTGCATTAAGGAAGTAAGTTTTGTGGAAAAGTTTGGTTCTTTAATGGAGATCAACAATTCACAAATGACACCTGGATAAAATTTGAATTAGTAGTGACATTTTTTAATTACAGTACCTTTTTAATAAACAGATAATTTTTGAATGGTATAAATGTGATTTTCATCATAAATTAAAGATTTTTGTATTTCAAATTTAATTCATTGGCAAACTACACTGTAACATACGTCATGAACTTTCAAACTTTTATCCTTGCATGTTTTTATAATGACAGAAAATTGATTAAAGTGTGTTATCTAACTTCATGATTTTATTTTGTGTAGTAATTAATTCAAAGGAAAGAATTATCAATAAAGCTAAGATTCATGTTTATAATTTTATGGAATTAGATTATTTTTCTTTGTTACCTTAATGGGTCAAGTCTGAAGAAACACCTGTGTCTATATAATATTCAGTTCGCTTTCCTAATACATGTAACAAATTAAAAAAAAATAATAATAAAATAAAATTTGTCAGTAGTCTTAATGTAGTATGGGACATTTTCAGGTGCGTAGAGAGTTTGAAGATTTGATGATGGAAACAATAGATATATCAGTGTTTAATGACATGGACCATGACAGCAATTTATTATTGGTTCAGGATTTAGAGGAGGAGGTGATTTCTGATACTAACCTCTCCCCCTCAACTCCCACCACCCCCCTAACCTTGGGCTGTATCATATATACTGAATGTCACTCATTCTAACAATTTATACTTTGTAGATTGTCTATAGCCTAGATTATAATACATGTATTTGTACCTACTGTATATATTAATCAGAACATCTTTGTTTATGTAGTTAATTTAATTGCATGTGATGCTGACAGGGTAGTGAAAGTGAAACTAACTTAACTTTTTTTTTTGAGAGTTTCAGTTATTGGAATTACAGAACCTAACTTGTAATATTTAATGAACATTGCATGATGCTGCAGTAACTTTTCATGTAGGGAAATTATTTTAGTTATTAGAAAGTAGAAAGTAGAATGCTTGAGCAGGGCACACCACATGGGATATACATATTACATGATTTGTTTTTCACTTGAGGCTATTAGGCTCAACTTAAGGGATCTGATGTCTGAATGGCAGTTTTTTAGTTTGTCTTGTGTCATGTGAAAACTGTTCACATAATCTATTCCTAGTCTGCTTGGTCAAAGTCAACCAAACTTGCCATAAATCATTGTTGTTTGATTGGTATTTATTATTTTTTTTCAAATCAATGACAACAGCCTTTTCCAAGGGGAGATAATTAAGAAATGAAGTTTTCAATCATTTATCTCTTGTAAAATCTGAATGCAAAGCATCCTTTCATGAAACAGGGATTTGTCTTTGAATACAGGAAAATTTTCCTTCTTGTTGGAGATACATGTACTTGTATTTTAAATTAGGCTATAAAAGTATGTTTATAGCTTTGTTACATAACATAATTAAAATTTGTTCAAATCTTGGCCCTTAATTGGGTATTGGATAGGGGTTACAATTGGGATTCAAAATATATCAGTTGTATGAAAGTCCTCGCCTCTGGGGTCAAGGAGGTAGGGGGACATATTATTGTTTCGAAGGAATTTCACAAAAAAGTTCTAGTAGCATGGGGCCTAAGAAGGGTTTTCATTATATTAATTTCCTTATGTAGTTATTTGTCAGAAAGGAGCTGAATGGGCAAGGTTAATATTGTGTCCCATGGGTCCCAGTGAAAATATCAAGAATTTTATGGGAATCAACATCATAATATTCTTTCTTTATGTGTGAAGAATTGGTACAATATCTTTAAAGAAGCACAATTACACTGATTTGAATTAACACTATATATTTTTGAAATGTAAATATTGTATTTGATTATTTTTTTTGTATTTTAAATATTTATTTAAAAAGTCATTTCCCTGTTATTGTATCAATATATTTATTCTACTTCAACCATAATGTGTAGTTATATATGCTTATTTACTTCCAATTTTTATACAGAACACAATCCAAAACAAAAAGGGAAAATCAAAATTCCCTTTTTTTCACCCAAGGTTTACAATCTGAAGTCATTTTGGTCTTAAAATCCTTATTTGTGTCTCAAACAAGTTCCCTTTTTGAAGATTTTTTTAAGTATTTGAGGAACGTTCCTCTTTCTACACTTCAGATGCATTTGTTATGACCAGACTTTTGAGGAATGTTCCTCTCTCTGATCTTCAGATGCATTTGTTATGACCAGAGATTTGAGGAACGTTCCTCTCTCTGAACTTCTGGTACATTTGTTATGACCAGATTTTTGAGGAACGTTCCTCTCTCGAACTTCAGATGCATTTTTTTTATGAGACATTTGAGGAACGTTCCTCTCTCTGAACTTCTGGTGCATTTGGTATGACCAGAGATTTGAGGAACGTTCCTCTCTCTGATCTTCAGATGCATTTGTTATGACCAGAGATTTGAGGAACGTTCCTCTCTCTGAACTTCTGATGCATTTGTTATGACCAGACATTTGAGTAACGTTCCTCTCTTACAGATGTGCACATACAGTGTGTATTTTTATATACCTTATGAATGAACACATCAGGCATTTGAGGAACATTCCTCTCTCAAATTTATTACCGTAGGCATCTCATGAATTTTCAAATATTAGGCATTAAAGGAACGGTCCTCTTCCTATTTCAAATATTTATACTATATACACCATGTACACTGGAGGAACGTTCCTCTTCAAACTATTGACACTGGATTTACTAGTCTAAACACAACATATTTGAGGAACGTTCCTCATCCAATTTCAAATATTGATGCTATATACACTGGAGGAACGTTCCTCTTTCAACTTGACACTGTATTTACAAGTTTTAACACACAATATCACAAACGTTCATCAGTCAATTTCAATTGATAATACATACTACATGTATATAAACAGTACATTTGAGGAACGTTTCTCTACCAATTCCTATCAAAAACACTACAACCATGAATCTTAATACACTGAACGTTCCTCTCCCCATTTCAAAATTTGACACTGGACTGGAGGAACATTCCTCTTCCAACTGTTGACAATGGATTCATGTCGAATACTCCTCTTCTGATTTCAAATGTTATTATATAACTTTATACATGAATCAGAGTATAATTGGATTTGAAGAAAGCTGTACACCCAGGTACTCCCTAACGTAAAAGAGTAGATAATCCTGTTGATTTCATAAAGTCAAATTTCAAGGTTGAGACTATTCTGACACAAAAAAATAATGTCTGCTTAAAATTTTGGGAACCCTTTGCTTTACAGACATCAAACTTAGTATACTGGTACTCCCAAAGGAATAAAGACCCCTACTGATTTTGGGTTACAAGGTGAAAGCACAAAGCTCAAACTGATCTAGAAATAGAAAAGTATTGTTTACTCAATATTTCAGTAACTTGAGATTCTAATGTTTGAAAAATAATTTAATGCACTAGATCTGTAGTCCTCCTAAGAAATATATGACCACTTTTGATTTGGGGGTCATAACTCGATCACAAGATCAAGTACGTGTCATTCTTGACAATTAATATTTTAGGAAATCATTTTTCAGTCAATTTTGTGAAAAGCCTCTTATTATTACAGACATTAAACTCGTTGGTACCACTCCTTTAGGAGTATACATGATCACATTTTATTTTGAGGTCTTTAGGTCACTTCTCTGGATATAGGAATGTATATCTGCTGAATAAAGAGTAAATGTTTATTTTTATTTTAAATGAGAAAAAAGGGCAACTGTTTGAATCGTGCAAGAGACATAAATCTACAACAAGGAATTGATCAAAAAAGTTATACCATTCCCCTGGTCCCCTGCATTTACCATTATGATATAAAACTGTTGTATAAAGTAATGCTTTCTTACACTAAAATAAACAATTTTCTTTAACAATTGAAATTTTATGATATTTATTAAATGAAAAAATCTTTCAGGAAAAGTATTCTATCCTTAGCTTTTTTAGTATAGTTCATCCAAGATTAGTTTATGAAAAGTCAGTGCATTGACCAGTAAATTCTCTATAAGTTGAACTTACATTGACATTTGAAAATCATGCACGTGTTTCTACTTACTTCATCACGCAGTTTTATGACCAAAACTAATTTTATAACTTTATCACAGTATATCACAGTATAACACGCAGATATATCAATGTCTAATTTCTCCAATTTCGAATTCCCCTTCAAACAACAGTTGCATTTAAATGATAGCTGTTCACATGTGCAACTGCGACCCTTCCATACATATTTGAATGGAAACATGTGGTTCCATTAACTGAAGAAATGTCAATCAAAACACTGCACACTGATAATCTTGGGTGTGTTATCAGTCTTGGACACATCCATCTCTCAACCCTACCAAAATGTTCACGATTTCAATTCAGAAGATGGTCATCACATCGAAAGATTGTTCAATAAAACAGGATGTTGCAGTTCTTCACAGTTAAGGATTTATCAAGGTATATATGCAAATAATATCAATTTATGAAAATTCTTTGTATGCTTTGTTTGGATAAAAATTAAAATAAAATATTTTATCAATAACTTAGTCAGAGTTGATCAATCCTGCTGAAATATAAGCTGTCAGACACTTCCAAATACCAGTAAATTAAAATGAGAAATTTAATTTTAGACAAAATGATATGCCCTGGATTTCAATGTAAAAGAAAATGAATACCCTCATGACACCACTTGCAGCAACATTTCAGAGAAATGATTAAAGTGTCCTAAACAAATCAAGTAAGTACCGTAGTCATAATTTTCATTATTAGTTGGGAAAATTAGAAATTCTATGAAATCCTATATAATATATATATGTTTTCAAATGCTGTACATGGCAGGAAATAGATTAATTATATTGAATATAGTAAAACATGTTTAAAAAGCAGTGCCAGGGATCGACGGATGATTTTGCATTATTATGAGCGAAATTCGTTATGAAGATAAAAATACATAATTAAGTCACAGGGAATAAAAGCACTTCGCTGTAACTCAATTCAACATAAGTGTGTTGGCAAAAATCATGTTTTACCGTATTTTGTTTTTTTTTATTATTCATCATTTACTTATCTCAATTTATTTATTTTTTTTTGGGGGGGGGGGTGTAAGAGGGGATGCATGGGTGGGGTCCATGCCCATACTAATTTTTTTGGCTTCCTAACACAGGAAACTTTGATTGAGAATTTGCTCCTTAAAAAATTACCCCCCCCCCCTTGCCACTGAACTTATCCAATATACTTTCTAAAAATATGCAAAATATACATATTTATGTAGTGTTTTTAATTTGTATTACGGGTATATTTTTAATTTGTAAACTGGCATGATTTAACATGTCCATATTAACTATACATTATTGATAAGAGACGTACACTCTATTTTGAATTAAAATTTGGACAGACCTGGTATATTTTATATGCCAAGTCAGTGTCTTATTTGCCTTTTTTTAATAAAACATTAATTGATTTGATAAAGAGAACAATAGCTGTGTTTCACCTAGTTCAATCCAAAATTCATCCGTGCTTGACTAGATGCTCAGCACTGTTAATTCTGATGGTTTTAGAGCAGAGCAGAACACATTCAACGAGGCTCAAAGGAATAATCTAGTGTGTCAAAGAATTAATGTGTTTAGATGAAACACAGCCGTATAGTTTGTTTATGTATGGCCAATGCTGAAATCTTAAACTCTGAGACAATTATCGCTTCGTCGGCTTCACTAAGTGGTCACTGGTCAAATGTTTATTCTTTCCCAAGATATTGTTAGCTCTTTTACTTGTGTGTATGAACAGGAGTACTTAATATATTAAAATCATTTGTTTTTCTTTGCTAGCAATATAGTGACCTTGTCTAATATCATACCCTGCTAAAAAAACATGTTAAAATTTTACTATAAATTGGTTATCTTGAAATATTATGGAAAAAAAGACACAAATTCAATAAATTATTATACTCAATATTGTATCCTTTTAAACTATATGCTGCGGTTAGAATAATAAGGATAAAATTTAAAAAAAACTAATTATAAAAGATTTAAACACTTTTTTGAAACAATTTACCAGGAAAATTTTTTCTATTGTTATAAAAATTCTAGGCATATTTTGTTGTGTTGTCAACTGCAAGGATTATGATCAAAGCTTAAGTACACGTGTAAAATTTAAAGAAACATATATAACAACACCTTTATCTTCAAAGGTTTTTTTTGTCATTCTATATATTAATCTTTTCTAAAAAAAAAAATAAATAAATAATTTTATACAAACTCACATTTTAAGTATTGCATTAATGGTTTTATCAGATTTTTAATATTAATCAAAGTGGAATGCAGTCCAAAATAGAGTGAGTAGGAAGTTTCTTTTAGTTGTCAATCATCACTATCCCACTGAAAAATATATTTTATTCTAAAAAAAGTCCAAAGGTGGCATCTTGTTTATATTCCTACATACACCTATTGTTAAGGATTAGTTTTATACTTTAACAATAACTTAAGTATATGTATTATTAAATTATAAATAAGTATTTATAATTCAGATCTTAAAAAATTGTATATTAGTTAAACATTTTGTATGTATGGTCGATCGGCAGATCACGTCTTGTGTACTCAGTGTCCGGTCCCTGATAAAAGAAAAATAGTATTACTAAAAATACGAGTAACGGTTTCACTAGTTGATACTTCCATCATTTTATGCATATAGCATTTTTTCTTATTATTTATTTATTAGGTTAAAGCGGACAAAAAATGCACTATTCAGTTTCATAAGAAAGGTTCATTTTTATAACACATGCCTGATATGTACACCAATTAAATTCTTATTCTTAGAAACTCAGTGTTCCAGTGTTGGTGAATGTAATTTCAAAGAGTTGAAGAAAATCTTCTTAAATTATTTCTACATAATGAAAGCAGATAAGACCGGGGTTATATAAATTGACCTCAAGTTTTACAGATAACATAGACTTTTGACCTTGCTGCAGCTGGCTAAATTATTAAATCCCAAATGACCCACACTGCAATCCAAGATATAGGAAATCTGTGAAATTCAGAGTGCATGTTTCTGAAATTAACAATTAAATCAAAGATAGTTTCATTATCAAAGTATCTAAATTTTAAAGGGGGACGGAAGATGAGCAATTGCCAATCAATAAAAATAAAAAATTGTAGAATTGTATTACTCAGTACATTTCTTTTAATTCATGTGCTAATAATTTAATAAAATATTCTAAATCAATAAAACATTTTTTAAGGGCTTTTTTTGGAAATATGGATTCTTATTCCTGCTTCCTTAAGATTAAGTGCAGGAGATGTTGTTTTCACATTATTATTATTTCTTTTTTTTAACAAAATAATCCTGTGGAATTTTTCTTTGCATTTAACCAGATTTACAAACCAGATTTTAGCCTGAGATTTGTTATTCCCGAACTAGAATAATTAGTAAAGTTTTACAGCGTAATTATAAATTTCATTACATTTTTTGTTTTTTAAATATATTGAAACTATCCAAATTTTAAGGAGTAAAATTTAAAACTCTAACAAGATCTTAATTCTCTCACTGTTTGAGCTCTGTTCTACAATGTAAATTAATTGCTTCAATCTTCTGACTGCAGAGACAATTGTTTATCTATAACACGATCAAGTCATCATAGCATCAGCACTGATCTTTACTGTCCATGAAGTAATAGGGGACAGATAGTTGCCAGAGCTGATCGCCTATAGCTAGTGTTCCATGAGCATATATGATTGGCAGTGATATTTAATAACAATTACAGTGTGAGCTGGGGCCAGGAAGAAATCAAGTCCTCAAAGTCTTTATCTTTAAAGTAGAGAATGATGCAGGACTTAGGGTTATTAGACAAATCCCTATTATAGAATCAATTCTTCAGTTTTAAGAAATACACAATAGTACTACAATATAATACAAACTGAGATTCAGAATGAAAATAGGTTCGTGTAAATTAAAGAATACATTAATAAAACCCATGAAATATTATATGACACCTGCATGCACTATGGAAAAAGAGAAATAAATTTAAAAAATTTGATGACTTATATTATCATACATGTATATAAAATGTTTATTGGGGGAGTATGGGGCTTAAGACCTATATATTATTGTAATTTACATTTCCAATTGTCACTTAGTTTTTAAATTAGTGTTACATGAAAAATGTAAAGGAGAATGATTTTTCTCAGACATAATTTGCAAATCAGAGTTATTACTGTAAACGTGTAACATTTGGCGGTGTATTCTTTTTAGCTTTTTGGCGGAAAGAAACATCTGCTAATTTAAGTACAACACTAAATGACTTAAACATAAAACATTAAAATGCGCTAAATCATACCTACGCTAACTTATTAAAATATCAACTTCCGCCAAATATAGTACACTCTAAATATAAAACATTTACAGTGTTTCATTTAAATAGTACGAGAAAGATAGAAAGTGTCAATTTTGCAATATTCTTAATACAGTATGGAAATGCTTTCATAATTAATGGGCAATTTAAAGTTCAAAATTTTAATTTAAGTTTTGCAATTTTTATATCGATTTTTCCAGTCTATGTATTTTTTAGATGACACATCAAAACTTGTTATTATGTACACATTGTTTCGATTATTCTAACTTTGCCTGAGTCACATCTTTGATAATACGACATGCTGTACTGAATGTGAGATTTTTCCTACAGAAGAAGACACCCAAGAAACTTGTTGAGGCTGTTTTACTGTGACTGATGAAAAAATGCTATGAACCTTTGGAGACCAAGGAATTGGAATCATCTCTATTATGAGGGAAAGATGTAACCGAGAAATAAACATGGTTGACCTTCATCACAACTTTGGTTTAATTTCGTGGTAGAAAGGAAAAATACTGTGGGTATTAACCTCTTTAACCAAGACATTGTAATATGTGATCACACTGCCATTCAGTGAAAAAGCCCTTTGAGTTGATACATGAACACTGCACATTGCACATGCTTGTTCCGAAGTGAAAAATTTGTTTGTTCTTGTACCTAGTTTATATTATGCTTTAAGAAAGCCTTAATTCAAAAGGTACTGTATAAAATGACAAAATGATTTTCATATATATTTTGTAGAGTGTGTACAGATAAAAAATGTTTCTATGAATATGTACTGCATTTCATATAAAAGAGAGAAATGTTTCCCAAATTCTTCATGTACGATAAAAACTAACATAATATCACAAAACACATGATAATGTTAGAGAGGAACGTTCCTTTAAAGTTATTTTTAAGTGGGCTTTGCAATGTATCAACAGATATTCATTTCAAGACAGAGGAACGTTCCTCAAATGCACGGGTTGCAAGCTTCATGAGGTATAAGTAATCAACAGAAATACAACCATTTGTGAGAGGAACGTTCCTCAAATGCCTGATTTAATATGAATAAGGTATCAACATATACAAATCTGAGAGAGGAACGTTTCACATACATGTAAGTATCCTGTGTGAACAATGTTAAATTTTAGTGAGGAACGTTCCTGAAATGCCTAATGTTTGACAACTCATGAGACATCCATTTGTGAGAGGAACGTTCCTCAAATGCCTGATATTTGACAATCCTTGAGATGCCTACAGTAATAATTAAATTCGAGCGAGGAACGTTCCTCAAATGCCTGATGTTTGACCATTCATGAGATGTCTTCAGAAAAAGTGAATTTGAGAGAGGAACGTTCCTCAAATGTCTCATGTGTTAAGATTCTTAAAGTATCTAAAAATACACGCTGTTTGTGCACATGTAAGAGAGGAACGTTACTCAAATGTCTAGTGATAATAAATTCATCTTAGTTTAGAGAGAGGAACATTCCTCAAATGTCTGGTCATAACAAATGCATCTGAAGTTCAGAGAGAGGAACGTTCCTCAAATGTCTGGTCATACTAAATGAATCTGAAGTTCAGAGAGAGAGAGAGAGAGAGAGAGAGAGAGAGAGAGAGGAACGTTCCTCAAATGTTTGGTGATAACAAATGCACCAGCAGTGTAGAGAGAGGAACGTTCCTCAAATCTCTGGTCATAACAAATGCATTTGAAGTGTATAAAGAGGAACGTTCCTCAAATACTTAAGAAAAATCTTCAAAAAAGGAACTTGTGGAGACACATTTAAGGATTTTAAGACCAAAATGACTTCAGATTGTAAACCTTGGGTGAAAAAAAGGGAATTTTGATTTTCCCTTTTTGTTTTGGATTGTGTTACATGTACTTTAATATGAATGAACACTTAATAGAGCATTATCCGTATACCAATTTATATTGAACCAAATAAAATCCAATAACCCCCTTTATATCATACACATGTATTTGTAGGTTGTTTCTAACTATGAAGTCATTACTTTATAAAATTATTTTTTGATGACTGATCTAACAAAGTTTTTCTCCTTTTTTTTTTTTTTACTAAACATATGAACTAAAATTATTCTGAGTCCATTATTTAACTTAGGTGCAAGTAACACTGTCAAAATTTATTTGTTAAAATAAAATCAATTTATCATCAAAGAGAATAATAGTATGGATTCAATTGCAGTGATGTCTGAAACATGAATGTAACGGTAAAAAAAATAAAGACAGTACATTTGATGAATATGAAAAAGAACAAAGTCACAATAGGCCTATCTCTTAATTAAATGATAATTTAAAGGCATAACTTTAATAATGCTTAATTCTTTAATTCAGTGACATCTGTTGTTGAGGTTAAGGGAGATGAAATATGCTTTTATCATAATATGAGTAACAAGGAGCTCAAAGGAAATCCTTTTATAGACCAGATAAAGTAATGTAGAGTCTTTGTTACTTTTTAGAGTAAGCTGCAGAAACTGGATGACAGTGGAGGATTTACTGCCAAGATGAATGCCCTCAAGGACAGGCTGAAGAAATGGGAGAAAAAAGAAGCCGAGTAAGAACAGAGTTGTATCATTAAGGTTATTCCAGGGTCAAATGAAATTCTGAATTGAGATATGAATTTAAATACATGTAAATAAGAAATGGTAGATTGTTAAAATAAAAATAAATATTTTATTCCACAGAGTTGAAAGCTACCAAAAGGAAGCTTTACGAAGAGTCGAGACCCAGGCAGAGGCAGTGATGCGAAGAATGGCTATTGAGTTAGAGTCCGGGGGAAATGTGCGCTTTGAAGAGGGTACAACTTCCGATGTTTGGTAAATTATTTTGCATATTTGATTGCGATTGCGGTAAGAATTACAGTCAACTTATAAAGTTGACTGCAGGTTTATACAATATTGTGTATCTTTTTTAGTCCTTGTTTGAACAGTAAGAAATAATTATATGCTCCATAACATAATCAACAAATTATGTATCATAAATCCTTGTAGAAGAAGCTAACATAACTCTTTGATTTGTCTAGGTTCTCTTCCTGTCATGATTTGGTGCTCTCTCGGTTCTGTGCTACTGACTACAGGGAACACGGAATAGCGGGAATCAAGATACACAGAATCCTACGAGTCCACAACAGAATGCTGAGGAAACGCTTCGATGACAGACTGACGGGAATTGTTGATAGTATTGAAGGAGAATACTTCCCAAGCAACAGGTTAAAAATCGATTAAATTGTCAAGTAAAAGATTTAAGTGAATTGGTTGTTCAGTTAAATGCATTTAAACTTTTTATAAATATCTAGGTGGTTTTGTTGTCACTTACTTTCATCATTAATATTGAATTTCTACAAATTGTTCATGTTATAAATCTATTGATATTTTCTGGTTTATCAGGAATACTGCCTACAAGAAACAGTTGGAGTACCTGTTTTGGATCTGGGATCCTAACCTGCCCGGAGGGGTACATGAGTCAACAAGAGTGATGGAGGAGGGATTCATGGATGCCATGTCATACAAGGTAGTTCAAAAATCTTTTTTTGAATATCATAATTTGAAAATTTAAAAATGAAAATAGCTTGGCCTTTCAGGTTTATATACAGATATATATCTTATATATAAGACTATATAAATCTTCATTTTACGATCTTTTGATTTCACCTCATTATTTTACCTCAATTTGTGTGTACAGGCTCTAGGAAAAGATGGGGCAGTACCTTTGAGTAACAGTCTGAGTCTAGCAGACAGACACAGAACAAGTTACCTGATGAAAGAAAGCAAGGAAAAGGAATACACAGACAACTGCCCATTCAGATATGGTAGTTCCCCATTAAAGTATTATTTTACAATGTTAATTAAGTATTGAAAAGATCAGTGATATATGTAAGAATTATCCCTGAAAACAACATCATTTTACTCATTGTAGGTCAACTAGTCATATCAAAAGTGTATCTGGGTAAAAGTGTCAAGGCCATTGATGAAAGATTGTAAGTATATATTACATGTTGTGTACATATAAATAAAAATCCTGTTCCTTATGAATATATGTTCCTTGTTTACCTTTTGATATACAATAATTTTTATTAATGTTATTTTTAGAATAACAAGGTCAAACTATCCCAAAATAGATGCTGTCTTCAAGCCTCGTAAAATGTGCATTCCACCAAGTAAGTTACCAGAACATGTTATTATAACAAGTCATTTGTTATTTGTTCTTTTAAAAAGAAACTGTTGTTTAGGACTCTGGTTATGGACTAGTTTTAATAGAGCATTGCATTTACAGCTGCCTTAGAAAAATTTCTCATGTCAGGTAAAAAACATTGTAACTGTCATCTAAGCACTTTCTAGGTCTTTGGGAATATCACACAAGTTTCACAGCTTTTAACTGTAGTATTAGATGCATGAAAATAAATTGTAAAGGATTAATTCATGACAAGGTTACATGGATCAAGAGTGTAAATTCTTTTGTTGAACATGACAATGCTGCTTAAATTGCAAAAATTTTGCACTTGATTAAGCAAGTACATGTATAACCTCGAAAAAATCCTGAATTGAATGAATTTAAGTTGTTTCTTGAAAATTCTTGAAAATTAAATACTGAACTCAAGTGTTTGCAATTTTCTGAAATCTTTTTTTTTTTTATTGTGTCATATGGGGTTAATAGTTTCATTAGGACACTTCCAGTCTTTATTATTCATATCATATAAACCAAAGCATCATTTATATATTTTGAATGAAGCTGATGATGCAAGTTTTTGGGATAACTTTGCTTCTCTGTGTATTTCACTTACATTATTATGAATTTAGTAGATGCTGCACATTGAAGTTTTCAGCAGCTTTTGAATTTACTTACAACTTAGGAGATCATAGATACCGGTAATTCTTGTGGAGATTTTCGTGGCCTGTTTTTCGCTTCTGATTTCTGTGTGTTCACTATGTCAGCAGAAGAATATCAGCCTTTCTTACACTGTACACTGGGTGTAATATTTCCAAGATGATATATTCTATGTACTCTTCTGTGTTGGTAAAGGTGCTTCTGATAACGGTTTGTTCGATATAAGGACTCATTGTAACTCTCTGCCTTTAGGTGGAGGGGACTCGATACACAACTGTGAGTGCAGCGCTCGCCAGTGTGAGTGGTACCTGTTTGACAATGAACTCATTCTGCCAGAGTACATCGTGGACTTTGAATATGTCACAAAGGTGAATAAAATGAATGATTGGGTTATACTGGTTAGATAAAAACATGCAACTTCAATGAAAATGAGCTTCAATGTAGGTGTAAAAGTTTTATGCTTGAAAAAGTTTTTCTTTCATTTTCAAGTTCCGGTCAAAGTCCCCTTTTGCAACATTTAGTGACCTCATCCTTGACAATAAGGAATCTAAGATCCCTATGGTGCCCCACACAGACGATGATCCTGCTGTGGATGATGATGTTCTAGGAATGGAACCACTTCTAAAACAGAGACCAAGGTAACTCTATTTCCTTTCTTACAAAATCTCAAATTAAAAGTTGACGTAACAAGTCAAATGTCACTATTTTTAACGAGGCCCGATCTAGTTGAAAATTTCGAAAACGGAATGATAAAAAATTTTAATTCTTGGAAATATACTGGTATGTTTTATGTTTAGAAAAATTAGAATGGAATTTTGTTACCTTGCCTTTATTGTAGTGAAATGGGGACACTGTCAAGATATGGACCATTTTTCGTGTTTTTATACAAAATTACATACTAAAACTCTTCAAAAAACAAAGAAATTTACAAATTAAAAAAAATACATGATGAAATTCTTTGTTTTTCACATATATCATGCAATTTTCATTCTTCTTATAAAAAATGAAAAGAAAATTAGAGGTAGCCTCTATTGCAGTGAAAAGGGGGCATGTCAAAACACAAAATTTGGATTTATTCTATCCAACTACGTTTTTTATAGGTCGCAATGGGTTTACATAACACCAACAAACGATTGCAATACTGTATTAGTTTCTAAAAAAATAATTTATTCTTACATTATGAAATAATTTTCTCGCCATGCTTTATTTTTCTCTGAACACGCGACGTTGTTTTACGGGGAAAAAAGGGGTAGAGGGGAGGGGGGGGGGGTAAAGGCGACAAAATTGCGATTTTTACTAATATCATGTAATATATAGAAAAATTAAATATTTCGAGGGTTCAATTTAAATGATTTATATAAAACTGAAGATAATCCATGCATATTTAATTTCGCAATAAAAAGAGTGTGTATAAACACTTCAACATGTTCGAAGAGAATGACTAAAATCGTTAACTTTTAGTTGCAGTGTTTGTTTTTTTAAACTCACAAATTGAAATAAAACAGGATAAAATTAATGAATCTGTACCAAAAAATTGATCCCTCAAGTTAATTAGGTTCCAAAGTTGTTTATTAGTTTAAATATTAAAAAAATAATAGAAATGCCATCTTTCAATGCATAGTCTATAGCACTACCAGGTAAGCAAGATCAGCGATACATTTTAGCGCAATTTGACGTCATTTTAATTGTGACGTCTTTGTGTTCAATTGTGACGGCAGTCAAGGGTATTGTGACGTGCCTGAGTCGACGCTGCGTTAAAACGTATGCGCAGATCAAGTAGATTGGGCCTCGTTAAGAAAGTTAATTGATTAAACAGATTTTTCTCATTCAAACAGTGCTGGGACCTGTTTTGCATTTGCATGCAGGTATCAAAATAACAATTATACCCAAGAATGTTTAACATGCTCTTCAATTTTTCTGGAACTTTGTAATGTTATAGTTCTATAATTATGGCATTTTAAATTCTTTCAGGTTGACAATGTTGAATGAGGAAATACTAATGAAACATGTAGAAGTTGATTCTCTGGAAGCCATAACAGTGTTAAACCTCCACAACAATGGGATCTGTAAACTGAGGCCCATCCACTCTCTGTATCATCTGAAACGACTTACTGTCAGCTTTAATGAGCTCAATAAACTGGATGAAGTAGCTAATATGGTAAGCCACTCCTACATAGAAAATAAGCATTTTGTTTTTTCCTTGATTCTACTCACAATTGATTGAGCAGTGCAGATTAATATTTACATGTACCACATGCACTTAAAATGTCATTTCATCACAGGGATTGGAATATCTTGATGCCAGTTTTAATCATATTTCCACCTTAGAAGGACTTAAAGTAAGTTACCAGAAAAACAGTATTCAGTTGTGCATTTTCAACATTCCGGAAAATGAAGTTTTTCCCCATTAAGAGTTTAAGATATTTTCAACAAAATTGATAGGAAATGATTTTGTTCAGATATCTTATAATTATAGCATGATCATTCTATTCTTAGAACATGATGAAACTGAAGTTCTTTGACCTGAGTTGGAACAAGCTGACAAACACAAGAGAGGATCTGTCCATTCTCAGGAAGCATGCCTGTAATCTGTTGACCCTTGACCTCAGACACAATCATTGGCTGAAGGTACAGTTTTAATTCAGAATACTTCCTATTCTCCATAAGAATGTCAACTTAAAAGTAACATTTAGCTTTATGTAAAATTTAAACTAAGGCCAAAAAAAATTAATTTCTTGGTTCTCAGGCCCTTCCTCATCTCTTCCAAGGGCGCCTCATTGACCCTTTTTATTGCTAAATCAATAAAATAAAAACAACAAATCACCTCCCTCATCATTTTTTGAGGTTTTGTACAATGTAAAAAGCTGCCTCATCATGTGTTGGGGCAATAAAAAGTAAAAAAAAAAATGCCTCCCTCCCTCATCATATTTCTTGAAAAAAGGCCTGAGAACCAAGGAATTAATTTTGCATGGCCTAATCCTAAATAATTTTCAGCCTCAGAATTTAAGGCTGCGTGTGATTGGACGATTGAAGTCACTGACCCTCCTTGACGGGTCAGCAGTGACAGAGCATGAAGCCACGGCAGCTTTACGAGTGGCGGCGGGATCTCGAATCTGTCAGTTGTCTCTCCTTACACATGCTCGAGTGGACTCACACAGACCGCGCTCGCTCAGTCTCATGCCTACTGCTGAGATCTTAGAGAAACAGAGTCACCACAGGCCAGAGAAAATCAGTGAAACAGATACACTCTGGTACCAGAAGGTAAAAATTCTAAATATATTGCAGATATAATTTAGTATCTCTTCAATAAAGCATATCTGTGTGCATACTTATTAGTATTAACATCTGATCAAGGATATGAAAAATATAAATTCTAAGATGTGCTAACATTTATCTTAGTTAAAATGATATCAGTTCATGTATTTTGTAAATTTAGGTGACCTCTTTGTATTTGGATAATCAGCATATCACAAAACTATCTGGTTTAGAGAGACTGGAAAACCTAAGATATGCCTCTTTTAACAACAATGACATCACAAAAATAGAGGTAAGTTAAACTTTTATCCTGCTGATAGGGAAAAAAAATTACTTGGTTTTAGATAAAAACACTAGACTGATGCATTTTATTATTTCATTTACATGTAATATTTAGGGATTGGATCATTGTGTAAAATTACAAGAACTTTCTCTGGAAAACAACTGTATCAGTAGGCTGGAAGGCATCTCTAAGCTGACCCAGCTGAAGAGGCTGTGTGTGGGCAGTAACTTCCTCTCCACCCTGGAGAACTCGGGCATCCATTACCTGGGGAACCTGGCTTACCTGTCACTGGAGGAAAACAAACTGACTTCCCTGTTAGGGCTTCAGAAAATGGCCACTCTTGTAGAACTGTATGTGGGAAACAATATCATTGCCAGTGTCAGGGAAATCTTCTACCTCAAGGTAGGACTGATAATTTGTGCAGGTTTGTGTGAATTGAATGGTTATACAGTGTATAATGTTTTAGGTAAACACAGAGAGTGAACATGGTCAATGTAAATTTTGTAGAATGTGCATATTTGAACATTTTAGGTCAACTTTCAAAAGTACATGCAATATAAAATCATGAATCATGAATGATTTCTCTTGAATTTAGATAAATGTCAAGAGATACTTTAAAACTTTATAAATACAGTAAAATTCTGAGTTGCAAGTGAAAATGCATTCATAAACAGACCCCAAAATATTGATAAATACATGCAAATAAGGTATAATTTTGCACTTGATTTCCATTACAGATGCTGTCAAATTTAGTCATACTTGACCTGTTTGGGAATCCTGTTGCCACAGAAACGGACAACTATAGACTCTTCATCATTTATCATCTCAAAAATCTCAAAGCATTAGATGGATCTGCAATAGTGAGTTCTTGTGCTTCATTAATTGTAAAGGTGTCATCTCAGATGACTATATGATTATTTTTCAAATTTATTTATACAATGGAGGTAAATGAAACTGAGATGGATCTGTGAAGTAATGATACTCAATATTTACAAAGTAAATATGGTAATGATTAAAGCTATGAAATTGCATTAATTGACACATGTTTAAAATAAATGCAGTGAAATACATGTATTAATAATTCATACAGACCATAACAACTTTCATTTTTCCGTACTATATAGGAAGCTATGGAGGGAAATCTTGCCAAGGACACTTTTGGTGGTAGACTTACACAAGACTTTGTAGCAGAAAGACTGGGTCATTCCAACTTCCATGATGTTCGGGAGTTAGACCTTCCAAACTGTAGTATTCGCATCGTAGATCTGGGAATAGGCGATGCTTTTATCAATCTTAGAAGGTGAGGCATTGCTATGATGACAAGCATTTGGTAATGCTTGAAAAAAAAGTTAGCTCTGTTTAAGTAAATTAGATATCTTCTTCAAAAAGGGGGGATATATCTTAGAAATTAATTAAACTGAATTTAACCAGTGCATGTCTCTAAGTTGCTGGTATGAAAAAAAAAAAAAAATAAAATGCAATTCTATAAGTTCCTTCCAATAATGATATTTTTGGTTGTAATTGTAGTGTGAACTTAGAACACAACAATTTGACTTCCTTCAGTGGTTTGATTCATTTGCCAAATATAAGGGTAAGTTCTTACGTTTAATGATAAATAGCATATATAAAAAAAGAGTGTAAAATATTTAAACTAGAAAATTAAATTTACACATATTGCTCCCATGTTAACAAAGGTACATAATTTCAGAGATTGAATAAATAAAATGAACACACATGTACAAAAATATTATATTTGTTGTTAAGAGAAAAAAGCCTATCTGATCTACATGTATATGAATTAAGAATGGATGGGAAAGAATTTTCTGGCTTTGATACAAAATAATTTGCAGTATATTTACTTTATTTCCAATTTACAGGTGCTGTGTTTGAATCATAATCATATTGAATGCATTATGCCGAAACAGAAACCGGTCAACAGAATGTCCAAGCAGGGCTCCAATAAGAGCTTGGAATTCTTCTCCAATGACTCGTCCACTCCTATCATGGAGAGCTTAGAGGTGCTACATTTAGGTTATAACGGAATCAAAGATATGTCCATTCTACAGCTGAGCAGGTTAACCTCACTCAAGGCTTTATTTCTACAAGGTAAAATATTAGAACATGTACTTATAAAAAATACAGCACCTTGAAAATCTTGAACTTTCATCTTGGTTCCATTGAGTCAGTTGACGAGATTTGACTGTACATGTATTACTGTAGATTCCTGAATATACGTGTGGAATTAATTATCGCTTAATTTTGCGAGAAGCACCACACGTGAATTAAAATTACTCGCTTTTATTTTTATGGTGCTGAAGGCTTTGTAAAATCTCTTGATCAACTGTCCATTGGCGAATTATTATTCTCGCTAATTGACATTGAAGGGTCATTTCGCGATAATAAGTACTCGCCAAAAATAAGGAATCTACAGTATCGATATGCTTTATGGATGAAAATTGTTAGAATCAAACACAAAAATATTGAAATTTTACCTGTTAGATTGAGAGATTTATGAAATAGTCCCATAAAATGATTCAGATAATTAATAAGTGCATTGCAAGAAATAGAGTAACTGTATTTGGAATAAGGAATCTTAACAATTTTTTTTGTATTTTTCTTCAAGTATCAGTAGTTCATGCTAAAGCATCTGTCAATAGGATTCTGAGAAATTCTCTTAAAATATCATCAATCCTCAATGATTTATTTATTTATGCTTGAACAGGGAATGAGATCTCTAAAGTGGAAGGAATGGAGGGACTGCATGATCTCAGGGAGCTGGTTCTGGACCGGAACAAAATCAAAATCATCTCAGAATTGTCCTTCGCCAATCAGTGGAATCTACAGGAACTCCATATAGAGGAGAACAGAGTGAGAGAGTTGTCTTACCTCAACTGTATGGACAATCTACAGAGACTATACATGGGCTCCAACCGCATCCAGGTATACAACGGAAAATTAACCTAGTGTTAAAATACAGCATAACAGTTAAGATTAGGGATGTCAAAATTGTCAATAATTGATATTCGAATATTCGATAGGAGTATTCGAATATATTCGAATATTCGATAAAATAAATACATCTTGCATTAAAAAAAAATACATGTCTTCACTCTTCTGCCAAAAAGGATAAGTTTTATGCCATTATTTGGGATTAAAAAACTCATGTGAAGTTCGTTAAATGCACTGCAATTATATTTTTAAAAAAATATTGAATGGTATACATCAAATTTGTAATGATTGTTTTTAGAAAATGCAAAATTCTTAAGTATGTTCCAGGTTAATTGATAGTCTTACTAATTAAAGTCTACATTGATAACTCCTACTAATTTATACCAAGCAGAACAATTATCTAATGGTGAAATATTAAAAGCAATTACTTTTTGCTAATTAATTTCCTGATAATGATTTTTAATGATATTTACATAAACAAGGGGTCCGTGTGTTTACTTTAAAACTGTGTCCTTACAACAATACAAGTGATTGTAAGTACTGGAAACAATTATACTACTAATTAAGTGAACAAATAAATAATTAAATAAATTACTCAGATAGATACACTCTTCAAAACTTTAAGATAATCCAAGAGGAATGTTTTTTTGTTTTCAATTTTGTACAAACTTTATTCAATTTCTAATAAAAATTGCCAGGTTTTTCTCTCATTTTAAAGCTTGTATACTTAAAAACGAATATTCGAATCATAAATTCATATTCGAATATCAACTCATCGAATGAGTATTCGAATATTCGACTATTCGTTGACATCCCTAGTTAAGATGTATTGATTTTTTTGTTGTGTTTTGATAATTTTTGTAGGAAATTTCTGAATTAGAGAAGTTGGAGGGACTGAACAATTTGATTGAGATCTCTCTAGTCAACAACCCTGTAAGTATTAGAACATGTCTCATGTCTATGTATTCTGAGTTGATTTCAAGCCTCTCTTAGTATTAAATCATACCCAGAATAAAAACATTTTCTCCCCCTTATCTCACAACCCAAAAGTCCTCCAAATTGAAAATATTGTTTATTAGAAGTGTTGAGAAGTGGTATATCTTGAATGAGATTGTTTTGCTTAAATGTTTTTCTGTAGGCTGCCAGACGTCACCTTCATCGTCCAATCCTGGTGTTCAAACTGAAACAGATCATGATCATTGATGGAATCCCAGTCAGTGAAGAGGAGAGAGGGAAGGCTGAGCTCTACTTCATGGATCAGCAGGTATGTCCACGAGTTTTATATTAAAATGCTATTCATTTCCATGGACCAACATGCATGTTTAAGATATGTTGAGAAAAGTGCTCCATTTCATACATAAACAGGTATATGTAAGAGTGTTTATATCAAAATGCTCATTTTCATGGATCAACAGGTATGTGCATGATAAAAGATTCAATGGATAATACATATACACACATTTAATTCAGGGACTTGTTCAATATGTGCAAATGGTAAAGTCTTGCATTGGTTTTGTTTCATAGGTAGCCACCACTCAGCCATCAGTCAGTGAAGGATCACTGCCTGGTATTAACCAGATTAAGACACAGGTCCCAGTCAAAGTGACCACGATGCATCTGGGTTCCTCCCCACTGTGGAATGGAGGGGTTCTGTATGATGATAGTGCTCAGGATGCCATCCAAAGAGGCTAGTATTTCATTCTCAGTGATTTCTGGTTTTAGCTTAGAAATGGCTTTTAAATATAGTTAAACTGTCAATATCTGTGAATTCTAAGTTTAAAAGAGTGAAGTAACCTTGAATAATCTTTTAGATACTACTCACTTTTAGGTTATGACAGGTCACTATCAATGGCTGACCATAAAAGCCTTGTCAAATACATCTATTTTAAAGCCTATAAAAGTGGTATTTGATGCAGAAGAAAGGAAAATTATTATCTTTGCAGTTTAAAAATGTGATATAAATGCATGAATAAATATATTTTAATTGCATGAAATTAAAGAACTTTTTGTTGATAATTAGAAATTTTAACTGGCTTTGTATCACATTAATATGTACACACATATTTTTCACACAGCGAACTATATTTCTGTAGAATGATTTTTCAGTCCCAAAATAAATAGGTGATGGATTTCAGACTGATGCTGCACGAAAAAAGAATTGTTACAAAATTGTACTTGGTTAACAGTATCTTTTTCAAAAATTTACAGGTGGTGGTCGTAGAAGAGGAACGGGGAAGGAACCCCCACCTCCCCCTAACCAAGGCATGATGAATCGTGCCAACACTATGGTATTCAATCCTTCAAACACTGGTTACGGGGGCTTCTCCTACACCAACAATTCGGTAAACTCGGGAGCACGGCCGCAGTTCTATCTCAATCAAATTCCTTATGTTCAGCCACCTTCACAGACAGAGTATGTTGAATGGTTTTCAAGGTACATGTTGCTGATAAAAAGGGGGCATGTCAAAACTACTTGATATTTACTTACTAATCTATATATAGTTTGCAGTTATTTGGCAATTTTATTAAATTCTGTTTAAATTACTTAACTTAGTTTCTTATAACCTGTAAAGAACATTATAATGTTTTTTTTTTATTTTCAAGGATAGATCAATATTGTTTTCTTGATAGTTTTAAAATAACTTAGATATTGTTGTTCTCTTTAAAGGAAACCTGTATCATAGTTTTAGTTTTGGATTATGTTTAACAGTTCCACTGACTGCTTTCAGACCAATTCACTCCTTAAAAAGAAAACTCATTTACAGTAATTAGCACTTCATGGCTTGTCACTTGTTTCAGTGGTCCCTGAACTCTTGTAAATCCTAAATTGTGACAGAACTTAGTTCTGATGCTGGGAAGAGGTTTTTTATGCACACATAATTTTTTTGCAGTTAGTAATCTATGTTGAACCTTTTTGGAGATAGTGTTCCTTAAGTAACCAAGGCGACTAAGTTTTCGAGAACATTGATGATGCAAAATCTTATTTTGTGAAATCAGTATGAGCAACTAAATACAAGTTGTGTAGATAAATGATTTGAATATTTCTTTTTTAATTAAATACAAGTACATGTATGGAAAGTAAGTGATACACATAGAATTTTAACTCAAAACGCTATGAATAGTAAAGAGCTTTGAAATTTTAGATAGATAATGTTGACACTGTACAGACTTTCTTTGACATGGCCTCTAACTGCCATGATTCATGACTGCCAGTTAGCAGAAAATCATTTTTTTTTAAGAAAATATATATATGCATAACATATCCCCTTTTTTGTTGATCTTTAAGATTTTCAACCTTATGACTCTTTTTCTTCAAAATATTCACTTAGTTGCTTGAAATAACCAAAATTAATTGAAAATAAATTGGCAGTTTCATGAATCAGTCATGTAAATAGCCTGTTGGTATGCATTTCTCAATTTATGTGTTGCTTTTGTTGATTTTTGTTCTGCTTTTGAATACTGATTGCACCGTGGCATAAGGGTTTTATAATTGAAACGCTTGAAATATAATGTAGTTCTATGCATGCACATATATCATTTTCGGGGGGAGAGTATGTCCCTTTTTCTTATTTTTCTAGGTAATTGTCTTTCTTCTGGCATTTCCCACCTTTCTAAATGATACTATGTGCCTGCTATGTCATAAATGTTTGTTTGGGAATTCAGAGTATAATATTTGTGCTTTGTGTTTTCTGTTTCATAAATATAGGTAAGTTGAGGATGGACTGAATGCATCTTTTAAAGAATTAATGCATATGTTATTGGTTTTTTATTTCAGAAATTTTTAATGGCATGTTTAATGTGTAATGGTATGTTTTTCAATTATAACAGTTGGTAATACAATAATCAAAGAAAATTTATATATCAAAAAACAACATCAATTTGAGACATAATATTAACTCTTAAAATCAGAAAGGTTTTTGTGTAAGGATAGTTCTTTAAATATTCTCTTATTTTTGCAGATGCCAGATGGAAAGGTTCATAAATAACTTGTCAGTCTATTTGTTAGGTTCTATGCCCTAAAAAAGATACAATTAAAAATAAATAAATAAATAAATATAACCCTTTAGTATCAGAGAAGCAGCACATACAGGAAAACAATGCAGTATGCACAGTCCAGTCCAATACGAAAATTCGTAATATTACGGAAAAACGTAAAATTACGAGAAAGCGTAATATTACAAGTTATCGTAATGTAAAACTTATATTACAATTTTTCGTAATGTAGTTAAATTACGAATACGCGTAATATAGAAGATTGTAAGAGACTATATTGCGAGTTTTCGTAATCCAAGACAAAGTCAAGCATTGCAAGAAATTGAGAGGTGGGCAGCAAAGTATGACGTCAGTAATATATCAGATTCCATGGCTACTGATAGCACGCGGTCAGTTTGGTCAGTTACGCCTATCAGAAAGCATGGAAATTCAAAAAGAAAGTACCGCCAGCGATGGGTGAGTGGACAATTCCTTTTATTATTCTTTTATAGGAATTTTCCCAAGGATAAGACCAATTTTCCAGTAAATTTCAATATTCACTTAAGCATGTCACATTGGTCTATATCACCCGAACTCCCTACTTTTCTTGCGAAGTCTACCCTAAAAATCACACCCTCGTCTCATAATTCAAATGTTCGTGCAATTTTTATTGAAATACACAGAATTCAGATCTCAGTAAGAGTCGTACAAGTTATCGCCCGTGACACCTCGTATTAAACGTCATACTTTGCTACCCGCCACTCAATTTCTTGCAATGCGTGAACTTGTCTTGGATTACGAAAACTCGTAATATAGTCTCTTACATCTGCTATATTACGCGTATTCGTAATTTAACTACATTACGAAAAATTGTAATATAAGTTTTATATTACGATAACTTGTAATATTACGCTTTCTCGTAATCTTACGTTTTTTCGTAATATTACGAATTTTTGTATTGGACTAGACTGATGCATGTACATGTATATCTTGCACTATTGTATCAAATGAATGTAATTATCAAAGTTTTAGTATTCCCCTATTAAGTATTTGAAGACCAGTGCTTGCAAATCCCAATCTTTTTCCCCACTGTCTGACATTGGTCAGAGATATGTGAGAAACAATTGGCTGTGTAATCATTCCCTCGCAGTAATTTGACAGACATTTACACATGGGACTTGGGAGAAATTGCCCAGTGATTCTGAAAATCTTTACTGACAATAATATGGATTGGGCACGAACTCTAGTTTCATTGATGACATGACTGTTTTAGCCTTATGGAATCAAAATACACTTCTGTGTATTAACCTTATTCAAATTAACTATTCAAGATGCTTGATATATATGTCCATAAAGAACGTATTTCGTGATCAGTTTGAATCACTTAACCCCCCGAAGAATGCCTAAATTACCATCTTTTGATAAATACTGGTAGATTTTTTAATTTGTTATTCAATATTGTGTATATTGTAACAATTTGGTTTTTTTAAGCTCTTGTATTTAAAATTACAAGTAGCAACACAAAAAAGAAAAGAGTCATTATTATACATCGTGGTGTAGTGTGTTTATGTAATAAGAATGTAGCCCCTTATATATTTTGATTTGTTTTTTTTTTCTTTTTTAGGATAAACCAAGCCAAAAATAACAGGAGATGAACTTTTCTTCAACAGTTTATAAACCTGTATAGTGATAGATGAAGGTGTACATACCAGTACTTAGTGACGTGATACAAAGTGACTACTATATCATTAGGGATAGTGTGAAAATAATTAGTGTATATCACATATGCTGTGATACCCTGCACAACAATACCTGTGAAAACTTAATTAATCTGGGTGCCAAGACTGATTTTAGTGTCGCCATATCTGAGATGCTTATTTAATTACATTTCTTTCTTGAAATCTAATTACTGTATTATAAGTGCCCAAAACGTTGTACTTTTTTTTTTACTCATTACTGCTGTATTTTATCTTCAGAATTTATGTGCAATTTTGGCAGATCTTTTTTTTTTCTCTGCAATTATGAAAAGGTACTACACATCTTTCTGAAAAAAAAATATGCATACATCTAATTCACAGATGCTTATATCATTTTCTTAAATGAATTTTGTATTCTTACATGTAAGTTTGGGGTATTAAATGTATATATTGTGGCCTTGTAATTTTACATCCCAGGATGTATCTGTTAATAAGTTAATCAAACATTGCCAAAAAAACTCCGTCCTATTCAAAACCTGTTCTAAGCACATATATATATTTGTAAATATCTCATTGTTTTCTTATGCTTATAGCAGGATAAGTATGTTTTGTGTTATTCTTTAATTAATATTTATACATGAATTTAAAAAATGTACATGACCTGCTCTGCCAGTTTATTAAAAGCAGTATTTTGAGGGAAAGAGAGAGGGGGAGAGAGAGATTATAGTAACAAAAAGCATATATTTATACTAATTAATAACTATCTGTTATAGGTTTATGTGTATGTTGTTAATTATTAAGTTAAGTGCTTTGTTGTTGATATGTAAATGAATTTTACAGAGTCCATATCAAATTAACTTTTTCAATGCGATATGCATTCAAGTTACATTATATATTCATCAGAATGTGTACTGTACTGTACATGTATGTTTTCATTATTACTGAGTTTTATTTTGTGATATTTGGTTTGCTCAATTTATTTGTATTGGATGTATTTATTCAATAGTCATGAATGATATTAAAATGAATAATTCTTGATAAATGGTTTAACTTTTGTTTCTGATTCCATTAGATTGTACTGCTGTTTGAGTCCTTGACTACAGTTATTTATTGCAGGGCCTTTAAATCCTCTGCCAAACTTACTCCTCACATAAATATTTACATCTGTGAAAGAAAGACATCAGATGAATAATGTTTCAACATATCTGGAAAGTGGTGTAAATCATATCAAAGTTAATATTAAATGATTCCTCATTGACAATATCCACCAAGTCTTTTGCTATTAGATCTACCAATGATCTGAAAGATTGACTATAATATGCTTCTTTATTAGCCGGCCTTTTAAAATTCTTATGAAGCTTAATTTATTTAAAATCTAAACAAAAAAGGGCAAAAAAGTTGCTGTTGCCTTTTTAGCTCACCTGAGCTTAAGCTCAAGTGATCTTTTCTGATACCTTTTGTAAGTAATCCGTCCATCTGTAAACTTTTCACATTTTCGTCTTCTAAATAACCACTGGGCCAATTTTAAACAAGTTGGTACAAAGCATCCTTGGGTGAAGGGGATTTTCAGTTGTTAAAATGAAAGATCAAGCCCCTTCCAAGGGGGGATAATCAATAAAAGAAAGGAATAGGGTGGAGTCATTAAAAAATCTAATTCTCAAGAACCACTGGGTCAGAAAAGCTGAAACTGATATGGATGCATCCTGGGATAATTTAGATTTTAAATTGTTCAAATCAAGAACCCCATGACTAGGTTGGGGCCACAATAGAGAATCTAAGTTTTACATTGACACACACAGGATCTGAAGAACCTCTTGGCTAGAAAAGCTGAAAGGTGTGTGAAAGCATCATGTGGTAGTAGTAGTAGTGTTGAAATCATGCACCATTGGGGATAGGATAGGGCCTCAATAGGAAATCCCAAGTTTTACATTGAAACATACAGGAAATTTTTTGCAAGAATTCTTCAGAACCTTAGGGCCAGAAAAAACTGAAACTTAATACATGGAAATTTCCTGGGAAAGGGTTGATTCTAAATTTTTCACATCTCCCCCTGGTGTAGTTTGGGACCACAATGAGTTTTACAAGGGGGATCTGCTGAAGAACAAAGGAGCCAAAGTTATTTAGACGAGCGTTGTGGTTCATGGGCCTCTTGTTTGACATAAATTTGATCTATGTTTGACATAAAATATTTATGTACAAACCGTAAACTATAGTTAACGCCGTCTTCTTCAGATTGTATCCAGTCCGTTCCTTGGGAAAATTAAAACCTATCAATACGTGTTAAAACAAAAATCTTTCGAAATTTGATCTTAATTTTTTTACATTCGTATTTCATATTTAACATGTTTACCGTTAAATATCATGATTATCTGATAAATACAGTTTCAATTTGTAAACCACAAACCGTAAACTATAGTTAACGTAATTTATAGTTTCACAATTTGTGAAACTATGATTAACAACTCTTAACTTGCCTGCCTAAATTCCATATAAGAAGAAGAATTAACTACCATATAAAGAATAAAAATGGTCATTTATTAAGGAGTACAAATCATAAGAACTTCACAATACATAATAGCATATAAAAAAGTCATAAAAAGACATTACACAAAAAATGATGTGACAGGTACAAAATATCTAACACTCGTTCAATAAATGACAATAAATCAAAAGACATATATGTACACAAAATACTACAAAACTATCACACATTTGTATCCTGAGAAATGGACTGACTAGTAACATTATTATGCAACAAAATTTTGGCCATTGAAAGGACTAGATATACAGTATGATCTAAACAAAGCAGTGATATGGGGTGTTCATCTGCCACCTTAACAAGGTAGGCTATATCAGTTCTCTAACATCTGTCCTGTCATTATACATATACATTACATATATAGGCTGCCTTGTTAACGCCCCATATCTAACCTTCACTCACAATGCATATGTACAATAGGGAAAAGAGACTTGCACCGAATATATCGTACTAAGCATAAAAACGATAAAAGGAAGGGTGCAGTGTACTCCCCTTAAAAATGATATGAACTCAGAGCCCCTGTCTCCAAGTATGATGCAGTCCGATTGACAACATGTAGCCCCTGTCTACATGGTTGCGTTGGTATTGGATATGAAGCCCCTGTCTTCACAATCCTAATGGAAACACTTGAGTCTCTTAAAATTTTAGAGTTGGGATTCTAATATACTTTTTAAAAGCAGACGAATTCCATCTGCCCATACTTTGAATCTGTAGTTCGGAGAATCCAAGTGAGGCAGCTGTGGTGGCGGCACCAATGCGGAAACTATGTGTGCCGATCGCAACTGCTGGGTGAAGTACTGGCGAGAGATAGGCAAACCATCCATGAAAGAAAACAAAGGTTCTGCGTGGGAAGAATGCTTTCTGAGGTTCAGGTAATGCAGCAGTGCTTTGTACGGGCACATTAAAGGGTCCTTAGTATTTTGTTTCAAGCGGAGTGTTGTTGTGTTTGCCTTTGAGTGATTGAAGTGGGGCATATTTATGTCTCTGAACCTGTGTATGAACCTGTTTTGTGGACTGTCGCTCCCTACAGTCAGGTTTCCAAAAAGTAGAAAATGTTGAGTTGTACTCTTTGTTTTCGTTATTTCTCCGACTCGTAAGAAGGCACAAAATGCAAGGGTAAACATGGCACGTAAAAGTGATTTCGTGAAATCCGATGACGTGGTGAAATCCAAAGCATGAATAACTTTCCTCAACACTACTGGGGTTATTGGAAGCCTTGGGTCAGTCGTTGGTTTAGATTTACGGTATCCCTGGAGCATTTTGCGGATGATGAAATGTTGTGTTATATCTGAATTGTTTCCGAGTTAGAAGATGAAACTCAATGAGGATACTAGTGTGGAAGTGGTAGATGCGGCAAAACCTTTCTGGTAGCAGTGAGCGATAAA
Organism: Saccostrea cuccullata; assembly: GCF_032062105.1. Lineage (NCBI taxonomy): Eukaryota > Metazoa > Mollusca > Bivalvia > Ostreida > Ostreidae > Saccostrea > Saccostrea cuccullata. Next base: position 221,895 of record NW_026929545.1, on the reverse strand, counting down.
AAGTGATAGGTGTTGCACACAAGGTGGTAGCGGGGATGCTTGGTTCCCAAAAGTCTGTTCAATAAAGCATTTGTATGATGAAAAGGCTGATTTGTAAGCCAATAGAGTGGACGGCGATAAAGAATTTCGAACCAATAGGTCAGCTGTACATGTCAGATCTTCACTAAACTTGAGGGGACTGGTGTTGGCCTTCTGTTCATATGAGGGAAGCGTGCCCGAAATTCCTTCACCTGCAAACGAGAAAGTAAGTCAGCAGCTGTATTAGATATTCCTTGTATGTTTGGCCTGGAAATGGATATTGTGTTTAAGTGAAAGAACCATAAAACACCGCATCAGTTGCATAAGATGGGGGTCTTTTGAGGTATTTTTGTTTATAACGTGCACAACAGCCATGTTGTCTGAATGTAGAACCACCGTACAGTTTTCCAAAGAAAGGGCCCAAATCTCTAATGCGATGACAATAGGTAGGAATTCTTGTTTTGAAATATGGTATTTTAACCACTCTTGGTGAACTCGTGGTAAAACCACTTTGTACGAAAAGTGCATCCGAATCCTATGTTACTTGCATCGATGAAGAAATGCAGTGAAGAGGAAGAATGAGTTATACCGGATGGAAAAAAGGCCCTGCCGTTAAAATGTTCTAAAAACACACCCCAGGCACGCAAGTCGGCCTGTGCCTGTGAGTTAAGACGACGGTGATGGTATGGTTTCTTAAGGCCAATCGTTAGGTCGATAAGACGTCTCAAGAAAGTGCGACCGGGTGGTACGACGTTACACGCAAAGTTCAGCATACCAATCAAGGACTGCAATTCTTTCAACGTTGCAGAATGCTTTGTTTGAATTTTTTTGATTTCTGCCTTTAATTGTGTTAATTTATCCAAAGATAATCTGATTTCCATCTTCAGCGTATCTAACTCTAGACCCAAGAATGTGAGGGTAGTTGTTGGGTAAACAGTTTTTGCCGATTTGATAGGCAGGCCAATGTCTTTAGCTAGTTGGTAAAAAGCTAGTAGAGCACAGTAACACTTTGAGGAGTTAGATGGACTTATGAAAAGAAAATCGTCCAAGATGTGTACACAATGCAAAACCGAAAATTTTGATTCAAGGATTCTTTGAAGGGCTGAGCTGAATTTTTCAAAGAGGTTACAAGAATAACTTAGGCCAAAGGGAAAGGTTTTGTCAAAGTAATACTTGTTGTCCACCACGAAACCTAACAGTTCAAAGTCATCCGGGTGAATAGGGATTTGTTTATAAGCATTTTCAAGGTCTGTTTTGGCTAACAATTAAAGCACCCCTTCCCAATTGTTTGATTATTGTGATGGCTGTGTCTACTGACTGGTATTGAACTGTACAGAACTCTTTAGGAATGTTATGGTTAATCGAATCTCCTTCAGGGTAAGATAAATGATGGATCAATCGAAATTCCCCAGCTGCTTTTTTGGGCACCAATCCTAAGGGTGATATCTGAATATTTGGAAATGGAGGGCTCAGATAAGGTAAGGCGATACGGTTTGCACTCAGATCACTTATGAGCTTACTACGAAGAATTACATCATTACCCTTAAGAGACGAGAGGTTTTTTGATATCCGAAATGCGCGTTGACCTTGATATGGGATTTTAAAACCGAAAGTAAACCCTTGTATTAGAAATGAAGTCAAAGCTGAATCATAGCCCTCAAGATAACTAGACAGTTTATCGACTCTAATCGGTGTTATGATCGTTTTATCCTTTTTACTTAGACAAAGGTGCTGGCTTATCTCGATATCCCCAGTGAACTTGTGGAGTCTGTCATCTGTTTCATATTTGGATGGTTTACTGACAGGAGAAAACTATAAACAAATATTTCCATTTCTTTTTGTTTTCTTTGTGATAACTCTTAGAAAGTTAGTTGTCAATGAGTTGATTTCTTGATCGTTTTACCGGAATATAAATTTCGCCAAGCAGCTAAGGAGGCCTAATATGCATGTAAATCTCCTGCGTCTGGTTTTGTGTCTGACGCTAAGTGGGCGGGACGTATTGAAATTGACATTGGAGGCCTCGTGCAATTTTAATCTTTTAAAATCTAAATTTACCATTTTATTTCAAATGAAATGGAAATGTAAGAATTCACAGTCTAGTTAGTAGAGTATACCTAGGACATCAACGATAGTTGGAAACGTGGGGGTAATTTGCAAAACGGGCAAAGCCCGTTATGCCTCAATTATCCCACGTTTCCAACTATATCGTTGATGCCATGGCATACTCTAACTAGACGGTGATTCTTTAAATAAGGGCCATTTCACAATTGGCGCACGAGCAGAAGCGATGAAATATTCCTGCGACCGAAAAACTTTGATTTGGATCGTAAACTGTTGCTGAAATAATCGCATATGAAAAAGTATTCCTACGAAATTCGCACGATCTAAAGCGACCGTTGTGCATTAAATCTTACGATATATCTTGCTTCTAGATAATGCGAAAGGATCGCACGAGTGATCAGGTGATCGGACGATTGAACGTGCACCAATGCGGCTGGACGTAAGACGCTCGTGCAATCATGCGTTTCCTGGCACGAATGATCGTGCGAGTGAGAAGGGGAATATATATATACTACCCGTTTCCGACCCTCGTCAGTCGAATGCAAGAAATGTCGCCCAAAAAGATGACAAAAGTTACAGGTAAAGCCAAGATAAATCGTAGTAAGAAGGCCCAGGAGGAGGAGGAGGAGGCCCACGACCTGCGCAGCAGCCGAGCCCTGTTCATAATCCGCCTGAGCTTGTCGACACGACGAGGGGGAAGAGCCACCAGACCAACCAGTTGAGCCTTTAGAACCTTATGGGTACAGTGAGGATGAGGACGAGGAAGATCCTAGCAAACGTAAATCCTTGGACCTGACTCCAGGGCAGGAACAAGAGCTTGCAGACTTTTACCAGGAAAACCCTGCTTCTATGATAAAAGTCGGAATGACTTTTAAAAATCTAAGAAAAAAGATCGCCTGATTCAGGAAAAAGCTGCAGCTATGAATTTGACTGGTGCGTAAATCAAAATAATATTATTGAATATTTTAATTGATTTGTTTTATATTTCATTGTTAAATATTTTAAATTCTTAATGTTAACCAATTCTGGCATTTGTTTCTTTTCAGTAGCAGACATCTGGCTCTGGTATAGATCCCAGCGGACCATCCTGGGCAAGCTCCAGAAAAAGCAAGAGTGACCAGAAAAGATGCAACCTCACAGCAAGGCAGAAGTGGGTGGAAAGAAACTTAGGCTTCCTGAGAAGGCATATAGTGCACCGGCCACAGGGATCCCAGCTCGGACAAGTACCAGCTGATGAAGAGGACGAGGATAGTGAGCCCTCCTCCTCGGTTACACAGGCACCCACGAGGAAGAAGCAGAGAAAGAAGAAGGACTTGGATACAGCAATCATTGACCTGTTGGAGAAGACTGACAGGCAGACGGTTGACCTGACTGCAAAGTCGACGCAGCAATGAGCCACAGCAAAGAAGAGAAGACCAACGTCTTCTATGTCTTTCATGTCTTTGTCGACGACGAATAAGTAACGCCTGCACGACCAAGATTCTGTATACCAAGCAGACGGCGAGGAGTAATGGTGAAGCAGCATCCATGGTCAAATGTGGTCTGAAACAGAGATGCTTATACAGGGTTTACAAATGCTAGTGGCAAAACATGGGGAATTGAAGCTGATAAATCGTACATAGTAAAACGTTGTAAGATTACATGAGACACGTTGAGCAACAGTCTCATGGTAGCACAACACACGCATATACAGCTGCGATACACCTTACGACTTTAACAATCGTGCATCACTCTTGCGATTACACAAAACGTTGTAAGACGCTCGTAATAATATTCGTGCGTTGAACTGCGATAAATGTGGATCGCATTTGGTCGCGTCTGAATAGTGTGCATGTCAACTATTTTGAGGAGACTTGATGCGACCACTAAAACGCATTCAACGAATGCGAAACATCGTGCAACGTATGCGAGAGCTCGGCAAAGCGTTGTAAAGTGCTCGTGCGCCAAGTGTGAAAGGGCATTAAACTGCATGACGAATGGCTTATACTTCGTCATCTTCCCATATTTATGTACATAATACATGTAGTCTTATTTTACCATTACACGTACCTGTTTACAGTATATAACCTCCCATTTTCTTTACACAAGAATATTTAGAGGACCACCAGTCTTAACTTGAGCAGGCTTTTGACAAATAGATAAATGTCACAAAGCATTCTACATTCTTCTCAAGTTAATCATATTGCAAAAAAAAAATCGGTCTTGTGCAACTAAATACTGATCTTGCATTCTAACAACTTGCTCATATTTTGACTAAGGTTACATACCAATTTTAGACCGTATCATTGTTTTTGATTAATACTCAATTTGATGAGAGACAAAGTAACAGATTCTAGATTTTTACAAATCTTGCAAAAATGATGCATCTATGGATGCATTATCATTACATTTATTTGTCGTGAGTGTTTAATTTTCCTGCTAATTAATTTCAAGGTATTACTCTTTGTGAAGATTTGACTATGAAGTTTCTAGTATGAAGAAAAAATACTCAAAGTCTTAGCAATCCGGACTGACAATCACATCGATTCGTTGGAAAGAAAAACCTTACAATTTGGAAACTTAATTTTTGGTTTAGTTAAGACAAGATGCTTTCTTTAATACAGAAGTTTATTTGCAATATTAACAAGTTCTATATTAACTACCCAATATAATCAGGCTTACGTGTACCATATAGCACTGCTATCAAACCCATGCTAACATCCATAGATTTTGAAATTGAGGATATTTTTTAAATAAGTATCTCGAACTAAATGGTTAATTATAACCAAAAGTCAAAAAACCATCCAAATTCACGTAATTTCAAAAATTCTCTATCTTTGCTTCCGAATATGTGGGAGAAAAACTGCTTGCGTGATAACTTTAAGCATGCTTCTAATTCAGCCAACTTTGCGCTAAGTTGATCATATAACTAATATAAATGAAAATTCATTTATACGTTGGATTGTAGGGCTTATTGATAAAATATTTTGAGTTTGCATCACATATTTATATCATTCATTACCTCTTCTAGGACGAAAGCTGCGTGAATACATGTACATGTATTAATGCTCAGGAGTTCTTTACCAAATTGTAGATTGTCGCATGACTGTTTAATGACTGACAGGTCTAATGCGTAACCTTTGTCTTTTAATAATATATCAAAAATAGGAAAATAAACGAAAGAACAAAATAATGAGGATAGATGTTTCGCCAGTCATCCTGCTGTGTAAATGAAGTGATAATGAGACTGTCAGATTAGAAGAGACTGCGAATCGATTTCACACATTGTGGTTCATCGTCTCTACGAATTAGAATTCACGATGTGTATTTCTATGTCATAATTGTTTGTTCCCCTGAAACACCCCATTAAGAAGATTTTGTCTGGTTCTGACTAGATGAAATATTCGAAGTAAATTTGTTCATTAAATATGTCATATATTAAGATGTAATGAATTATATTGAGATATTAAAAAGTATTCAAGCTTAAAAATCCATTTCACAATACAAAATAAGGGCAGAGCAAACACAGACTCCAATACATCAGAATTGGGATCAGATGCCATGGAAGAGTGAGCATCCACTGTCGACCGGTCACATCCACTGTGTGCTCCTTTGTCATGATTAGGAAATAACGGAAAAATCCGTCGACAATTCAGTGTGTAAATAATGGCCTAACAATAAGTATGAAAGACGTCAGTAAGCATTTGAAATTGTATTTGCTGACAAGGTAATTGCATCGAACATAGAAGTTACGAAATGAGACTGCTGATATTCTTGTTTCAGCAACTTGTTTGTCAATAACTTACTTCGTTTCAAAAAATTTTCATATGTACGAGCATGTATCGAATCAGCTGAGAGATATACGAGGGTCATTCAAAAAGTTCGTAGACTTTTGCCCTAATTTTTTTATTTAACGTCATATTACATCCAAATTTGGTACACATATTTTAACAACAAATTCGAATAATTTGAGTAAAAAATTTGGAATATAACTTCATATTTATAAAAGTTATAGAAGATTTAGAACAGCAAAAATGGGGTCACTGAGCAATGTCAAAATTGAATAATTTACTAATTTTCAATTTATAGTATCTAAAGCCATACCTCTAATAAATGGAGCTGAAACGAAATTTAAATTACATGTTTAAATTTTGTCTTGCTGTATTACTTAAGATGCTATCAGGTAATGTAATATACCGCTCCGTTTAAAAGATATCAGTTTCTAAAGACATATGGACTTGATTAAAAATGGCAAAAGAACATGACGTTGGAGGACGTCACGCAGCAGCAAGTAGCAATAAAATTTTGCTTTGCATTTGGGAAACTTCTTTAACAAACTTAAAAGATTCTGTACAAACCAGGAAATATACGAAAATAAGCTGTGTATTTGTATAAATATGGAAAATACAACTTTTGAGTGGTAGGGAATTTGAATCGGACGATGGATGGTCTGCAAAGAAACAGGCTTTAGTTAAAAACCTTGTCAAAAGAGTTAGGAACGTCATTACACGTGATGTGCGTTTCACTGTTGCGGAAGTAATCGAGTTACACGTACGCGGTAAAAAAATTGAAAACACTGGCAACCCAGTTCAAGCTATTTGCACAATTGTTAGCAAACTAGGTGTTAAGTGTTATAGACACGTTTTATGAATGGAGAAGACGCTACAAACCGTGAATGAAATTAAAAAGAAGAGTAATTTTGAGAAACTTTCTCGGCGGTGTTTTTGACATTACAATGTTGATTAACCATGCTCCGTGGTAACAAAACATGCTGTTTTAAAAATTGGTTAGCTTGAGTTCTATTTAATCAAATGGAATAAAAAAGTTAACTTCATACTTCGACAAAATAAATGTTTTCTTATTTACGATAATGTGTTCATCTATCATCTTGTAATAATAATATGACGATTTTCTGGAACAAAATCATGTCTACGTATTTTTTGAATGACACAAACACAAATATGTAAATCACACAACACAGTATGCAGGTGATGAAGGTATATTGCTGCATAAGTTTGGGTGGAAGTTGACAATTGAAAAGTTAAAGTCATCACGTTTATCATAAAGCTTTGTTGTTAGATTACCATTAATGTCTCTTTCAAGTAAAACATCTAAATATGAAACATGTGTCAGACTCTGTGCTATCTTTTATTTTAAGTTCACCGGGATATATCGTATCGACAGAAGTATGGAAATCACCATCGTTAATTGACAATACGTCGCAGATATATCTAAATGTCGATTTGAAAGCAACAGCAAATGTTTTCTACTTTTCACGTTTAAGCTTTTGGACAAATTCTAATTCATATGAATGCAAAAAAATAGGTCTGCCAATAATGGGGCGCAATTGGTACCAATGGGAATTCCAAAAAACTATTGGAAAATCTGGTCTCCAAAACCACAAAGATACTGTCAATCAGAAACTCAAGCATCTTTTTAATATGAACCTCGGAGTACTTGTGTGTACAATCCGAATGTTTTTAACAAAATAATTTTGCAAATGATCAATGACAAGGTGAGTAGATTTACAAGTTCAATTTTGGTATCAAAATACCTGGACTTTAACTGATCGTGATTATTTATACCACTTCTTGAATATATTGTTGCACAGTAAGTGATTTAAAAGATCATATCTTTTGTTCCTTTTCATGTTTATACAATGTGACACAGAAATTTCAAAAAACTGAGTTGAAATCAAGCAGGGACTATGTGTATGGGAAAAAAGAAGGAAAAAAAGCGTTTTTCGTAAATCTGTGTTAAACAGAGAGTAAAATTCTGTAGTCCCTGCAAATTAGTTAAAAAAACAGTAGATTCATATCCAGTTGTTGCATATCCTGGTTTGACCCTATATACTAGCAGTTCATGTACGTATATTGTGAGTAGAGCTTAATTTTCTTTATCTATTACCCTTTCCTTACAGGACGAACAAAAATCTTATCAATTTAACTAAAACGAATTTGCTTTTTTTTCATTTTCATTTTCCATTTTATTACGCTTGTGTGAGTAAGAGACCTGCACAAAACTGTAGAATGCACGCAGCAGCTGCTAAGATGGCTGACCACTGAATCTTTGGACTGGCAGACGTATACGACTCGTCCAGCTTACCATAAAACATCACCAAACAAAGGGATATAACGAACACTGAAAAAAGCACAGCAATAATAAGTAGTAAGAAGATGGAAACTCTATTAATACGCGGTTTTAAAGCTGATTTCTAGATAAAGCCTTCCATTAAAGGCTCAAGTTCTTAGGGGAGAGATGGAATTTTTTTTCTAACTTGGAAACTGACCTGATATAATACAGACTGCAGACACTGTCAGCTGTTTATGGTATATCCATGATTGTGGGATGCTTGTATCAAACTTCTTAGAGGTAAGAAGAACTAATGAAGCTACCATTAAAGACCAACCAAAAAGTCCCAAAGCTTGTAGGATGTGGTACCATACTGTAATAAGAGAATCTGTTCCACTTTATATGATTAGATGTGTACCTCATAGAATACTAGTATTTACATCCACTGAATATATATTTTCTCCTTTATTTTTCACTAGGCAGGGTATAGGGAGAACAAAAATACTATAATTAACTATTAATAGTTTACTGTAGTTAAGTAAAGACTAGAGGTACTGTGAGCGATGAGCTCACTAAATGATACCCCCGCCTCCATGTAGTTATAATTGCAAAGTCCATGTTTTGCTGTGGCCGGGAAACCCAAAATATGTGTCGGATCAAAAAGTAAAATAGGAGGTGCACAATGGCAATATGTAATAAAGATTCTGTGAAAGTTTCATCAAATTTCATTCAGTGGTATGAGTGGAGTTGCGGATAAGAGATGGGTACCCCAAAACGTAACAGACGGACGGACGGACGGACGGACAGACGGACGGAATTAACGATTACTATATACCCTCCCGCTTTTCAAGCGGGGGGTATAAAAATCAAAATTTCAATGCAATTACTTGAGTAAATCAAAGTTATCACTACAGAGTCGAAGTAATCTGCCTATAGTAAATTAAAGTTTTCATAGTGATCTCTACAAAAGTTAATAATCAAAGTTTTCATCAGGCGCGGATCCAGGAATTGAAGTATGAGGGGGCGCCAAAAGTAGGCAGTGGCTCCAGGGCGAAGCCCGGAGGGGGCTCAGGGGGCGAAGCCCCCGAAAGCTCCTGGATTCTAGAGTTTTTGTAGGGTAGAAATGAGGTCTACCGAGTAGACATTTTTATATTCTCTCGACGAAACTATGATTTACGCTAACTTTGACAATTGGGGGGTAGGGGGGGGGGGTACGCCCCCCTTAAATCCGCCACTGTTCATAGTGTCAAAGTTATTTCTATAGTAAATCAAAGTTTTTATAGTGTCAACGTTATAACTATAGTAAACCAGAGTTTTCATAGTGATCATTTTGGTAAATCAAAGTTTTTATACTCCCAACGTTATCACCTGACTATAGTAACTCAAACTTTTCATAGTGATCACTAAAGTATATCGAAGTTTTCATTCTGATCAATATAGGAAGTCAAAGTTGTCACCATGCATGTAGTAAATTAAAGTTCTAATAGTTATCAATGTAGAAAATCAGCAGATATCATAATTCAACTTACCGCTTGATACCATTACTTTACCCCTCCCCCTCCCCAGTCCCTTTAAATGACAACGTTTTCATTGGTTTCTCATCTGGACAAAACACACTCTGGAATCTTTCACTACCAAGTGGGTCTAAAACTTAAAGGACATAATAGTTTTAAAATTAACTCACCCAGTCATCAAACAGCGACACTACCCCTCCCAATCAAATGATAACTTACATGGGCATTTTACTGTCAGAATTTATTTTGAAAACTTGTATGTCAAAATATGTTGAAATACATTAATTTATAGAAAATGAGATTAAGTATTCTTACAAACCCAGCATTGTATGGATTTTATTCGACTTCAAGAAATCAACATCACTGGAGAAATTACTTCCTTAATCTTATCTTTTAAAAGTATGGACCTGCGATCGACTGCCTGATTAAAGAGAAATTTCAGACTACTAGTATTACTGTCACTTTCAATTACTAGTTTCAGAAAAATCTGCGCTAATTTTGGAAAAGAATAATGATTCTGTTTATAGGTAAACATTAGCACTAATTGGTGATTGAGGAAAATTTAATACACTTCATCTTCTCAGGCTAATAAAGGCAAGAATTCATTCAGCAGTAGAAAAACAACATTAGTCCCCTCTTGTTGGTTTTATCATTTCAATCGTCTCGTCTGTTCTTTCTTGTTTGTCCACCATACTACAGTTACAAACAAGATGTATTTGTGAAACACTGATGGTAGCTTATGGCGAGGATTGAATCTTCTCAAATGTATATCAAACTCTAAAGGTCAAGGTCAAAGGTGTTGGTACCCAAAGAAAGGTCTTGTTACAAGGAATACACTCTTGTATTTCTTATGACACATGACTTGTGTATTCTTGTGACAATACCTTTCTTTGGGTAGCACCAAATTTGACTTTTTGACCTTGACCTTGGAATTTGACCCACTTTTACCAAAAAAAATATCAACCTTTAACCTTGGGCATAACTTTTGAACAGTTGGTGCAAGGTCTTTCATACTTCATATGGTATTCATTGACCTTTCAGTGATTATGAATATTTTTGACCTTGACCTTAGATTTTAACCCTTTAACAATGGCCATAACTTTTGAACAGTGCAAACTAAGGCTTTCATATTTCACAACTGCATTCCTTGTGATGAGACCTTTCCAAGGATTCCAACAATTTTGACTTACGTTTGAAAAACTTAATCTTCGCCGTAAGCTGCCATACGGGGCATCAGTGTTTCACAAACACATCTTGTTTTACAGGTAATGCTCATGTAAAAAGGTGAAACGCCGTCTCTTTGATGCAAGTACTCCATGTTTAAGTTTTTGAAAACTGGATCAATGTTCAAGGTCATGGAATAAAAAAAATCTTTATTCAGAACAAGTAATGATACGAAATAATATAAAAGCCGCAAAGGCCAGGAGCAAGGTTGATCATTTTGTAAACCTTCAAGTTAAGAAAATGAAGTCAAAATGCAAAGTATACTCAGAAAATCTTGTTACACGAGATGCAGATGTGAAATATGAAAGCCCTGTTTTCTTTTGATGATGATGACCAAGGTAAGTTTTTGATGCAGACGGACAGACGAACTAATTCAATTCACTGTCCCAACGCTCTTGCAAATTGGGAAACAATGATCTTCAATTTTTGATTCCCACCACATCTTTATTCAAAGTAAAAAAGAGGGCTCAAAGCACAACTCTTTGACAAGCAAATACAGAAGTTTAATATTAAAGTACAAAAAATATGAAGAGAAAATTCATATTATTTCGTAATTGATTGTCACATGTGGGTTGGATTGAGGTGAGACCAGCTGCCCTAGCAAAAAAAGCTAAAAATAGTGATATTTTACTCTTGAAATCTTTATATATGTTATCCCTGAGTTCACAAATTTCAGCCCCCTGAGACACCACTAACAGCGACCCAAGACCCCCCTGCTTCCTAAACTTTTTAACTATTCGGGCTAAAGCCCACGGTCAGTTTAAATTAGCCTTATACATATACAGTGTAACACATCATCTCAGGAAAAACCATTATGTTCTAATGGACTAGTACTAGGTTTTATAATTATCATCCCATACCTGGTTCCTCCGTAAAGAATGCTGGAATAATTTGGCACGACAGGTAATCACAGTATTTTGCTACCCACAAACCATAAGAAACATCGGGTAATTGGAACCATGAATGGCTGAAGCAAGCTAGGCTGTACAAAACGTTGGCTGTAATTAGAAGTACGATCGATATCCGCTCGTATATCAACTTAGAAGAGTTTATATTAACTATCATATCCGTGAAAAATACAAACGTGAATAAAATAACTGTTGTATAGTGTTCATAAAATGTCTTATTTACAATTTGAAAGAATTTCTACTTGGCTGCGGCCTATCACAATGGATTCCACCTGACGCTTCCGGTAATTGTAACCATTTACTCGCACGTGACTCGACAAACTCGTAATTATTATACAGTTAAAATATATCGCTGAGGGAGTTAGCAAGATTCCAGTTCTTCAAAACCAAGACTATTTCCCGATTAGCAACATCCCAGTTCCCCAAAGCCAGAACTATTTCCCAAGGAGCATCCGAGGGAAATCGTCCTGGTCGAGGGGAACTGGAATCTTGCTAACTCCCTCAATGTTATACTTTTTAACTGTTTTATTATACCGATACAAAAGTTAAAAAAAATGAGCATTACGAATGACGGGGAATTAGCTTTCGGAGCGGGCATAACACACTAGACTAAAGCTCGGGGATAAGTCCAATAACATACTGCATTATACCGATACAAAAGTAAAATCTAGAGGATTACGGATAACCGTGAATTAGCTTCCGAAGCAGGGATTAGCTTATTTGACTATCGCACAGAGATTAGTCCACTAACAGTGATTTCTAGGGAATTATTACCATTTAACTATGTAATTTTTATATATATAGGGAAAAATCAATAGAGGTATAATAAAACATCCTAAGCACTAGTAGTATCATGTATTGCTATATATCGTATAATGGTAGGAATAGTGGAATTTTTTTTAATGTTTAAATTTATATACAGTTATGAAATGATATGTGAATTTTGTGCGCAAGAATTTCATTCACTTCCAAAACGGAACTACATTTTAGCTCTACTGATCAAAGAAGAGCTTATGCGATTGTTAGGTGTCCGTCCGTCTGCCTGTCTGTCTGTAAACAATTTTTCAAAATGCTACTCCTACAGTTTTGGTCTGATTTCAATATACAGTGAAATATCAGTATCTCGAAGTTGAAGGGACCTGGACACGACTTCGAGATATCCAGGGGTTCGAGATATCCAAAATTATCTTCCAAAGTCGAATTAAAAATGTCCCGTTTTTTCGTATATATCCATGCATAACACTATCCTGTAATAGTGTATTACCAAACATGTAGTCTTTATGGTAAAGACTCAAGCATAATTTTGCAATAAATATTAAGAAAAACAACGTCGCACACAATAAGACTCGGTTTTTGAATTCGATGAACGGTGTTACCATGGTGACTAAAATATTTTAGAAATGCTACTCCTCATACAGTTTTGGTCTGATTTCAATATAACTTGACACACAGGTAGACTACATCAAGATATCTAATTCTGTGTATCGATTTTTGATATCGATGACAAGTAATGTCATGGTGAATAAAATTGAAATTTCTCAAAAATGTATTTTCAAAATGCTACAGTACTTCTTCTACAGTTTTGGTTTGATTTCAATAAATCTTGCCAAGAAAAAGACTAAACCAATGATGTTTTTAAAAGTTTATTGCTGTTGCAAAGTTAAAAGTTCACATGCTACTTTTACTTTGTTATAAGTATAAACCAGTAGAGCTACAGTCTCGTCAGAGACTTCTGGTTCCTTTCCTTTCAGAAAATCACCATCAGTTTAAAACAACTCTTTCTGAAGTATTTTAAAGGAGAGTTAATTCTATGTAATTGACTACTCTTTACATATGCCACAAGTTCGACATCTCATTATTACACTTCTCGGTGGAACATCTTCTACAAAAGGAGAAAAAACTTACATTTCGATATTAATTTTTTCAATAAGAAAAATAAACTGACATTCATGTATGTAGTAAAAGGGGATATTGTATGGGGGAAACTTTCCATTCAGACCATTTTTTTGTCCTTGGCCCTTTTGGTATGAAATGGAACGTTTGTGTTTAGCTTAGTTTTTACAAAGGATTATTGACTCCTAAGATGTATCGCTTGATAATCGTTGATATCACTACAAGATGACTTCTAAGATTTTTGTTCCAAGTAAGTGACTCCTCAAGTTCAAATAGGTGATTTGAATATTAACAGAATACTTCCGGCTATCACGATTATAGGCTTTGATAGGGCCTTATTATAGGGTGTCCAAATCAGTGTCATTAATTCCCATCTGAAGGTCGACAGCTTGAATGCGGACCCTGACCATGCATTTATTCCGTGCTTCTTCTGCTTCAGGCATTAAGCCGCAGGCATTTGTCATTTCCTATTTTCTCTTCCTTTGTACACCGACATCAACAGACTTTACCTGACAATCAGTTATTACATTATCTACAAACAGAAACATTAGCTATTTATATAACTCAAACATATAGTAAATATAATTTTACACACTGACTTGACGACTGATTTTCCGTTATTTCCCGATCATGACAATGGAGCACACGGCGGGTGTGACCGGTCGACAGGGATGCTCACTCCTCTATGGCACCTGATCCCACCTCTGATGTTTCGGAGGTACGTGTTTCCGTATGACATCTGCACGAAGTGCGTTGGACCGAATTATCTTGCAAACCAAAATGGAAGTATAAATAGACGAAATGTTCGGTGATCTCAATTTCAGGGTTAGGAGGGCTATTAACAACAACCATAAGGAATGTTTTGTTGCGGAAACAGTGAAAGAATATGCGAGGAACACACGGTTAGTATTTATTTTGAGATGACAGTTTAAAAACACGGAGAAATAAATCAAGAAACAGCGCACTTTTTTGTGCGCAATAAATATACTTGTCAGTTTTTTTTAATGGGTGGCGCTGTAGCTCTCCGGTCTGTCAATTTTTTTTTCGGAGAGCTACAGTTCGGCAGCAGATGCTTTCATCATCTCGTACTTCTCCTGGTTTTATCCGGATTGCGACGTCTATAGATTGTGACGTAACGAAAGGAAAGTCAGCATCGGTTTAATAAAACACATATATATAATATTTATACTGACTATGAGGATAAAAGCAATTTTTTTTGTCTGCGCCTTGGGGGACGATGAACATGCTATTGTCCTCATAGTCAGTAAATAGGAGTATAATGAAATTGAAAAGTCGCAAGTGTTAAGCTGTCGATTTTGGTAAAATCTTTGATTTCAAATTTTCCCAAAGTTCCATGGAATTTTTAAGTATCCACATCTGATTTACACCACTTCTCGAATATATTGTTGCACAGTACTCTTCAAGTTTCTCCTTCACTACTGTTAATATCTTATAAATAACCATTAATTCTGTGCATGCCTTTAATTTAGGATTTGTTGTGCTAATGGTCGATATTCCACTGCGGTCATGCAGAGAGAGACTTATTAAGTATGGACTCCCTTTTATGAAGAGAAGTCAACTGAAGGTTAAAAAAACCCTTTATTTTTAAGTGACAGATTCAAGAATACATATAATTCCTAATTTTCTGTAAAACCCCTGTTTATTTCATGAAACCTCAAAAATTCACTGACAAATAATTATTCAGAGAACAGACAGGTATTTTTAATGAAATGCAACTCATCTTGTAGTGTCTTAATATAAAACGAAATCATATGTAACACGAAAACAATTATTTTATGATGATGTAAATGTTGCTATATTTTCGAGATTATTTGAAAAGCAACTGCGGTGTCATTAATTTTCCTGGGTTTCTTTGTTGTATCAATTTACACACAAGCTGCCTCCTTCATTAGTAAATTGTATTTTGTTGACCATCAAATTTCATTGTCGAGCGCAACCATAAAAAAAGAAAATGGATATTAAAAAAGAAATAAATCCCCAATAAAAAAATAATGAAATTTTGACTTCAGCATAGTTCAAGATAATGTTCAGACTCCAGACTATCTGGCCTGAAAGCAGCAATATATTGTGTTATATTTAAAATCGGAGTTCGAGCCATCAAGAGTCACCTTTACATAACATTCTTTATATCCCCCACTTGAAAAGTGGGGAAGTATATAGTGATCAGGATGCCCGCCCGTCCGTCCGCCTGTTACGCTTGGGATACATATCTCATATAGATCTACCACTGAATGGAATTTAATGATAGTACAATTCTCTACGTAATTAGCGTCTCTCAAATGGCGACATTGATTCTCATTGGTTAAGAAATTATTAACATCAGCAACTTTAAGTTGTTGTTGACAGCAATGAGACGACTTAAGTCCCACTTTAAGCCTTTACTTTTTGATCTGACACCTATTTCGGTTCTTCCAGAGCAAAACATGGACTTTGCCTTTATAATCATATGGGAGGCGGGGTAACATTTAGTCAGCTCTGTGCTCACAGTACCTCTAGTAATTAGGTACTGCCATTTTGAAATTTGTCTGAGACTGATTGTTTTCGCAAGGGATGGACTATTAATTAAAAAGAAAAAATGGTTCCTGAGTAGAAATAATTTAGAGTAATAAAATATAGTTTAAAATTTGTACATGGTTTAGTTGAAAAACTTAGCTTTTTTGGATGATGGGAGAAGCGCACATATCGTAAATATTTTTTTAAAACGATTTTTGAAACTTGGTATGAAATTTTCTTAAACAACGGTATATTTGGAGGCATGGATTCCGTTCCTTGGACCATGCTTTTATGAAATCATAACGAATGTTCAAGAAGAGATAATGTATCGACCATCTATTGTACATTATCGCCCATCCAATTACCACACTCCTACAGACAGTGCAAATGGTTTTTTCATCTCTTTGCACTTTCCTCGTCTATATAATCTGATGACATTTTCATATTTCATTAGTCAAGAAGATAATGACATGTATGTAATTATACCCCTTCGGTGCTTCAATGTTAATATTTCTTAGTGGTCAGTCAACTAAAATAATTCTTTTTTCTCTCTTATTGGATTATTCCATTTTAGAAAAAATATTTACATTTAGTGAGTTCGCCATACAGCAGGCTAATGCTCCAAATGTTGTAATCAACTGTTTTTATTGGAAAAAAAGATGTGTTTGTGAAACACAAAGACCCTGTACGCCAACATAACGAAGGTTATACTTTCTCAATTGCAAATCAAATATGGTGGTGCCCAAAGTGAGGCATTCTCACAAGAATTCAATATGAAATCCCTAGCACCACCTGTACAAAAGTTATGACCAAGATTTAAGTTTTTTTAAATGAAAGAAAAAGTGAGCTAGCTCACATACCCCACGCTCCCCCATAACTTGACGGTGAAACACATTTAATGAAAGGCACAGTGCACTTTAAATACATGTACATAGTATAGATCAAAAAGAGCAATAATTGCAAAAAATCTTCACATCAAAATGTCTTGCATATGAGGACATTTAAATGTGGAATGAAGTTTCTAGATAAATTATGGAATCAAAATTTCTTGAAAATATACAAATCCACACATTAATTTGAAGTGGGGGGAGAGGGGTGAGAAATTTTCTTGAATAATAGGCAAAACTCTTTGGGATAAAATAATGGAATATGTCTTAAATATCAGCATAGGTTGACGAAACTATGTACAACAGTTTAAGAGGAGTGGTGCTAACAAACTGTTCATCTCTATATTCAAAATATGGCAAAAAAGTCTAAGTTGAAAAGTGTGGAAATTCCCGGAAAAATAAAGGAATCGGAATTTCCTGGTAATATGCACATCTACACATTGTGTCCTAAATATCTGCAAAGTTTAACGAAATTCTGTGCAGCGGTTTATGAGGAGTTGCGCTGACAAACTGTTCATCTCTATATTCAAGGTATGGCCAAATGCCTAAGTTAAAGGTGCGGAAATTCCCGGAAAAATAAAAGAATCGGAATTTCCTGGTAATATGCACATCTACACATTGTGTCCTAAATATCTGCAAAGTTTGACGAAATTCTGTGCAGGGGTTTATGAGGAGTTGCGCTGACAAACTGTTCATCTCTATATTCAAGGTATGGACAAAAACCTAAGTATTTAGTGCGGAAAGTCCTGGAAAAAATAATGGAATCGGAATTTCCTGGTAATTGCACTCTACACATTGTGTCCTAAATACCTGCAAAGTTTGACAAAATTCTGTGCAGCGGTTTATGAGGAGTTGTGCTGACAAACTGTTCATCTCTGTATTCAAGGTATGGTCAAATGCCTAAGTTAAAAGTGCGGAAATTCCCTTTAAAATAAAGGAATCGGAATTTCCTGGTAATATGCACATCTACACATTGTGTCCTAAATATCTGCAAAGTTTGACGAAATTCTGTGCAGCGGTGTATTAGGAGTTGCGCTGACAAACTGTTCATCTCTATATTCAAGGTATGGCCAAATGCCTAAGTTAAAATTTGGAAATTCCCGGAAAAATAAAGGAATTTTGGAATTTCCTAGTAATATGCACATCTACACATTGTGTCCTAAATATCTGCAAAGTTTGACAAAATTCTGTGCAGCGGTTTATGAGGAGTTGCGCTGACAAACTGTTCATCTCTATATTCAAGGTATGGCCAAATGCCTAAGTTAAAAGTGTGGAAATTCCCCAAAAAAATAATGGAATCGGAATTTCCTGGTAATATGCATATCTTCACATTGTGTTCTATATACCTGCAAAGTTTGATAAATTCTGTGCATCGGTTTATGAGGAGTTGTGCTGACAAACTGTTCATCTCTATATTCAAGGTATGGCCAAATGCCTAAGTTAAAAAGTGCGGAAATTCCCGGAAAAAATAAAGGAATCGGAATTTCCTGGTAATATGCACATCTACACATTGTGTCCTAAATACCTGCAAAGTTTGACGAAATTCTGTGCAGCGGTTTATGAGGAGTTGCGCTGACAAAAAAAGAGGACTGACTGACGGACTGACTGACGGACTGACTGACTGACTGACTGACTGACTGACTGACTGACTGACTGACGGACCAGTCAAAAACATTATACCTCCCGCAACTAGTTGCGTGGGGTATAATTAGGTATGTCAAACTACAGGGACAAGGTCAAAGTTGTTGGTTTTTAAAGAAAGGGCTTGTCACAAGAATTACATATGTGAAGTATGAACACCCTAGCTCATTATTTTTTGAAAGATATAGTCTCATAACTGCAACGGTATGTGCAAACAAATTTTCATAACGCACGTTACTCAATATGTTTGTTAACACCATTGCAGTTATGAGATTTCATGAAGGATATGAAGATAACGAACAGTATTCAATGTCAAAGTCCAAAAACAATACAAATCAGGAGCAGAGCAAACACGGACCTCCAAAACATCAGAGGTGGGTCAGGTGCCATGGAGGCGTAAGCATCCCCTGCTGCCGGTCACACCCGCCGTGTGCTCCATGTCATGATCGGGATATAACGGAAAAATCCGTCGTCAATTCAGTGTATAAATAATGGACTAACAATAAGTATGAAAAACGTCAGTTAGCATTTGACTAATTGATAAATTGTATTTGCTGACAAGGTCATTATATCGACCAAAGAACTTACGAAATGATGACTTTAAATGGGACTGCTGATATTCTTGTTTCATCAACTTGTTTGTCAATAATTTGCCTCGTTTTAGAAATTGTTCATACGTAGAGCATGCTCTTGCGTATTAAATCAACTGAGATATATAAACTCCGTATGCAGGTGATGATGGTATATTGCTGCATAAGTAAGTAAAGTTGACGATAGAAAAGTTAGTCATCATGTTTATCATAGAGCTTGGTTGTTAGATTACCATTAACGTCTTTTTCAAGTAAAATATCCAAGTATGAAACAGATGTGTCAAACTCTGTGGTATCTTTTATCTCAAGCTCACCAGGATATATCGTATCCACAAAGGAATGGAAATTACCATTGTTTATTGTCAATAAATCGTTGATATATCTAAATGTTGAGTTGAAGGCCACAGTGTTTTCTTCTCTTCACGCATAAGATTTTGCACAAATTCTGCTTCGAATGAATACAAAAATAACGGAGCGCAATTGGTACCCGTGAGAATTACAATAGATTGTTGGAAGATCTGGTCTCCAAAAACCACATAGATATTGTCAATCAGAAAGTCAAACTTTTTTTATGTCAACTTCAGAGTACTTGTGTGTGCAATCAGAATGTGTTTTAACAAAATAATTTTGCAAATGACCAATGACCAAGTAAGTAAATTTACGAGTTCCATTCTTATTGAAAAAGCAGCTGTCAATGATGTCAAAAAGCCTGGTGACTTTTATCTTTCAAACTAGAGTCTTTAGAGGAACGCATGTGTCGCCTGCTTTTGGCTTGATTAAAAATGTAACTAAATCTAAGAATGATCAGCTATTTATATGCTACTAGCATATACAGTATTTCAAAAAGAAAATCTAGGACTGTGCTCATATTTTAATTCTTTCCTGAATGTACTCAAACATCTGTTTTCTGCAAAATTCCACATTTTATTTTCAGAAGCCTGTTTTCTAATACCTGAATTCTCAAAAAGAAATTTTGTCTTCGGAAATGAGAGCGCTATAAGTCTACTTTTTTATACTGGCATATGAAATGGGACAGAGTATTGTTGGATATAATGATAGGGCCATTTTAGGCATTAAGTGAACGTAGCTCTTTACATACGATATTTTTGTTTAATCCCCGAGCCTTGGCTAGGGGATAGAACGCACTCAAACAGTATGTTAATAAATCATATGCAACCACAAACCATAGGATACGCATTTACTACCTCTTATACAAATGGCTGTCGTCGCCCGCGTGCCGCTATGGTAAAGTGTCTGCTCTAGAGTCGCTGAGTAAGGAGTTGATCCAAGTACGTCGAGGTTCAGTATCACAGTAGACGCTGGCACGAAAAAGATCCCTCAATGCCGAGTATAGGTCAAAATTGGCAGCTCTTCACTGGGAAGTTGTGGCGTCTCCATATGAGTGAAAAATTCTCGAAAGGGGCGTTAAACACACATGATATCACGTATTACACTAGGTGTGTGTATAAAAACATTAACTTTAAAGCAAACAACATTGTTACATCAAATATGTTGAATTAAAAATAATAGCAAAATAGCATAGTATACCGATGTCTACTTTACAAGGACTTTTAAAATTGTGATAGCTATTAGGTCTATCTCCTACACATCTGTTGTGACACGATAACTGAATGAAAGAAAAAGTGATCAAGCTCATATACCCCACCCTTCCCCAAAACTCCAAGTGCTGAAATTGCCGGGAAAAATAAAGAAATCACAATTTCCTGGTAATATGCACATTGTGTCCTAAATATCTGCAAGTTTTGACGAAATTCTGTGCAGGGGTTTATGAAAAGTTGCGCTGACAAACTGTTCATCTCTATATTCAAGATATGGCCAAAAATCTAAGTTGAAAAGTGTCGAAATTCCCAGACAAAATAATGGAATCGGAATTTCCTGGTAATATGCACATATACACATTGTGTACTAAATGTCTGCAAAGTTTGAGCAAATTCTGAGCAGCGGTTTAAGAGGAAACGGCTGACAATCTGTTCATCTCTATATTCAAAATATGGCCAAAAATCTAAGTGTAAAAGTGCGGAAATTTCCGGAAAAAATAAAGGAATCGGAATTATTTCCTGGTAATATGCACATCTACTCATTGTGTCCTAAATATCTGCAAAGTTTGACGAAATACTATGCAGCAGTTTATGAGGAGTTGCGCTGACAAAAAAACGACTGCCTCACTGACTGACTGACGGACGGGTCAAAACATCATACCTCCCGCAACTTGTTGCGTGGGGTATAATAAAACTTTAACTACATCATTATATTCTGTGTGATTTTGATTTCATAATTGTATATACACACACACCGTAGTTATTTGTGCCTTTATTCCTTACTTTATAGTTTTCAACGAAATATTTTCTTCTTAAAGGACAAGGTAGGGTAACGGCCAAATCTAGCCCCTTATTTGATATAAAAATCGGAACATTCGTAAAATTGTGATAGTTTGTAATTAAGAACAAGAAGGTACAGAAGTAGGACATTTTACCGATTTTCTTCAATTTTAGTGGAATTTTATCATATTTGAGATACTTTTCTCTTCGTAAATCATAGAGCACTATTTGCCTATCTGAGATTTTTACATATGAACTGCATCTGATACTAGTGTATAAAATATTTAAATCTGGTAGATAGGCTAGCTTGTGCTCTATGATTTCCGACACATAATGTGCTGTAAAATCAATGAAAATTAGCATTTACATAAAAAAAAATCGAAAATTGACCTATAGTCCAATCCACACTTTTCAAAAGTTATGTCCCTTGGCCGCCATCTTAGGGGATAAACCCATACAATCCACACAGTAGCCTTTGTAGTTTTCTGGTTTGTAACTTCGTAATTTGACTTTAAAAAAGTTCTGCCTTTTGTGTACTGATTGCCCCAAGATGTGGCTACCCATATATTGAAAGAAAAAAAATTAAACACAATGGATTTATCACAGCACTCCCAAATATTTGGTAGCACAAAGAGAAGAAATGACGTTTCTTTCCCTTTTGACCTTTTGGTTGACCCCGCAAAGTGAAACAACTTTTGCAAAGTGTGGATTGGACTATTTTCTGACCTTTCTGTGTATTCCAAAACTTAGAACCAATAGGCCTACTCATTTTTGGCAGGGGTGACAACAGGTTTTTAAGGATGAACTGTTGCATCATTCTAAAGGACGCCCAAAATCTGGGGCCAAAAAGGGGTCTTAGCCTATCTTGTCTTTTGTTTTTAAAAAGTGGCAATGAAAACCATTAAAAATATAAGCAAATAGATATGTCGGTTAGCCTTTGTACGCTGCTGGTTTTAACAGAATACATGTTGCTTCAACCCGACTGTTGAAATATTTAGATTAAAAAAAATCTGAACATATAATTTGTTTTTTCGGCTTGAATTTATGGGTATTGCACTCTCTGAACGCGAAAAACAAATGTTAGTTTTATCCGATATTTTTCAATATTTAATCATCATATAGATTTTATGTGACGGGCGAATTCTGCATTTATAAATCATTGTATTTATTATTACTGTAATTATAATGTAATCGAAATATATTGATCATACAGTTGTTGATAAGCCTAACTCGATATTGCAATGGACGCTGAAGTTTTATCTAAAATGTTTTTCTGCAGACGTAGCGGAAATTGGACTTGCTTATCATTGTTTTTGAACCCAATCAATTCTTTCCGAAATTATCTTATTAGAACAATTTAAGGTGTAATGCATGGGTAAAAACCGATGTTTCAGTCAGTACAGAGTCCTGAAATGTTTAAAAAAAAAAAGAAATCGTGACTAGTGGTTATGTATGATCACTGATTTCCCCGGAATTATAACGTTTAAACTGGTTTTCCTATAGCAAAAAAAAAGTAGAATGGATCCCGATCGAGTAGTTATAAGTATTCATCAGACAATCACAGATTCTTTGAACAGAGTATATTTGAAAGGCAGTCAAAATTTGCTAGACCTTATAAGTTTACATGATGCTATTTAAAGGTTACATCGAAATATTAGTTTTTGGAGAGAGAGACAAGAGAAAATATTTGATGGCATAAAAAGAAATGTCTTACTTGGGTTCTTTATCACTATAAGACATGGTTTTATAGTCTTCATACTGAAAGCAGTCAGTACTTCAATCAGACAACCTCAGGTTCATCGCTTAATTAAGAATTGTGGCAACATTGAAACAACAATGCAGTTTAAATACCAAATTTCAAGGCAGAATACTAAATTGTGGTTAAAACTAAAAGTTGCTATTTCCTTATTGGTGCTATTGTGTAAGGATTTGACTAATAATTATGAATTATTTTAATTTTTAGCTCTACTGGGTTGGAGACCAGAAGAGCTTACGCGATAGTAATGTGTACGTCGTCCGTCCGTCTGTCTGTCTGTAAACAATTTTTCAAAATGCTACTCCTCCTACAATTTTGGTCTGATTTCAATATAACTTGGCACACAAGTAGACTACACTAAGATACATAATTCTGTATCGGTTTTTAATTTCGATGAACGGTGTTGCCGTGGTTACTAAAAATAGAAATTTTTGTTAAATACTTTTAAAATGCTACTCCTCCCACAGTTTTGGTCTGATTTCAATATAACTTCACACACAAGTAGACTACACTAAGATGCATAATTCTGTAAATCGGTTTTTAATTTCGATGAACGGTTTTGCCGTGGTTACTAAAATAGAAATTTTTGTAAAATACTTTTAACATGCTATTACTCCCACAGTTTTGATCTGATTACAATATAACTTCACACACAAATAGACTACAGTTTTTAATTTCGATTTCAATATAAAATACTTTTTAAAATGCTCACACACACACACAAGTAGACTACACTAAGATACATAATTCCGTATATCGGTTTTTAATTTCGATGAACGGTGTTGCCGTGGTTACTAAAAATAGAAATTTTTGTAAAATACATTTAAAATGCTACTCCTCCTACAGTTTGGTCCGATTTCAATATAACTTCACAAACAAGTAGTCTACACTAAGATACATAATTTTATATATCGGATTTTAATTTCGATGAGTTTTGATAAAAATATTTCTGTGAATATAACTTCACACACAAGTAGACACACTGAGATACATATCAGTTTTGTGTTTTGAATTTCGATATGTTGCATAATTAAAATTGTATTTTATCGGTTTTTAATTTCGAGACTTAACGCTTTTGTGTTGCCGTGGTTACTAAAAATAGAAATTTTTGTACATTTAAAATGCTACTATATTCCTCCTACCAGCGTGTTTTAAGGGTGTGCATGAATTCGTGTTGATAAGATAAGCAATTCGGGCTTCTATTGCATTGTTTCCCTTCTTTCAAATCATGCATGATATTTTATTTATACTGGTGACATTTAGATGTTTCAGGTTTATTTTAAGGTGGTTATTGAGGAATCTAAAGGCTGGTATACTCGGTAAGATTTGTATTATAAGATTTGTATCATAATACAATAATAATTCTTATGGGAAGGGGAAGAGGTCTTGTGGAATATATCAGGCAGTAGCTACCACAAAAAAAGATGCTAGAAGCAGAGCTGTAAGCAGAATTCAAGAAGCTTCCATTTTTATTTTGACAGAGAGAAATATGGTTACTAAAAATCTTATAAGATAATTTCTGTACTGAAATATATCTTATTCTTATCATATTTTTGGAAGACGAAGAAGAGTGATATAATTTGTTGTCGTGTGTTTTTTTCTTTTCTTTTAATCGCGATTGATATGAAACACTAACAGATTTTTTACTGTTTCTGATTCCATGCAACCAAACGAAATCAGGAGCAGAGTAAACATGGACCGCTAAACCATCGGAGGCGTGGCTAGGGGAAGCGTTTTGAAGGTTTTTTTAAAAATAAAAATTATGAAAATAAAAGAAATCAAAAACCGATGCACAGAATTATGTATGTTACATGTAATGTAGTCTAGATGCATGTGGAAAATAGACCAAAATTGTGTAGAAGTAATGAATTTTTTAACACTATTTTCTATTTGTAGTAACTGTACGACGTTTCGATCTGTAGCTCGCTGCTTTATCTGTCCGAATTTTCTCAAGCAGAGAGCTACAGTTCTGCAGGTATTATCTCTCAGGTCAGTCAGGAGAACGGCTACAAGTGAATTTGATATCTTTCCAAAAAGGTTATTATACGAATTAACGGGTATTGACATTTATAATACGTTATTAGTTTTGTGGTAGTAGCGTGATTTGCAGTCGTGAAACACGCATATCGTTCTATTATAAAAAGTTTCTAACGGGAAATGAAGAGGAGGTTCCACAAAAAGACTCGTGATCCAATATAAGATGCATTGCATGAATTTAGCAACATGAAATGAATAAAACGACAACAATTATAAAGTCAGCATAAACATGTACCATTAATTTAAAACTCATTTCTGTAAGTCAGAGTACATATCTATTAGTGAACGGGATAGTAATATCCGATGGAATGAAAATTAATCAAGTTAATAGCCAAGCTGGGATAATAAATAGAAAATACAGGATGATGAATAACATACAGATGTCTTTGTATCTCCACTAATATGTTAAGCCACAGATGACAAATAATTGGCAATACATTTTTCTTCCAAATGAACCCCAAAGATTACGACTTAATCTTCCATGACCTGGTGTACAGTTAACCTCACGAAAAATAAAACGTTTTGAATCCTTACATTCAATCTTGGCACACGAGGGTTGATCAAAAAGTTTGCGAACTAATTGAATTACTCCCATAGCAGAAATAAAATTATTTGGTTTCAGTGTTTATTAATTTAAAATTTTAGTGCACTCGGAGCTCCTCGGATGGCTATCATATGGTTGTAACTAAAAGCAGTATACTCGTGCAAGGAAGAATCAGATTACTGAGTAGTTAAAAAAAAACTTTTTCGAAGAACTTTCTACATAGCGAAATATGAAATGAGTAACAAGGCAGATTCCGGCGGAGAGATGTATTGACCTTATACGTATTCCTCCACCAATCACATAACGAAGTTTGGATCGTAGCGGACTCGGCCGAGGATTATGTACATCTTCCATCGCTCTGCCCATGTGAGATCACATGGCCTGGGTGGTCACGTCATGTGCTCTGAGGGTATTATTAACATTCCTATATTTCTTACCATGCAGGTTATTATTTTTTTTACAACAAACTTTATTAGTCGTAAATAGCCAAATCTTGGCAGTCGGATAGTTGAATTAAATTACCATGTTGAAACATATGGAGATAACGAACAGTATTCAAGATAAAAAAAATTCAAGTCCAAAGCACAATACACAAAATAGGAGCAGAGCAAACACTGACCTCCAAAACATCAGAGGTGGGATTATGTGCCATGGAGGAGTGAGCATCACCTGCCGACCCCCGGTCACATCTGCCTTGTGCTCCTTGTCATGATCGGGAAATAACGGAAAAATCCGTCGTTAATTTAGTGTATAAATAATGGACTTACAATTGTTTCATCAACTTGCTTGTCAATAATTTACCTCGTTTTAGAAATTGTTCATATAGTATGCTCTTGTGTATCGAATCAACTGAGATATATAAATCAATATGCAGGCGATGAAGGTATATTGCACAAGTTAGGGAAGTTGACGATAGAAAAGTTAAAGTCATCACGTTTATCATAGAGCTTTGTTGTTAGATTACCATTAACGCCTTTTTCAAGTAAAATTTCCAAATATGAAACAGATATGTCAGACTCTGTGGTATCTCTTTTATCTCAAGCTGACCAGGATATATCTATCGACATGGGAATGGTAATTACCATTGTTAATTGACAACTACGTCGTCGATATATCTAAATGTCGAGTTGAAGGCCACAAGTATTTTCTTCTTTTCATGCATAAGATTTTGCACAAAGTCTGCTTCATATGAATACAAAAATAGGTCTGTTAATAACGGAGTGCAGTTGGTACCCGTGGGAATTCCAATAGATTGTTGGAAGACCTGGTCTCCAAAAACTCAAGCATCTTTTTGATGTCAACTTCAAAGTACGTGTGTGTACAATCAGAATAACAAATAATTTTGCAAATAACCAATGACAAGGTAAGTAAATTTTTGAGTTCCATTTTTATTTAAAAAGCAGCTGTCAGTGATATCAATAAGCCTGAACTTTAATTTATCGTGAGGAATGGTTGTGTATAGTGTTGAAAAGTCGTGTAAGTTTTTAAGCTGTTGATTTTGGTAAAATCCTGTGATTTCAAATTGTCCAAAAGTTGTTGCACAGTACTCTTGAAGTTTCTCCTTCACTTCTATTAAAATTTTAGTGAGGAAAAAAGAAGGAAGCTTGGTTGATCATTTACTGGAACGTGCTGTGTACCTTTGTTTGTAATCCAATATAGATATGGTAGTTCAAATTCATTTTTGTTCTTTGAAATATTAAAAATATTCAAAACTTACATATGACTTCGAAGAATTATTTCCTTAGAAATAAAAGAGAAGTTGGATTACCACTTGTAGATTTTAAATCTAAGTTCTAAAATATAATTTTTATAATGAGCCTTGCAAACGAAGAAAATGTTGTTACCCGCTTTGTTATCAGGGACCACTTACATGTACGTACTGATCAATTTATCTATCTAATTCTTTTTTCAATTCTGGATTACTGAATACAGAAAGATAGATAGTTTTGACATTGCCCCTAAATCTCTTAATAACTGGCCCATCGCCTAGCGTAATCTTCAACAGAATCCATAATATATGAATTTCAGACGCCAGTTGAAGGATCGGGGTTCCCTATTTTTGGGACCTTTTGAAATAAATGATATAAGGTCCTCATTATTATCTTTATTTGCGTCACCTGTAAAAACGTGTCCAGCAGGACTAAGGTTATAAGGTGAAGATGAACATGATGGAAGATTATGTTCCAGATCTTTAATATCCAGACCCTGTGAAGTTTTCTTGTAATTAATATTCGATGTATATTTATAGGAAAAGTCGAGTTAAAGCAGTTAAAGGCTACAGCAAATGTTTTCTTTTCACGTAGTTAAAACGATGATATATCGATTAAAAAAATAAGAGAGCCCATTACAAAATGTAATAGAACCATCGGAACTTTGACGCTTTACAGTCATCTAAAGGATATTGTTCGGCTTCGGAGGCCATAAACCTTAGTAAATTGAGATTTTCATTAAAGTGAAAGGCTGAGTATTTGTCCTTGTACCTCATCATTAACCAATGAAATTGCAGAACTGTGATCACGTGGAAGTCACTTTTGTTTTTACCCTAGTATATGAAGGACGCTTTTATGTAAACAGAGGGATTGTTTGTGTAAAAAATTAACTCTCCGCCATCCCCATCATACCCACCTCATTACATTTAGTATTGTCTTATATTTGTGTTTTATAAACTGTGTTGTATCTGCATGTATAAGACAGTTGGGGTATGTCCCTTTTGAGTTGAACATTTATTTACATTTGAATTACATAGGGCATCATAATCTTTATATACCTCAAATTTGGGAAAAACTTTTTTATGTAAACAGAGGGATTGTTTGTGTAAAAAATTAACTCTCCGCCATCCCCATCATACCCACCTCATTACATTTAGTATTGTCTTATATTTGTGTTTTATAAACTGTGTTGTATCTGCATGTATAAGACAGTTGGGGTATGTCCCTTTTGAGTTGAACATTTATTTACATTTGAATTACATAGGGCATCATAATCTTTATATACCTCAAATTTGGGAAAAACTTTTTTATGTAAACAGAGGGATTGTTTGTGTAAAAAATTAACTCTCCGCCATCCCCATCATACCCACCTCATTACATTTAGTATTGTCTTATATTTGTGTTTTATAAACTGTGTTGTATCTGCATGTATAAGACAGTTGGGGTATGTCCCTTTTGAGTTGAACATTTATTTACATTTGAATTACATAGGGCATCATAATCTTTATATACCTCAAATTTGGGAAAAACTTTTTTTGTACATGCCACCCTAAATTTTACATTGTTTTGAATTGTCATATCAGAGGGAGATCCCCCTGCCATTGTTGTATATATGTTACCTGGTGATCTCCCATCTTCTAAATGTGATAATCATGTCTTGCTTAGACTTTTGGGAGATCCCGCTGCCATTGTGATATTAGGTGCTCAATAAGTCTCTGTATGTTTGTCTGGGATCTTCCTAGTAGTTAAGGTAGTTTATTTGTAATTAGTTGTTATCTTCGTCATTAATAAATGACAATATTCATCAAAGTATGTCTTGTAGTGTTTTAAGGAGGGAATTATTAACAAAGCTGCAGGACCAACAGGGAACTGGTATTCACACATTCTTTACTATAAAGGCATTTGCCTAGCATAAGATAAATGGGGGGGGGGGGCATAAAATACTTTTTGTTTTAACGACATCAAAGACCCCTTAACTGTTTAATCACTTTTATCGGTATAACGTGCTCCATGCAGATGACAGAATACATTTGAATATTTACTCAGTAACAAATATAAAGATCTTGTCTTGTGTAAATAAAACTCCTAAGAGACATTTGCTTGGTATTTAAAGAATATTTTCCAAACTTCAAATGTAATCAATGAGATTTGAAAAGTCCAATATAAGACGAAAGTCAAGATCTATCTCAATTGTGAGCAACATTCATGATTATGATATTAAGATGATGGTACAAAACTATCAGCAGTCTCTTAAAGGAAGTAAGCATTTTGCAAAAGTTCTATGGTTGATACAATAACCAAGTGAGAAAATTCTCTCGATCATTAAGTCGAAAGTCGATTGACGTTTTTCATTCGAATTGCAAGGCCATATTTTAAACATAGAAAAGTCAACGAATTTTCCATCTAAAGTATCATGATAAAAAACACAGAGCTGGCATAACCGGTTGGTGGTGTTTGCATATTCCTCAATTGATTTCGATACACATTCTGATATTTTTTAAGTCAATGTTCGTCCTGTGCCCATTTCATAAAGTTTCAATGGACTGGTTCAGCATGAATACTTTTTCTTCAGCTTAATATTTTATAGACATATGTAAAGAGTATTAATTCAAATCCACGGGAAACAAGTTAAATAAGATAATCTGCGAAGAGAAACGATTGACTGTTTGTTGTTTAACGTCCCTCTTCAGAATTTTCACTCATGTGGAGACGCCCAACTTGTCGGTGGAGAGCTGCAATTTTTTCCTATACTCGGCACTTAAATTGAGGGGTCTTTATCGTGCCAGCACCTACTGCGACACGAGACCTCGGTTTATACGGTCTCATCCGAAGGAAAGGTCTCCACGTCCAACAGCGGGATTCGAACCCGCTACGTAAGGATCAACTCCTTATTTAGCGACTCTAAAGCAGATGCTCAAACCTTACTGTACCACGCACACGGCGATAAAGAAAATAAACGAAGAGCATACGCGGATCTATGGGGTTGGGGTTAGTCAAATACTGGAGGCGCACGTAAGTACATTGGGCGGGGCCATAGGTAGCTATGATATAAAAATTTAATTGCAAAAGCTTCTTGAGATATTGCCGTTTTGCACACACACACAACTTCACACAAAGAATGTGTGAATTTACAACTTTGACCTAAAAAAATTATTATAGCGATCTTTCTTGCGCAGTAGGAAGTTGTGGAAATAAAAGCCAATGATGCAAAAAGTTTCTCCAGTTGTGCGCGGAAACGAACGTGTTAAAACAGACAGAATATTTGAATTTAAGACCTTTACCTTTTGACCTGAAAATCAAAAGGGATCACAGGGCGTTGTTTTAAATTTTCCTCCAAAAGCTCAAAGGCTTGATGAGATATGGCATGGAAACGAAAGCGTTACAGACAGACAGACGGACGAACTGACTGAAATAAATATCCCCTACTTTCAGCGGGAGGACAAGAACGTGCAATTGATAAGAATATGTTAAAGACTGTAAAACACATAATTTCGTGGTGTCTAATTTTCGTGGTTTTGGAGAAAAAATATTGTACATGTTTGTGTCTATTGTGACAAATGATGATTGAAAATTTGATGCCAACAAACAATACAGTGTAAATGTTCAGTTGAAATATTATGAAGTTAATTTAAATCGATATTTTCACCCTGATTTAATGAAATTGACCAATTTAATGAAATATTTTGGACCTGCTCCATGCAAACTCATGAACCGATCGCCACCTAGTTGAGGTTAGAATACTTAAAACAGCTATTTAATATCATCCGATTCTCATTGATTTTCGCAATTTGACACAAACAAGTCTTTTCATATCCAAAGGCCGAGAAATAATCCCGTTTAATAAATCAGGCAAACAGTTATTTTCTTTGTAGCGGAAGAGTGAATGATCTTTTTCCGTGGAATTGATATTAGTATTTCAAAGATCTTTAAACAGGATATGGCGTACAATATCTCCTAATGCCTTGCTCTCGTCTCCTAATAATTTCTGCTAATGATGATTAAATATCATTGAACATGATATGCAACCTGTAAAGATAAAAAATAATGAATAAGAAAAAATACTATCAGACTATCAACAGTCGCGTTTAAAGCAATATGAGCTGCATTTTTGACAATTTTATTTTGCTATTATATTATGCTTTATATTGCTATTAAAATGTGTTATTATGAAAAACCTGTATCTAACTTAAACCTTTATGACCAATTGGACTAAAATAAAGCAGGAGAAAGACTTCTATATACAATCTAATATACAGTTTTATATAAGAAATCATTATTGTACACGACGACAGTTATGTAATTTTTATTCATTCGAAGCGTATAAATAGTTCCTCCATCGCAATTATGAACAACAGGGGCTCGTTTCTCAAAAAGGCCTACGACCAGTCGTAAGCTTAGTCCGGACTGAATCAGTGACTAGACCGGAGAATCGGACTAAGTGGCGTTTCACAAAAAGGCGGAGACTTAGTCGAGACTAAATTTGGGTTTAAATCTAGGCCTGCTCGTGAGTAGGCGTAAGTTCTTAGTCTGTACACACATTGGAAAAAAGTTTTAATCATAAAGAGTTAAAAGAATGATTATTTTATACGTATACGATATAATACCTATTCATATACATGAACATAATTATATGATATGCCAAAAATCGTGAAAATTCTTATCATACAGCATACTGCATTATGACGGAAATTAGAAAGGTAGTTAAATCCATCGTGGATGCAGACTTTTTCCGCAAAAGGTGGTATGAACTAGAAATTTTTAGCTAAGAATTTTGAATACAAGTTTGGTAAGATTATTTTAAAGATATGCCAGAATTTCTTCGTAGAGAGTTGGGGGGGGGGGGTTTCAACCCTACAATTTTTATTGCAGTTATCTGTTTTCTGTATAAATAAAGCTGTGTAATTTATGGACTGACTTCAACTTTCAGCATTTCTCTTTTTGGCTGAATATTTTGATCACCAAATTAACTGTACTCACCACCACCCCATCCCCTTCCATATTAACTTTTTAAAAACGATGCTACATGCTGTAGGTCCTGGATAATTTTTTGTTGTTTGAAATGGATAATGTTTCAATAAAATCCTCAAACAATATCCATTTTTATACTAGTATTTTAGATAATGAAAAAAATATTCGGTAACTATGCCATCAACCAAGTTAATGTACTTTAACTTAAGATAATGTATCTTTGATTCTCCCCTTTAATTGCATGCAATTAAATAAATTATTATATTAATAGAACATAAAAATCTAAATTTGTAAAATGTTCCAGTATTATAATTAAAGTATTCTGTTCATAATACTGTTCATTCCTATTTCACTGGAGTCACTATCCGGAGGTAAGAGTGTAGAGGAGTCTATTATTTTTTCGTAAAGATGCTTTTAATAAATTGTCAATCTATCACGTTTTTCGGACGAAGTTTTCCTAAAAAGTTTTTTTTGATAGATTTTTGAACAGAAAAATAATTTATATTATATTTGAAACAAAACTACTCATATAATAATGATGATAATAAAGTGTTGTAAAATGTTTTATTGTGAATGTAAATCGCGACTTGTTAATATCTTTAAGTCTATATTACATCTTCAAAATACATTCTTCATCTATAAAAAAAAATAATATTTGAACATATCCTCAATAGAAATGGAAAAGGAATGGATAGATTTATAAGGAAAAGATGGTGATGTTGAAATTAGTAACTTTCCCGCGATCTAAATGAATATGATTTGAAAATATTGAAATTGAAAATTCAAATGGAGAAATTTATAAAAATTACTACTGAGATTCTTTGTCTGTATTAAGATTCACAAGAATTATAGATTTAAAACTAATTTAGCTTTTGCAAGCCATCATTGATTCTGCAATTGCTATATATAGGTATACGTATTTTACATGGACTATGTAAATTATTATATCGATATAATGTTATTCTATGTGTCCAAAATAAATATACTAGTATTATAAATATACACAGTAGGCATATACATGTATCAACTGAATTGCCAGTATGTCTAATTTGTAATGAATAATTAAATGGATTGATATTACAGTGGCGTAGCATCGTTTTTAGCTCACCTGAGCCGAAGGCTCATCTTCTTCTCAAGAACCACTGGGCCAATTTCAACCAAACTTGGCACAATGTATCCCTGGGTGAAGGGGATTCAAGATTGTTCAAATGAAGGGCCACGCCCTCTTCCAAGGGGAGAATTTTTTTTTACATTTTTAAAAAAATCTTCTTCTCAAGAAAAAGTTGACATCCTCAGGTAGTGTAGATTCAAGTTTGTTCAAAATGAAGGGTGGGGCTAAAATGGCCGACCAAAGTTTTACATAGGAATATATAGGAAAAATCTTTTAAAAATCTTCTTCTCAAGAACCACTGGAATTGGAAAAATGAAACTCATGTGGAATCATCCTCAGGTAGTGTAGATTCAAGTTTGTTTAAATCATGACCCCCGGGGCTAGGATGGGGCCAAAATGGCTGACCAAAGTTTTACATAGGAATATATAGGAAAAACTTTAAAAATCTTCTTCTCAAGAACTTTTGGGCCAGGAAAGATGAAACTAATGTGGAATCATCCTCAGTTAGTGAAGATTCAAGTTTGTTCAAATCATGACCTCTGGGGCTAGTTTTGGGCTGAAAATGGCTGACCAAATTTGTACATAAGGATATATAGGGAAACCTTTTAAAATCTTCTTTTCAAGTACTTCAAAGCCATGATTAGTGATATTTTTCTATTTATATGGAATCATCCTCAGGTTGTGTAGATTGTACATTGTTCAAATCATGACACCCAGGAGGGTTAAAATTCAAGCCCCCCCCCCCCCAGTTAACTTTCAGTTTTGATCTGATATGTGAGTAGATGTACTCAGGTGAGCGATATGGCCCTTGGGCCTCTTGTTGAAAGTAGGGGGACCAGCCATAGAAATTTTTTTTTTACTTACCTGAAAAAGTTGACAAGCAAAAAAAAAGAGAAAAGTTTGCTCAAAGTCGAAAATCCTATTCCGTGGGGGGGGGGGGGGGGGGGGGTTAGGTAGGTAAACTTTTTCTCAGTGTGAACTACTTTCAGTACCAATCCTAATGCTACATTTTCAGTACATCACTAAAAGTGGGGGGGGCAACCAAGTTTCCAATTAACATTTCCTATAGTATTGTATCCACCCATACGATACAGAACCCGTCTCGTTCTCTAAATAATACATATAAAAGTTGTGGTTGTAGAGGGGGAGGGGGTTGTGTCCAAAATAATAACAAAAGATTTGCTCAATCAATTTTTTTGTGTGATTGTGGGCCCCTAACCCGACCCCAATCTGCCCCTTTTGTCAATATTTCTGAAACCGCTTATACTAGCTAGTATGTAAATGCTTTGACCTTGAAAATACAGATAGATTTGTGTATTATATTTGTTTGAAAGACGATGAAAAACCAGGGAAAATGCGTGCTTCTTGTGCTTCACTTTTTGTAATCAGGTTTAAGTGTGATCCGCCGTATGTTATTGTACTCTCTAAACCAAATAAAATACGATCTGCGCATGCTTAGTACCTAGCGGATAGGTCTTAGTCTTAGGCCCAGTCTTACGCCGTTTTCTGAACGTGATTTAGGCCGGACTAAATTTTGGCGTAACTTTCTTAGTCGGACTAACTTAGGTCCAAATCTACGACTTTTTGAGAAACGAGCCCCAGACGTTATAAACGTTATTTTTCAGTCATTGAAATAGTTATCTACAATTTTGCAACAAAAAATTCTGACATCAAAGTTGCAGCTAATATTGCTTTAAAGTTTCGCAAACTATGACCTTGTCAGGAAATACAATTAATCATTACGTCAAATACAGACGTGTGTTGCTAAAACGTGCATGGATCGGAACGGGAAGTTTGATGTCAAATTATCCACAAAATATGTTTAACTTTTATTAGTATATATAGAAAGTGGTTTATTCATATCTAAATCAAAATTTAGGATAAAATTGTGATTTATTCTTTATTTTCTTCATCAGAACATGTAGTTGAAAACATCCAAAGGTCAATAAAAACGCACTTACTTATCCATCAGAATGTCTCTTTTATCTCTTCAAATCTGAATCTAAAAAAGAAGCTTATTCGCGTCAAAGACAAAGCCATTACTAAGGACGTAGCATCTTTTTAGAAAGGGGAGAGACCAGAGACATCAACACGGCTATAAGAAAAACTTGACAAGCACAACATTCTACAAACTCGAAAATTTTGTATGTTAATGTTTTGGGGGTGGGGGCTTACTTATTTTAGTACCAAACTGTATTCACTAAATCATTATATATAGTACTACAAAACCCTTACTTGACTATACTGCAACCATAGGAGAGGGGGGGAGGCTTTTCGGGGCTTTCAATCCAACTTGCAAGCATTCTTTAATTTAGGAAATTCAAATTTGTACAAATTAAAGCACCATCCTCTTCTAAGTGGAGATGATTGTCAATTAGTGAAAGTTTGTTAGTATCAGTTAAAAATAATTGAACCACTGGGCAAAAAGAGTTGCAACGTATGTGAAACCTTCATTTCATATTGTTAATTCAAATTCGTTCAGCTCATGACCCACACAGGTTACTTGGGGCGACAATAGGGGGTCGAATATTTACATATAGAAAAATCTTCAAAATGTTCTAAAAGAATAACATTACCATCCTCATATGGTGTAGATTAAAGTTTGATCAAATTTGGCCCTTCAGGGTAGGGTGGAACAACCATGTACGATAGTAAACAACAGTTCTACATACTATAGTAAATGGGGAAACATTAAAGAGATTTCTACCTAAGAGCGGCTAAAACAAGGATAAGTCATATTCTAAAGCGCCCTTAGTTAGTGTATTTTTAGGTTTGATCAGATCATGGCCCCTGTTGGATTTATAGGGCACAATGCGGATTAAAAGCTGTACATAGTAAAATAAAGGGAAAATTATTAAAAAGTGTACTCCTCAAGAACCACCTTCGACCACCTGCCAGAATGGTGATTGATTGATTGTATGTTGCTTAACGTCACTTTCGAGAATTTTTCACTCAAATGGAGAACCACCTTTGCCAGTGCAGAGCTACAAATAACAAAATTACACCTACTGCGGTCTTTTACTCAACGGTCTCCAATTCCAACAGTTGGTTTCGAACCCAATAAGGATCAACCCCTTTCTCCGCGACTCTAGAGCAAACACTGAAACCACTTCAATACGCGAGCGACGAGGCTGGTTATGAAAAGATTTCATAATTGTAAAACCAGTTTTGACGACTGGCCTCATGAGATTTTTAGCCAAATACATGTATGGAATATACCAGTTTTGACGACTGGCCTCACGCGATTTTTAGCCAAATACATGTTTGGAATATAGAAATGCAGAATGACAAGATGACAATAAGATAACTTATTACCAGTTTTAAAAAATGCCAAGAATAAATAAAATGGAATTGCTTCAATTTTATACTCGTATGAGTTGCCAGCGCCCTTAGGAGTCATTCAAACCAATGAATTTGTCTGAAGATTTCGTGAAGTTTTCATATTAATGTGTAAGAAACGAATGACTTTGGTGAGCAACTAAACTAAATACTTTAACCAAGTAAATTAAACGTTCATTTAATCCAAATACAACAGAAGATAATTCAAAGTTCCAACATTTATTTATAATACTACCAAAACATTCTATAAAAAATTGCCTTGA
Source organism: Saccostrea cuccullata (assembly GCF_032062105.1). Lineage (NCBI taxonomy): Eukaryota > Metazoa > Mollusca > Bivalvia > Ostreida > Ostreidae > Saccostrea > Saccostrea cuccullata. The sequence goes on along the minus strand of NW_026929545.1, from coordinate 184,528 downwards.
GGGCTCATGCAGCTTATACAAAGATTAACATATCGAGTCAATCTCCCAGCATATTTAAAAAGATTGTCCCTCGGTTTTAAGAAACAAGAGGCCCACGGGCCTTATAGGTCACCTGAGTATTGTGTAACAACTTTCAAACAATCAAATTTGGTTCATGTTTTAAACCAGAGGCCATGAAATCACAATTCAAAATTTGGAAAGAGGCACCATTGCTTATCATAATTATTAACTTAGCATGCTTACTCCATTTACTTAATACCGAGAGGTAGATCAGAGTAACAAAGAGAAAATGCACTTCCACTTTATACCCAGTTGTGCACCTCACCCCAAAAGAACCACTGACCCAGGGGCCACATATTTCAAAATTTTGCAAAGTTTATATTTAAATGGTTGATTAATACCAAAGAGCAGATTTCAAAGCATTAATTTATTTTCAGACTATGTAGCCCCCCCCCCCCCCTTTGACCCAGGGGGAAAAAACCCACTTTGCTAGATGTATCTTTCTTCATCATAAATAAATATATACTTGAATCGTTGGCATAAACCCAGAAGCAAAGGAAAATATTTTCAAAGAATAAATGTATTTTTACTATATAATCAATAGAGCCCCGCCCTTAAACCCCTGTCCCTGGGGCCATAAAATTCACAATTTTGGAAGAGGCACTCTTGCCCATCATAACTATGTGCTGTTTAGTTTATTTAATACCAGAAGCAGAGAAGAAGATTTTCAAAGAATTAATGCATTTTCACTATAAGATCAACAGAGCCCCGCCCTAACACCAGAACCCCTGACCCTGGGGTCATAAAATTCACAATTTTGGTAGAAGCACTCTTGCTCATCTTAACTATGTGCTTAGTTTATTCAATACCCGAGAGGCAGAGAGGAAGATTTTCAAAGAATTAATGCATTTTCACTATATAATCAATAAGAGCCCCGCCCTAACACCAGAACCCCTGACCCTGGGGCCATAAAATTAACAATAATGGAATAGGCACTCTTGCTCATCATAACTATGTGCTTAGTTTATTTAATACCCAGAAGCAGAGAAGAAGATTTTCAAAGAATAAATGCATTTTTACTACACGATCAATAGAGCCCCGCCCTAACACCAGAACCCCCCTCACCCTGGGGCCATAAAATTCATAAATCTGAAAGAGGCACTCTTGCTCATCATAACTATGTACTTAGTTAGTTTATTTAATACCCAGGAGCAGAGAAGAAGATCTTCAAAGAAATAATGCATTTTCACTATATAATCTATATAGCCCCGCCGTAGCACTAGAACCCCTCACCCTGGGGATATGAATTTCACAATTTTGGTAGAGGACTCAATGCTCATTACATTCATCTCAACAGTTTGCATGCTTGACGTCCAGGAGTAAAGAAGAAGATTTTTAAAGATTGCAATAATTTTAGTAGTTTTGGCCCCACCCCTCAGGCCCAAGGGGGGCAGGGTCCATGAAATTCACAATTTTTTTCCTCTTCTTCTATAGATGCTGTATATTAAATTTGGTTGAAATTGGTTCAGTGGTTTCAGAGAAGAAGCTGAAAATGTTTAAATGTTAACACACGACGCACGACGGACGACGACGGACGAAAACAGATAGCAATATGTCACCTGAGTTACTCAGGTTACCTAAAAATACTGAAAATATAAAATCATATTGTTACAATCATTGTTTTAAGTATAAAGCAATCCAAACGCACCAAAACACCCCCACAACTTTTCAAAATGTTCAGAAAATTATAGCATGTTCCGGTAATTGACTATCCTTATCCTCTTGATCCACCTCTTTAAATATTAGGATAAAAGTTTAAACCATTTCAGAAAGAAAAGTCGTTTTCACTATATCAAATGGTAGTTCAGAATCTCTAATATGATTTTTGAGTCGTAAACAAATTGGTTTTATGCATTTCTTGCTTTTATCACAGGAGTTCGTGTACCTTTCAATATTTTACCGAAATTTTCAGTAAATTAAAAGAATATGTAATACCTATAATAAACACACTATTATCATTATAGGTATTACGTTTTTTTTAAGTTACTGAAAATTTCGGTAAAATTGATAGGTACGCGAACTCCTCTGCTTATATACATGTAATTGTGCATTTTGTTACAGAAAAAAACACAGTCATAAGCCGAATTGTCAGTGTTCGCTTTTAATTAAAATATGTATTGTAAAGCGAGTTTAATTCTTCTTAAGTCTAGAGGTGGCTCATTTGCTTTTACATATAAACTATCTTTTGGAGAAGTTCTAAGAGGCCATAAGCACTATCTAAGACCTTGATGGTGTACTTAGACATAATGATTTACTACAATGAAATATGAAGATAACAAGCAATGTGAACCCACACCATAAAACATTTTTAGATAAAGAATAATATGTTTGCAATAGTAGTCATTTCTTAGCTTGTTTTAATACGAGGCCTTAGTAAAAAAGCAATTTATTTGATAATTAAATTTATCAGATGTTCAGTACAAGTCCATTCCTCAACTATATAAAAATATTTTTAAGCAATGCTTTTCGTTACTCAATTGTAAAGCATGACTAAATTTTATATATTTCAGTGGTGTAAGTTTCAAATGTCAAATAGTTTTATTGGTGCAATTAGGTAGGTTACACTGTATTATGTACATATACTTCAATTTCATTGTTTATGTTGTCTCAAAATCAATTAAATTCATCTGGAATGGAAGCAAGCATGAAAAGCACGGTTAATGGGATTTCAGAAATAACTTAATTTGTTTGCGATCTGGTCATGTTCATTTTGATTGGACATTCAATAAAGAAAATAATAATATTGCTTTACCCCATGTTATCACTAGTCACATTAGAAATTCGAATCAACACTGACAATTTTGTTTGTATTAAATATGAATTTTTCAACCTACGTAGTGTAAAAGTGAGCGCCAACTGTAAAAGCCAGCGCTCCTCGTAAAAGTCCACTAGTCACATTAGAAATTCGAATCAACACTGACAATGAATTTTTTAGAAGAAAAAAGCAACATAAAAGGGATTTTTGTAAATAATGGCTCTTGGATGAAAATTTAAGTATCGCATGGACAGCTGAAAGCCAATCGCGACATTATAAAATTACTTTTCCATTAAAATGTTGCCTTTTATGATAATCTTGGCCCTCTGTAATGGAATCTTTGGAAAAGATTGAATCTTTGGAAAAGATTACCACAGTATGATTTTCTATGCCATTGGAGTGAAAACCAGAAGTCTCTGTCGAGACTGTAGCTCTACTGGTTTGTACTTATAATAAAGGAAGAGAAAAGTATCATGCAGTTGGGACTTAAAACTTTACACAAGCAACAAATAGAATAATGATCCTTGATTAAGTCTCTTTTTGTGGCAAGATTGCAATAAGACTACAACTGTAGGAATAGCTTTTAATAAAACTTTACAGAATTTTCCATTTTATGTACTATGGCAACATCAATCATCAAAATCAAAAACACACATCTGATAATGATCTATCTCAGTGTAGTCTACATGCACGCCAAACTATATTGTAATCAGACTAAAACTGTATTTGGAGTAGCATTTTGAAAGTATTTCACAGAAATTTCTATTTTTATTAACTACGGCAACACCATTCAGCGAAATCAGAAACTGATATTCAGAATTATATAACTTAGTGAAGTACACTTGTGTGCCAAGTTATACTGAAATCGGACCAAAATTGTAGGAGGAGTAGCATTTTGAATGTATTTCACAATAATTTCTATTTTTAGTAACCAAGGCAACACCATTCTGCAAAATCAAAAACTGATGAAGAGAATTATGTAACTTAGTGTAGTATACTTGTGTGTTAAATTATACTGAAATCAGACAAACACTGTAGGAGGAGTAGCATTTTAAAAGTATTTCACAGAAATTTCTATTTTTAGTAACCACGGCAACACCGTTCATCGAAATCAAAAACCGATGGACAAAATTATGTATCTTAGTGTAGTCTACTTATGTGCCAAGTTATATTGATATCAGACCAAAACTGTAGGAGGAGTAGCATTTTGAAAACATTTCACAAAAAATTCTATTTTTAATAACCACGGCAACATCGTTCATCGAAATCAAAAACCGATGGACAGAATTATGTATCTTAGTATAGTCTACTTGTGGGCCAAGTCATATTGAAATCTGACCAAAACTATAGGAGGAGTAGTTTGAAAAATTGTTTACAGACAGACAGACGGACGGACGCATTACTATCGCATAAGCTCTTCTGGTCTCTGACCAGCAGAGCTAAATAACTCAGTCTGTTATGTTTCTGTTCCTTCTACGCAACTGGAACGATTAAGTCGATATTTCCAGAAAGCCATTTAAAAATTAGTTAAACCAGAAGTCTCTATCGAGACTGTAGCACTACTGGTTTGTACTTATAACAAAGGATGAGAAAAGAAGCCATTGGCATCAGACCAAAACTGTAGGAGGAGTAGCGTTTTAAAAGAATTCCAAAATAAAAATTCTATTTTTAGTAACCATGGCAACACTGTTCATCGAAATCAAAAACAGATGCACATAATTATGTTTCTTAGTGTAGTCTACCTGTGTGCCAAGTTATATTGAAGTTAGACTAAAACTGTAGGAGGAGTAGCGTTTTAAAGGAATTTCACAAAAAAATTCTATTTTTAGTAACCATGGCAACACCTAGGGATGTGAGATTTTATCGATATACCGGTATATCGCGATTTTTTGTTGCGTGATACGTATCGTGATACAGAGACCTTAATACCGGTATTTAGGTACATATTATTAAGTCCAGAAATTGTTCATTTATTTGTTCACTCTTTCAGATTTCAATTACAGAAAGTCTAAAAAATGTTGTAAAGGTGAAAAGAATGGCATCTTACCATCCAAACATGATTATTTTTATTTTCATAATTTTTTTTTTTTAAAAAGTGAAAATTTGTTTTTCTACCATATTTTTAAGAAAAATAATAACTATTCATTTAAACTCGTTGTAAAAATGGCTTGAAAAAATATGATATTATCGTGATATTATGGGGAAAAACGTGATATATCGCGATACGAAATTTTTAGCGATACCCAACCCTAGCAACACCCTTCAGCGAAATCAAAAACCGATGCACTAAATTATGTATCTTAGTTACAGGCACTTGTTTCTGTAATAAACTTTTGACCACAGGCACCTGAAGTATGGATAATACCACCCCTTTTTTTAATGAAAAAAAATGTAAGAGTGTATAATACCTCAAAAATATAAAAAATTCCCCGTCAAACACATCTACATGTCGTTATATGCAAGCAGATTGTACTTTTTCTCACGTTTAAAAAATGGCCCTATTCGGTATAATAGAAATACACAAGGAAAGAAACAAAAGTTGTAAGCAAACCCGGGGACCCCTGCTTCGAGACAGATTTCCAAGGTAATAATAGTGTTACCTATCATAATTTTGCTAGCACTCTGTCAGGGAGATGTTCTTCAACTTACGTATTTAACCTAAACCCCGCTATTAATGTTTGATATGCCGTAATAAGACGATTTATTAATTGCCTAATGGATACATAAAATTTTCTCCGTTGGCAGCGTTGGAGGAGGTTTTGGAGTCGCACTTCTGTTTCGCTTTATCTGATTAGTTAATTGTGATATTAGTTTAAATATCTAACCAATCAGATAAGGCGAAACAGAAGTACGACTCCAAAACCTCCTCCAACGCTGCCAATGGAGAAAATTTTATGTATCCAATTAATAAATCGTCTGATGACGGCATATTAAACATTAATGGCGGGGATTAGGTTAAATACGTAAGTTGAAGAACATCTCCCTGACAGAGTGCTTGCAAAATTATGATAGGTAACACTATTATACCATGGAAATCTGTCTCGAAGCAGGGGTCCCCGGGTTTGTTTACAACTTTTGTTTCTTACCTTGTGTATTTTTAGCTCACCTGAGCCGAAGGCTCAAGTGAGCTTTTCTGATCACATTTTGTCCGGCGTCCGTCTGTCTGTCTGTCCGTAAACTTTTCACATTTTCGACTTCTTCTCAAGAACCGCTGGGCCAATTTCGACCAAACTTGCCACAAAGCATCCTTGGGTGAAGGGGATTCAAGTTTGTTCAAATGAAGGGCCATGCCCTCATTCAAGGGGAGATAATTGGGAATTAATGAAAATTTGGTGGCATATTTCAAAAATCTTCTCAAGAACCACTGTGCCAGGAAAGATGAAATTTATGGAGAAACATCCTCAGGTAGTGTAGATTCAAGTTTGTTCAAATCATGACCCCCGGGGGTAGGGCGGGGGCCAAAATGGCCGACCAAAGTTTTACATAGAAATATATAGGAAAATTCTTTAAAAATCTTCTTCTCAAGAATGACAAAGCCATAATTCATCATATTTATATGGAAGCATGTTCAGGTAGTGTAGATTTAAGTTTGTTCAAATCATGACCCCCAGGGGTAGGGCGGGGCCAAAATGGCCGACCAAAGTTTAACATAGAAATATATAGGAAAATTCTTTAAACATCTTCTTCTCAAGAATGACAAAGCCATAATTCATCATATTTGTATGGAAGCATGCTCAGGTAGTGTAGATTCAAGTTTGTTCAAATCATGACCCCCCGGGTTAGGGCGGGGCCAAAATGGCCGACCAAAGTTTAACATAGAAATATATAGGAAAATTCTTTAAACATCTTCTTCTCAAGAATGACAAAGCCATAATTCATCATATTTGTATGGAAGCATGCTCAGGTAGTGTAGATTCAAGTTTGTTCAAATCATGACCCCCAGGGGTAGGGCGGGGCCAAAATGGCCGACCAAAGTTTAACATAGAAATATATAGGAAAATTCTTTAAAAATCTTCTTCTCAAGAATGACAAAGCCATAATTCATCATATTTATATGGAAACATGTTCAGGTAGTGTAGATTCAAGTTTGTTCAAATCATGACCCCCCGGGGTAGGGCGGGGCCAAAATGGCCGACCAAAGTTTAACATAGAAATATATAGGAAAATTCTTTGAAAATCTTCTTCTCAAGAACGACAAAGCCATAATTCATCATATTTATATGGAGCATGTTCAGGTAGTGTAGATTCAAGTTTGTTCAAATCATGACCCCCGGGGTTAGGGTGGCGCCAAAATGGCCGACCAAAGTTTTACATAGAAATAATTAGGAAAATTCTTTAAAAATCTTCTTCTCAAGAATGACAAAGCCATAATTCATCATATTTATATGAAAGAATGCTCAGGTAGTGTAGATTCAAGTTTGTTCAAATCATGACCCCCGGGGGTAGGGCGGGGCCAAAATGGCCGACCAAAGTTTTACATAGAAATATATAGGAAAATTCTTTAAACATCTTCTTCTCAAGAATGACAAAGCCATAATTCATCATATATACATGTATATGGAAGCATGCTCAGGTAGTGTAGTTTCAAGTTTGTTCAAATCATGACCCCCTGGGGTAGGGTGGGGACAAAATGGCCGACCAAAGTTTTACATAGAAATATATAGAAAAATTCTTTAAAAATCTTCTTCTCAAGAATGACAAAGCCATAATTCATCATATCTATATGGAAGCATGCTCAAGTAGTGTAGATTCAAATTTGTTCAGATCATGACCCCCAGGGGTAGGGCGGGGCCAAAATGGCCGACCAAAGTTTTTAAAGATATATAGGAAAATTCTTTTAAAAATTTTTCTAAAAAATAGCAAATCCATGATTGGTCATGGGACTACTTTTGGATTTAAACTTTACAATAAAAAGCCATTTTCTAGTTTTTCCCACCCTTAGTGCTCAGGTGAGCGATGTGGCCCATGGGCCTCTTGTTATTATACCGAATAGGGCCATTTTTTAAACGTGAGAAAAGGTACGATCTGCTTGCATATAACGACATGTAGATGTGTTTGACGGGGAATTCTTATATTTTTGAGGTATTATACACTCTTACTTTTTTTTCACTAAAAAAAAGGGGGGTATTATCCATACTTCAGGTGCCTGTGTTTAAACCCCTAGTATAATAATAACTCAAGGTATCTAACTCCGATTTATACTGAGTACCCCCCCCCCCTTAGAAGCGCTCATTTACACTTTCAGAGGAAATGCACGGGTTAACTGTTCATACCTATGTCTTCTACGATAATTTATCTACACAACCATATCTGACATGCTTGCCTTTATTTTCTTTTATCTCCTTATAGGGAAAAGACCACTAATTATTTTCCCATAGAACTCCATACAAACCTTAGGCCCTCTCAGTACTTTACTATGATATTTTCAGAAAAATCTTTAGCATCATTTCAAACTTTGTTCTAAGCCCTAACAAAAAATACTGAAAAAAATATATGGTCCCATGGCGTTTATAGGTCAAAATTGCAGTTATTTTCAACTTATAGAGATTCGCAGTAAATAACACGCGACATAAAAAATCAACCCCCACTCCTAAAATCTTCCCTGGTATTTCTATAGTTTCTGTAATATTCCCTCATCCCATCATCTATTTCAAAGGTCATTAATTTTACTTTAAAATGAAAACAATTAAATACCTGATTTCAGCCAATGGCGTAACGCCTACCCATTCAGTATTCTGTTTAATGTTCCATAACAAACAAAGCCATGTGTGCATCCGGGGATTTGGTGCTCTCATTCCTTAATCAGCTTCAAAACGCTGCTCGCCGAGTGGAAAGTGAAACTCAACCATAGAATGGTATGTTCTAGTCTCGGGCATAGAATTAGACCTCGAATTTGATTGGCTAAAAATCTGTTTCTAAAATTACATCGGAAAAACATCGTATTGTTTTTATGGACAATAAGACACTATGAAATTTTATTTATTCAATGCAATATTTAAAATCTGGAATTGTATTTTGAAACCCACGCATTCTTCAATTTTTCTCTTTGCCCGAGATTAGCACATACCATTTTATGGTTTAGTTCGACTTTTCTACTCGGCGAGTAGAGTTTTGACGCTGTTTCCGGAGATTAAAGAAAACAAAGACAAGCAAGCTATATATGGTTGTGTAGATAAATTATCGTAGATGACATAGGTATAAACAGTTTTTCACTGCCTTTTTTCTGAAAGTGTAAATGAGCGCGATTCTAAGGGAGGAGGGTACTCCGTGTAATTTGGAGTTAGATACCTTGTGTTATTATTATATACTATGGGTTAAAATTTAATCCCGAAACAAGTGCTTGTGATCTTAGTGTAGTCTACTTGTGTGCCAAGTAACATTGAAATCAGACCAAATCTGTAGGAGGAGTAGCGTTTTAAAGGAATTTCACAGAAAATTCTATTTTTAATAACCATGGCAACACTGTCCATCGAAATCAAAAACAGATGCACTTATTTATGTATCTTAGTGTAGTGTACCTGTGTGCCAAGTTATATTGAATTCAGACCAAAACTGTAGGAGGAGTAGCGTTTTAAAGGAGTTTCACAGAAAATTTTATTTTTAGTAACCATGGCAACACCCTTCGTCGAAATCAAACACTAATGCACTTATTTATGTACCTTAGTGTAGTCTACTTGTGTGCTAAGGGGACGACCATTTGATTCTGAGAGGGGGGGGGCCTGGCAGATTTTGGAAATAAATAATCTGTCCCTGAAAATGTTGAAAATAAATAATCTGTCCTCCTCTGCAAAGAAAATAAATAATCTGACCTTGACTTATGATATTTAAATATTGTGAAAATACCTTTTTATTTCCGTTTAATTAACCTCAGAATCTTCAATTCAGCATTTTTTTTGGCTCGCTTCGCTCGCCATTTTAGAACCAAATAGTATTTAAAATCAGATTACCAGACTGGATAATTGTAGTCAGTTGATCAGCATGGCAATGTGCACTCAGTAGATGTGATGAATCACTTTAAATACAAGCCAGTTCTTAAACACCACAAAAGGTAAATTTTCTTACCAAAGTAGTATACTTCCCGATAAATTAATACAAAGTATTCAGTGGCGGATTTAAGGAAGGCGTACATGTGTATGACCCCTCCCCTAAAATTTCAAAGTATGATATGAATAATATTAATATTGCCATACTTTAGTACAATACCAATATTTTTGTGCCTAGTTTTACTCTTAAAATACACAAAAACCCAAGAGCTTCAGGGGGCTTCGCCCCCTGGGCCCCCTTCATTCAAAGTATGATATGACTAGTATTAATTGTCATACTTTGGAACATAACTAACCAATTCCTACATAATTGTGCCTGGTTTTACTCTTAAAATACACAAAAACCCACGAGCTTCAAGGGCTTCACCCCCTGGACCCCCTTCATTCAAATTATGACATGACCAATATTAATAGTCATACTTTGGTACATAATAACCAATACCACTACACATATAATTGTCCTGGTTTTATTCTTAAAATACCCGAAAACCCAAGAGATTCTGGGGAATTTCCCTCCCTTGGCCTCCACCAGTGCTTCGCCCAGGACCCACTGGGGGCCTTAAGGCGGCCCCAGAGCTCTTGCCTGAACGAAGTTATACACGCCCGCCCCCCATCCTGAATCCGCCTATGGTATATAAATTATTAGTCTTTAGAATCAATCGATCAAGGTACAGTAAGACAAAGAAGAAAATAAATAATCTGTCCTCGATAATCTTGAAAATAAATAATCTGTCCTTGACAGGCATGAAAATAAATAATCCGTCTCAAAAAAATTTGCCAGCCCCCCCCCCCCCCCCCCCCTCAGAATCAAATGGTCGTCCCCTAAGTTATACTGAAATCAGACTAAAACTGTAGGAGGAGTAGCATTTTAAAAGTACTTCACAGAAATTTCTATTTTTAGCTCTACTGGTCAGAGACCAGAAGAGCTTATGCGATAGTAATGCGTCCGGCGTCCGTCCGTCTGTCTGTCTGTCTGTAAACAATTTTTCAAAATGCTACTCCTCCTTCAGTTTTGGTCTGATTTCAATATAACTTGGCACACAAGTAGACTACACTAAGATACATAAATCTGTGTATCGGTTTTTGATTTCGATGAACGGTGTAGCCCTTGTTACTAAAAATAGAAATTTCTGTGAAATTCTTTTAAAACGCTACTCCTCCTACAGTTTAGGTTTGATTTCAATATTACTTGGCACATAGGTTAACTACACTAAGATACATAATTCTGTGTATCGGTTTTTGATTTCGATGAACGGTGTTGCCGTTGTTACTAAAAATAGAAATTTCTGTGAAATTCTTTTAAAACGCTACTCCTCCTACAGTTTAGGTTTGATTTCAATATTACTTGGCAGACAAGTAGACTACACTCAGATACATAATTTTGTGTATGGGATTTTGATTTTGATGAACGGTGTTGCCGTTGTTACTGAAAATAGAAATTTCTGTGAAATTCTTTTAAAATGCTACGTCTCTTACAATTTTGGTCTGATTTCAATATAGCTTGGCACACAGGTAGACTACACTCAGATACATAATTTTGTGTATGGGATTTTGATTTTGATGAACGGTGTTACCGTTGTTACTGAAAATAGGAATTTCTGGGAAATTCTTTCAAAATGCTATTCCTCCTACAGTTTTTGTCTGATTTCAATATAGCTTGGCAGACAAGTATACTACACTAAGATACACAATTCTGTGTATCGGATTTTGACTTTGATGAACATTATTGCCTTGTAAGAATTATGTCTCCCCTTCCGAAGGGGAGACATATTGTTTTTGTCGATTTTCTTATTCTTCTTCTTATTATTCTTCTTCTTCATCCAAATTTTGTCCAGGCCGTAACTTGAATACCCTTTGACCTGAAGACTTCATACTTGGAACTTAGATAGATGACCTTGAGGCGGAGTGTCCGCCACCAAAATTTTTGACTTTGATCTATATATGAGGTCAAGGTCAAACTTTTACATTAAAATAGAGTTTTGGCAATAGCTTGAGTACCCTTTAATATTAGGACTTCAAACTTGAAATATAGAAAGAAGACATCAAATACAAGATGTAGTGCACCTAAACTTTGACCTTGACCCCTTTCTATGTTCAAGGTCAAATAAAGAAAAAACATGATTTTAACATAACTTTAGATACCTTAGACATTTAGACTTCAAACTTGGAATATGCAGAAAACACATAGGAGAAGGGTGTATGTGATCAAAATTTTTGACCTTGATCCAATGTTTATAGGGTCAAGGTCAAACTTTCACAACAAAATAGAGTTTAGGCCATAGCTTGAATACCATTTGAGATTAGGACTTCAAACTTAAAACATAGAAGGGATACTTTAAATACATGATGCAGTGCACAAGAACTTTGACCTTGACCCTCTTTTTGTTCAAGGTCAAATATAGAAAAACATGATTTGACCACTACTTGAGATATCTTTGAGATTTAGACTTCAAACTGGGAACATGCAGAGGACACATTGGAGAAAGATTATGCGATCATATTATATGACCTTGATCCAATATTATTAGGTCAAGGTCAAATTTTCACATCTAAATAGAGTTTAGGTCATAGCTTGAGTACCCTTTGATATTAGGACTTCAAACATGTAACATAGAAAGAAGACATTAAATACAAGATCTAGTGCACAAGGACTTTGACCTTGACCCAAAGTCAAATAGAGAAAAAAAACATGTTTTGAACATAACTTGAGAATCTTTTGACATTTAGACTTCAAACTTGTAACATGCAGAGGACACTTAGATGGAGAGATTATGTGATGAAAATTTTTGACCTTGATCCAATTATTATTAGGTCAAGGTCAAACGTTCATATGAAATATATTTGAATTGATAACTTGATACCTTTCTTGACATTAGGATTGTTATTTGGAACAAGTAAAGACAACTTTAAGCCTAAATACACTACATCAATTTTTTTGACCTTGACCATTTTCTTCTTTTAAGATTAAATTAAGAAAAAAGCAAGACCAGACAATAACTTTAGATCCTATAAAAGACTTGAAAGATGCATTGCATTATTCTTTTTCACCTTCATAGTAAAACTGCATTTGTTAATGTTGTTAAAGAAGGGGAGACATGTGTTTTTTGTTAAAAAAACAATACCCACTAGTTTCTGTTAAATACTCTCAAAATGCTACTCCAAATACAGTTTGAGTCTGATTATAATATAATGTGGCATACAAGTAGACAACACTAAGAACATAAAGAGACTCAATCAAGGGTCATTATTCTATTTATTGCTGTTGTACAGTTTCAATTCCTAACTGCTTTTCTTTTCCTTTGCTATAAGAACAAACCAGTAGAGCTTCAGTCTCGACAGAGACTTCTGGTTAGTACATGTAACCACGGCAACACCGTTCATCGAAATCAAAAACGGATGCACAGAATTATGTATCTTAGTGTAGTCTACCTGTGTGCCAAGTTATATTGAAATCAGACCAAAACTGTAGGAGGAGTAGCATTTTGAAAAATTGTTTACAGACGGACGGACGACGGACACCTTACTATCGCATAAGCTCTTCTAGTCTCTGACCAATAGAGCTAAAAAAAAAAAAAAACAGGTACTGTAAGCACTGAGCTCACTAAAAGATACCCCCGCGTCCCGTATGATTATATGGCAAAATCCATGATTTTCTCTGGGTCAGATCAAAATGTAAAATAAGAAGCGCACAATGGCATTATGTAATAAGGAATCTGTGAAAGTATCATTAAATTTTATTTAGTAGTATAGGAGGAGATGCAGAAAAGAGATTGGTACCCTTCAGTATTGTAGAAACAAGATGCCCATGGGCTTATAGGTTACCTGAGTATCATGCAACAGCATTCCAACAATTGAATTTAGTTCGTGTTGTGAACCCGAGGTCATGGAATTTACAATTTTGAAAGAGACACCATTGCTCATCATATCTACACACTTTAGCAAGCTTACTTTGGCACTTTTAAGATATACCCAACGGCGGGTGTGACCGGTGTCAGCAGGGGATGCTCACTCCTCCAAGGCACCTGATCCCACCTCTGATGTTTCGGAGGTCCGTGTTCGCTCTGCTCCTATCTTGTATTGTTTTATGGACTTTTAAATTGAATACTGTTCGTTATCTCCATATCCTTCATATACCCAGAGGTAGATCAGAGTAACAAAGAAAAATGCATTTCCATTTTATTACCAGTTGTGCACCAACCTCACAGGAACCACTGACCTTGGGCTAAATATTTCATAATTTTCGAGAAAGGTACCTTCTTTCATCATAAGTGGTTATGAAATACATGTAACAAAGAGCAGATTTCAAAGTATTAATTCATTTTCTATATGTAGAACCCCCCCCCCCCCCCCTGCGTGAACCCTGACCAAGGGGCCACGAAATTAATTATTTTGGTAAAGGCGCCTTTCTTCATCATAAATGTGTATTTAGGTCATTTGCACGAAACCCGTGCAGGAGCAAATTAAAGAAAAGATTTTCAAGGAATTTATGCATTTTAGTATATAATTAATAGAGCCCCGTCTTAACACCAGAACTCCGACCCAGGGGCCCTGAAATTCACAAAATTAGAAAAGGCATCCTTCTCCATCATATCTATTAAACATAGTTCATTGGTGAAATACACAATAGCAGAGGAAAAGATTCTTAATTCACAGTTTTAGAAGAGGAACCCTTCCTCATCATAACTGTGTACATATACAAATTTTCGTAGTTAAATTCAAAGACGGTTGATATCCTTGTTTCACCAACTTGTTTCTCAATTACTTTTCTATGTGTGTGTGTGGGGGGGGGGGGGGGGTAGATTTTACAGTTTGTCAGATGATGAACCAAAAAAATCAACTTTTTAAAATTCTGCGTTCTGAAAATAACGAAATAAACAATTAACTAATATACTCATGTTAAGGTTCGTAAAGGCTCTGTTCACTCGTATAAAATAGCTTTAACTGTATGGTTTTCAAAAAAGAAAATGAAATACAAATACCGGTAATTATTGCATAAGGCATAATTGGACAAATAGACATGACAAGTAAACAAAATTTTAAAGAATAATAGTTTTTTTCACAAAAGGTTATTCCTTTTATCAGAGGATCAACGAACCTTAATCATCGTTACTTTTATTTAGATGTGTTTACTTGCAACAGAATAAATGTCGAGGTCAATGTGTTTGGGTTTGTAATATATATTGCCTGATTAAGATACCTTTTGGATAAATACTTTGAAGTGTAATGATTTGATCCTGACTTAACGAGTTGAAGTTCTTGGATTTGTCACAGTTTTAAGATGTTCCTATCATCTTCATCCTTCCACTTACGATAAATCTACTCTAATTAATTAGTGAATTCATCTAGGATGTTGTTCTTAAGACTTCTTGTCCCCTACTCCGGCCTCATACAAAAGTATCAACACACAGTCAATCAAACAAGAGTATCTTTTCTTCTTTGTTAGTCCCACGAAGGTCTGACTTGGGCAAAATACAAGTTTTTCAAAATAAATAGATTTTTTTCAGTTACTTATAAAAACATTTATCTTCTATAGTTAGAGAAGACAGTTTTATAATTAGTCCCAGTTAAAGCTGTTTTCACAGCTGCAGTTCTGAAAATCTTGATTTCAGGAATCATATATGATGGTTACTTAGAGATATGAAAAATAGTGAAGAAAAATAACTGGTGAATGACCTACGATGTTTCGTAATTTTTGACAAAAGTTCTGTTATCATTATCAAAAAATGATTATAAAATATTATATAATATTATATACAATGTAAAAAAGGTATACATATGCATTACAGATTAAAATAGATGTTTGACAAATAGTTATATACGGTGGTATATTTAGAACATGCGAATATCTTTTCCTTCATAATTTAGTGGGCAAATATTATGTCGTTTGCATGAGATATTCAAGTCCAACGCACATTTTATTTCGTCTCAAAAAGATCATCGTCTCAAGCCACGGTTCGGAGTTCGCATATAGCTCTCTCCTGAAAGGTGGCTGCTTGATCACATAAATTGTCGTAATCGAATAATTACGCCTCTATGCTGCGGGCTGCACTTCATTTCCGGGATTTTTGGTAATTATCAACTTTTCATTTCCGACATTTTTTAGTTCTCATTTCCGACATTTTTTTGTTTTCATTTCCGACATTTTTCAAATACATAAGTAGTACCTATAGTAACAAATTTGATAACTTTACTTATGAAAATTTTAAAGGAATAAATCATAAATAAATCATTGAAATCCAATTTTGTAAATCTATCAGTGACTTGGACATAAGTATGGTGCTGTCACTGACATTTAATTTAGAGCACATTAAATATGGTGAAAAATTTTTATGCTCATTAAACTCTTATACCTAGTCTTAGTGCTACATGTATGCATTTATGTATAGATGGTTTTTAGCTCTACTGGTCAGAGACCAGAAGAGCTTATGCGATAGTAATGCGTCCGGCGTCCGTCCGTCTGTCTGTCTGTCTGTCCGTCTGTCTGTAAACAATTTTTCAAAATGCTACTCCTCCTACAGTTTTGGTCTAATTTCAATATAACTTGGCACACAAGTAGACTACACTAAGATACATAATTCTGTGTATCGGTTTTTGATTTTGATGAACGGTGTTGCCGTGGTTACTAAAAATAGAAATTTCTGTGAAATTCTTTCAAAATGCTACTCCTCCTACAGTTTTGGTTTGATTTCATTATAACTTGGCACACAAGTAGACTACACTAAGATACATAATTCTGTGTATCGGTTTTTGATTTCGATGAACGGTGTTGCCGTGGTTACTAAAAATAGAAATTTCTGTGAAATTCTTTCAAAATGCTACTCCTCCTACAGTTTTGGTCTGATTTCAGTATTACTTGTCAAACAAGTAGAATACACTAAGATACATAATTCTGTGTATCGGTTTTTGATTTTGATGAACGGTGTTGCCGTGGTTACTAAAAATAAAAATTTCTGTTAAATTCTTTCAAAATGCTACTCCTCCTACAGTTTTGGTTTGATTTCATTATAACTTGGCACACAAGTAGAATACACTAAGATACATAATTCTGTTTATCGGTTTTTGATTTCGATGAACGGTGTTGCCGTGGTTACTAAAAATAGAAATATCTGTAAAATTGTTTCAAAATGCTACTCCTCATACAGTTTTGGTCTGATTTCAATATAACTTGGCACATAAGTAGAATACACTAAGATACACAATTCTGTGTATCGAATTTTCATTTTGATGAACGGTGTTGCCGTGGTTACTAAAAATAGAAATGTCTGTAAAATTGTTTCAAAATGCTACTCCTCCTACAGTTTTGGTCTGATTTCAGTATAACTTGGCACACAAGTAGACTACACTAAGAACATAAAGAGACTTTATCAACGATCATTATTCTATTTAGTTTCAAATCCCAGCTGCTTAAGTACTTTTCTCTTCCTTTGCTATAAGTTCAAACCAGTAGAGCTTCAGTCTCGACAGAGACTTCTGGTTTATTAACATTTTGACATAAATACTTTTAAAATTCCATTTTCTTTTACTTAGAAAACATTGAATTGCCGCACAGGTAAATTCCGGAAATGAAAAAAAATTATGTCGGAAATGAAAGCAAAAAATGGAAATGAAATAAAAAAAAAATGTTGGAAATGCTACGCATATTTCCGGAAATGAAATGCAGCGATGCTGCGACGTCACATTCAACTACAATCTCCCATGCAGAGTTGTCGTTCGTTCCTCTCTCAGACACCTCTGCAATGGGCTCACGTCAAGATTTTTGACATATTAAACGTATAAAACGTGATATTTGCAGAGTTGTTCAAATTAAATTAATAGTTCTGGATTGATTTAGTAAATATCTATTTCAAAATTCATACATAAGCATAGAAATTGAATTATAATGAATTAAATCAAACGCACTATTTCTCGTGTTTATCACTGTGATATACGCGAGCCAACGACAGAGGTGAATGTATGAGCCGAAGGTAGAGAGTGGTTCAGCTAATGAAAATATTTGTTTCCATCGAAATTGAAATCAACATTGACATCATCAGTATTTCGTAAACTGCAATTGGTTCTTGAAAGGTCACGACAAAGTTCATTTTCCGACTATGCTTCACTCGCATTGGTCAATAATTTAAAGAGATACAATGACGCACAAATGCGTAGAATTTTTGCATGACACGTGTAAATTTTGTTCAATTCCTGAAAGTATTAGGTTTCAGAAAATTGCTGATTTCAGAACCTAAAATATCTATTTTTATGGGAAAAAAATAATTAAAAATAATTTTAGTATGCCCAGTACGAAAATATTGCTTTACTTCCTCCCTATTGTGCGCGTGCGCAGAAAATTTGAATTAAGTTACCATGGTCTGAAGTACTTTTTTATGAATGTAGGTAGAAGAATTTTGATATATTTTCAAAAAGTTGTTAGAACATATTTCTCACTTTCGCATGCTCCAGTTGAATGTTGTTTACAATTTTGAGCTAAAAATAAAACTGGCATGACCTTGACATACACAACAACAAGGAAACGTTTGCTTTACCGTGCAGTTTAGTTGTCATGTCTTCACTATACACTCATAATATTCATAAGTCTTTCTCTGTATGATACAGATATCTTAAAAAAACATGTAACTATAATGAAGTAGGAAATATTCTCTTCTCATTCAAACACGGCCAGAATGAGAGGGGATCGTACAGTATAGCCGTGGCTTGCGACAATGCAAAAGGTTTTTGTAATAGTAAACCCTGGTGACCTGTTGCTATGATGCACGTAATCCGTTTTCGTCCATCGTCCTGTGTCGTTAGTTGTGCGTTTACAATTTAACTTTAATTTTCAGCTCTTTCTCTGAAACCTCTGAACCAGTTTCAACCAATTTTGGCATATAGAATCTTTGGTTGAAGGAAAGTGAAAAGTATAGATTCTGTCCCCCTGGGGTCTGAGAAATGGGGCTAAAACCACCACTTTAAGAAGGCTTACTAATGATAACTGTTTACTGATGCTAGGATAGGGCTCTGTTAAACAAATATTTGAACATACTTTATTTCTTTCGAAAAAAAACACTTCTCTTCTGCTCTTTGGTAGGATTGATTGAATGTTTGTTGTTTAACGTCCCTCTCGAGAATTTTTCACTCAAGTGGAGACGCCACCACTTGGCGCGGAGAGATGCAAATTTTGTCCTTATTCTCGGCACTTCAGTCATTGAGCAGTGAGGGGTGTTTTTCATGCCAGCACCTACTGCGACGCGGGACCTCAGTTTATACGGTCTCATCCGAAGGACCGGTCTCCACGTCCCACAGTTGAATTCAAACCCTCGACGTAAGGATCAACTCCTCACTTCGCGACTGTAGGGCAGACGCTCCAGCCACACGGGCGACCCCTGGCCCCATGACCATAAATTGAGAACAAACTTATGTCAAAATTTCAAACCAATGTAACTTATGAAATAATTTTGATAATCAGACCAAAATTTCAATACATGTCTGATAGAAAATGTTAAACAAATTTTATATTTTGAAGCAAATATATCAAATAAAAATTAAGATATTAAACATCAAAATTTTGACTTAAGTCTGTTCTCAGTTTATGGTCTTGGGGCCTGTGTAGGTAGCAAACAAACCAAATGCATAGTTGTGATGAGCACGAGTGTCATTTCCAAAATTGGTAATTTCGTCACCCGCGGGTCACGAGTTATGATTTAGTAAATATGAATCTGTCGAAAATTTTTGTCCTCTGCTTCTGGGTATTAAGTTGGTAAACTTTGTAAATAATTATATTGAGCAATAATGTTTCTTCTAAAGTTGTGAATTTAATGGCCTCTGGTTAAGGGATTCTGATATAAAGGCGAGGCTCTAATTATTATAATTATGATGGAAATACATTACTTCTTGGAAATTCTTTCCTGTTCCTGACTATTGAGCCGATGAATTATGTATATAGCCATAATGAGGAAGGATGTCTCTTCCAAAAGTTTCAATTTTTTGCCCCCTGGTCCAGGGGTTCAGATGTTAGGGCAGGGTTCTAATGATTGAGTAGTGAAAATGCATCAATTCTCTACATCTTGGTATTAAGCAATGAACTTTGTATACTTAGTTATGATGATGAAGAGTTCTTCCAAAATTGTGTATTTTATGTTTTCTGGATTGGATGTTCTGTTATAAGGGTGAAGCTCTATTGATTTTATAGTGAAATGCATTAATTCTTTGAAAATCATCTCTGCTCTTGGATATTATGACGATTATCTAGTTATATAATTATGATGGGCAAGGATGTTTCTTCCAGAATTCTGAATTTCAAGGCCCCTTGGTCAGGCGTAACATGGAGGGATGATAGGAGTCTGAAGTTTTTATCGCTCAAAAAAAATCCGAGTTGATCACAGGTTGATAGCGAGAAAATTTTTTCCGGATTTGTTTTTTTTTTTTGACGATAAAAAGTTCAGACTCCTATGCTAATGCTTATGTAGTGGAACTGATTTATTGTATGTTGTTTAACTTCCCTCTCGAGAATTTTTCACTCATATACAGACGCCACCACTGCCGTTGGCAAGCTGGAAATTTTGTCCCATACATGTACTCGACACTCGAGGCCACTGAGCAGGGAGGGAACTTTTTCGTGTCAGCACCCACTGCGACACGGGACCTCCATTTATACGGTGCGTCTCCATATGAGTGAAAGATTCTCGAGAGGGACGTTAAACAATATATAATCAATAAATCTACCCTACCTACATGTATTTTGGTTTCCTAAAATTGCAGGGCCCAGCACAGGTCTTTCGGGGACGTAGCATCTTTGTTGGGGGGGATAGCCAGCAGAGTAAAAAAAAATTACCTGAAAAAACGTGAGAAGCTAAATCAAACTTGAAAACCACATTCCATTGGGGTTGGGGGAGTTGCAACTTCTTGCCTATATATACCACAAAAAGAGGAGGGCGGGGGCAACCGCCCTTTCAATGAACATTTTCAATAGTTGATTGGATAAAAAGTTGCTACGTATGCCTTGAGAACTCTCTAATCCGACTCGCTAAAATATTGGGGTGTTCATCTATTCTCACACCCATTTTTTTTCAAAGTCGAATTAAATCAATTTAAATATAGGCCTCTAGGGAAAATGCATCTCTGCAAAAGGAGTAATACGAAACTGAAAATCCTTCTGGCATGCCGATAATTGCTTAATGAGTGAAGTTTGAGTAGTTCACCAAAGCATGATTGCATATTAATAAAGTTACCCCTTCTCTTTCTGATATTTTATGCTTTCTTTACAGATTTTTCAACACTTGATTGATGCAACAAGAAAGGAAAATTCTATTAATTGAAATTAAATACAACAAAGGCGTCCATGTTTTACCACGAGATTCTCATGCAAATTATATAAGACTTGCTTTGACACTTCCTATGCTGTGCAATTTCCATATAATCTTGTTTCACTTGTTATGTGCGATAAAATATTCCCCTCAATCACGTTCGGTAACTATTATACTTTAGTTAGTTGCATGACATTTTTCACTACACGAACGACACTCACGAAAAGGCTAAGACACTTTGATAGCAGACTTCGATCTTACTTCAAAGAATCATGTATTTCTTTTTTTTATTTAGTGAAAGAAAATGAACAGTCTTATTAACGAAAACCCCATGCAAGTCAGGACAAAAATCATGATTTGAACTAGATAGAATTCATTACTTAGTCTGATGCAAATGTAGGAAATCTATTAAAACAATATTGGAAGGATGGTGCCTCTAGCGGATTGTTCAACTAATTGTTAGATTTCAAGGAGAGAGAGGCACGATCTTCGAGGAAATTAAAAGTAGCAGGGAACCCTAATATCCCTTATCACAAGAATTGACACTTTTCTAAATACCAGCTGTCAGATTTGATTCGTAAGAAACTGAATGAAATCGCTGCATTTGGGACGTTCTTGAAACACTGATATATGTATTTGATATATGTTTTGCCCTTTTCTCTTTACTACGGCAACAGTATTGACCGAAGATCACTGTACATATAAATGTAAAGAATAGATAAAAATTTCCTTAATGAGTTTCGGTGTCTTGACGGCAATTATTATCTCTGAGCCAGAAAACTATAATTCCTAATACTTTTTAGCATGCAGAGATCCAAAATGAATGCAAAGCTTTTATTTGTTCTTTCTTTCAAGTCATTTATATTTTAATTCTAGTAAAAACGCGATATTTGATGGATTAAAAAAAATTTATACACACCGACTTGCGTAAAATGTATTGATCAACCTGAAGTTACATTAAAATGTAAAATTTGTAGACATTTTTAAAGGGAAGTCATGTTCTTCCTTATAGTAAATACATGAAAATTGATAAGGAATAAAATTAATAGCGACCCAATGTATACGGTATGAACTGGGTTGGAACAGTTTACGCTTTTTCATAATCCGCTTCGCGATTAATCGGACTACAAGTATTCTAGTGTTTGGTTTTTGTTTTTTTGTTGTTTTTTTGGGGGGGGGGGTCATTTGTACAGAAAGTGTATTTTAATTTAAACTTAAATATATCCAAAGGACAATGTTGGACAAATTGCGGCTCATATATCTAATTTTTTGATAAAAGTCTCCAAACTATACGGTCGAGTTAGCTACTAAATTAACGGGTCCCCGAGTGTCAACGATTGATATTATAATCTCTTTACTCAAGTGACAGTCCACGATTCGATACGCTTAACGCTTTCATTCAACTTTTCATAATTGTTGTCATTGGAAGTTTCTATTGTGCCCTAATAAAAAAAAAATTAATTTGAATTTTGAAAAAAAATTCAATTTTTTCTTAATTTTACAAAAAATTCAAGGCACAAATATCAAAAGCATATGCTTGCACAACAATCAAACATTAATTTAGCGATATATTGTAATATAAGGTTTAAATGGGTAGCCGAAAAGGTTTCAAATTACCTACTTAAGTGCACTCATTTTATAAAAATTCCAAAATTCCGTCAAAAACCATTGAAGTGGTACAAAATGCAAACTTCATCTACAACTCACAAGATGAATTCTCATATTGAAAATCAGCTCAATACCTGCAAGCATTTTTAAAAAATGCTGAAAACCTTTGACTAACACTAATTTGACACTTTCCGTTTCCTAAAACTTTTTTTAATTACTATTACATAATGAGCTTTTCTTCTCTTTAGGTGTTAGTGTTCATTTTTAGGTCACCTGAGTAAACTCAGGTGACCTATTGCTATCTGTTTTCGTCCGTCGTCGTCCGTCGTGCGTCGTGTGTTAACATTTGAACATTTTCAGCTTCTTCTCTGCAACCACTGAACCAATTTCAACCAAATTTGGCACAAAGCATCTACGGGTGAAGGGGAACAATTTTATGAATTTCATGATCCCTGCCCCCCTGGGGCCTGAGGAGTGGGGCCAAAACCACTAAAATTAATGCAATTTTTAAAAATCTTCTTCTTTACTCCTGGACATCAAGTGGTCAAACTATTTGCTTGATTGTAATCAGCATTGAGTCCTCTACCAAAATTGTGAATTTCATGGCCCTGGGGTCAGGGGTTCTAGTGCTAGGGCGGGGCTAAATAAGTATATAGTGAAAATGCATTATTTCTTTGAAAATCTTCTTCTCTGCTCCTGAGTATTAAATAATCCAACTAAGTACATAGTATGATGAGCAAGAATGCCTCTACCAAAATTGTGAATTTTATGGCCCCAGGGTCAGGGGTTCTGGTGTTAGGGTGGGGCTTTATATAATAGTGAAAATACATGATTTCTTTGAAAATCTTCTTCTCTGCTCCTAGGTATTAAATAAACCAACTAAGTACATAGTTATGATGAGCAAGAGTGCCTCTACAAAAATTGTGAATTTTATGGCCCCAGGGTCAATGGTTCTGGTGTTCGGGGTGGGGCTCTATTGATTATATAGTGAAAATACATGATTTCTTTGAAAATCTTCTTCTCTGCTCCTAGATATTAAATAAACTAACTATGTGCATAGTTATGATGAGCAAGAGTGCCTCAAACAAAATTGTGAATTTTATGGCCCCATCGTCAAGGGTTCTGGTGGGCCTCTATTGATTATATAGTGAAAATACATGAATTCTTTGAAAATCTTCTTCTCTGCTCCTAGGTATTAAATAAACTACCTAAGTGCATAGTTATGATGAGCAAGAGTGCCTCAACCAAAATTGTGAATTTTATGGCCCCAGGGTCAAGTGTTATGGTGTTGGGGGGGGGGGGGGGCTCTATTGATTATATAGTAAAAAGACATGATTTCTTTGAAAATCTTCTTCTCTGCTCCTAGGTATTAAATAAACTACCTAAGTGCATAGTTATGATGAGCAAGAGTGCCTCAACCAAAATTGTGAATTTTATGGCCCCAGGGTCAAGTGTTCTGGTGTTGGGGGGGGGGGGGCTCTATTGATTATATAGTAAAAATACATGATTTCTTTGAAAATCTTCTTCTCTGCTCCTAGGTATTAAATAAACTAACTAAGTGCATAGTTATGATGAGCAAGAGTGCCTCAACCAAAATTGTGAATTTTATGGTCCCAGGGTCAGGGGTTCTGGTGTTAGGGCGAGGCTCTATAGATTATATAGTAAAATACATGAATTCTTTGAAAATCTTCTTCTCTGCTCCTGGGAATTAAATAAACTAAGTACATAGTTATGATGAGCAAGAATGCCTCTTCTAAAATTATGAATTTTATGGCCCCAGGATCTGGGGTTCTGGTGTTAGGGTGGGGCTCTATTGATTATATAGTGAAAATACATTAAATCTTTGAAAATTTTTTTCTCTGTCTCTGGGTATGAAGCAAATGAACTACCTATATAGTTATGATGAGCAAGGGCCCTAATCTTGCAGAATTGTGAATTTCAAGGCCCCAGGGTCAGGGGGGGGGGCTTTACTTATATACTGAAAATGAATTAATTGTTTGAAATATGCTCTTTTGTATTTATAAAACATTTATTTATTTTTTGATAGGCAATTTTAAGGGTGCCTTTTAAAAATTTGTGCAATGTGTGGACCTAATGTCAGGGGTTTATGTTACATTGTTAGGGGCACTACTGATTATTGCTGAATATTACTGATTAGTTGGAGTGCATTTTTGTTCCCCTACCCTGCGTATGGGTATTCAGTAACCAAGCTAAGCAACTGCTAAATGTAGTTATGATGATCAATGGTGCCTCTTTCAAAATTGTGAATGTCATATAGCATCTGGCTTAAAACATGAATCAAATTCAATACACTGTAACTGGGAAGTTTTTGCATAATGCTCAGGTGACCTGTAAAGCCCGTGGGCCTCTTGTTATATGTATTTCTTAGGTTGCTAATCTATCAGCATGGTAGAAATTAATTATAGGGGGATGCCCCACCCCAACGTTTTTGCTGATATATAGTTTATTATAGAAAACAAAGCTATTACATGTATATGCTCGTGCCCCCTTACTAAAACTCCGATGACCTGTTTTTTTTCTTTCTTACTTTGTCAATGAATTTTTTGTAGGTGATAGTGCCCCCAACTGAAATTATATGGCTGTGCCCCCAATCTGATAATTGCTTCCTGGCCTGATCAGAGTCCTTAATTATTCAAACAGACTTACAAGAAAGGTTTGTTAACATCGTGTTTTGAATTTCCATCATTTTATTATAAAGTTTAATACGAAAATGTTGATGCATGAAAAGAAAATTCAAACTGCATAGTTTTAATTTGAATTTCTTTTTAGTTTAGTCAAAAATAATAACAGACTACACAGCAGGGATGAAAATAAGCTTGATAATTATCGATAGAAAGTTCTGAAGATCTTTTGCCATAGCGAGATTGAAATTACAACCTAGAAATAATATTCCTCTCCACTAATAGGGAGATTTTAAATCGATGACTACTTATCCCTTGTCATCTTCCTAATACACGGTGCTTTGAAGATACTAATAAGAATTTTTGAAGATATTTTGAGAGAACAAATTTGTTATATCCGATTTCTTGAAGCCATAATGTGTAACAGGGGCGTAGCTACGTTAGGCTCGAGTAGGCACGTGCCTACACATTGTCACTAAAAAAAAAAAAAAAAAAAAAGCCCATAAATTTTTGCAAAAAATAATTTAGGCCCAATGTTCATACATACAGGTTTTAAAATCGGATATAAAATTATTATTCGTCTGACCTTTTCTTTTTATAATGTTCCTACATGACATTAAGGTGCTTGTCGTAATAGAGAATTAGTACATACACGTCAAGCGTTTAATTGATTATTTAAGTCATGGATAAGTTTATCACCCGGAAAAATTTAAATTCAGTGTGTAGACCAAAATCTGTATCTAATGACAGCAACAGTGCCATAAATAACAGTGATGTGCCTACCTATCCAGATCTTGGTAAAATTATTCCCGAGTCAAAACACCAAATTTCAGATCACTGCAAAGTGGAAATTCTCAAATCTAAATGGCATCAGCATGACTTTGAATTTCCGTCAAGGTTAGTACATACTACAATATGAACACATGAAGAAACCTTACAGTCTTCTAAAATTTGTGAAATATGCTGATGGTGCCGACACCGTGCGAGCGGAGTACTTGTTATTTAAGGCCTAAGGGCCTATAAAGATCAGGCGCGGATCCAAGATTTTTTTTTCCGGGGGGGGGGGGGGGGGTCCAATTCTGTCCAAAAAATTCTACCCTAGACCTTTTCCTCTCCACAACTCATTTAATGAAATAAAAGATGGTCTTCCCAAACCCCAAATTATCAAAATATTAATTCGGGGGGGGGGGGGGGGGGGGGGGGGGGGCTAGTACTTTTTCAAAGGACAGTAACTCTTTCCAAAATTCTCAAAATCCTAATCGGAGGGTGGGGGTGGGGGTGTGAGAGAGAGAAGAGTTTTTGCTACTCGCTACGTCAATTACATACCCCTCTTCCTTCCACCTTTTACCAATATATTCCGGGGTGGCAAACGAATAATTTTTTGTAATCCACAAATTCCAGTGGGGGGGGGGGGGGGGTCAGAGGTCATTTTTTAGTTACTCTACATTCTCTATTTTGCTATTCCGCAAATTCCAGGGGGGGCCCCTCAACCCCCCCCCCCCTTTAGATCCGCGCCTGAACATGTTAACGCATTCATTTAGGGGTGGTGCATGCTGACGTAGGCCTAACATCGTATTTCATTTGAAATTGAACCAAAACGGGCTAACCTTAGACTATAACTTTACAACTGTTTTAGATATAAAATAGCGACGTTAACAATGTGTTAATGACAAGATTCAAAATATCCTATAGATCTAGTACGTACAGGGTTCAATTTTAACAAATATAATTCTTGTAATGTTTACTACTAGGCCTAAAATAAAATATCGTTTGTTTCCCCTTACCCACCGACCCACCAAAATCGCCGCGACTCAAAAAATTTTATTGCCTCATCTGAGGAAAAAATATTTTTTAAATGATTTCATTCCTATCATACCTGAACTCGGTGGATGTGTCTAATATATTTGCTATTAAACATTGATAAACAAATTTAAACTTAATCAAAAAATTACAAATGATTGAACTTTATTGTCTGATATCTAATAATTGTTGTTGGAAAAAAAATAAAATATTTTTCCTACCTACCGACCCTTAGGTCACAATGCTGAGTCGGAAAGGGGAAACAAACAATATTCTAATTTAGGCCTTATGATAATATATTTATGGGATTCAACATACCTTTCTTTGCATATACGTAAATACTAATAAAAGGTATGTTGAATCCCATTAATCTAATTAAACTTTATCTAATTATGTGCGAGCTCTCTGTGACAGTCCGTGTTGCTTTGAACACAATATTTGCTGCTTTAGCTTCGTACCTAAATATCAGTAAACAATGAATTTATTTACCAAGATCATTGTTCAGATACACATCTACAAACTATAAGAAAGTAGAAAATTATTTTCATTCTAAATATTACCTTTGATCTTTGATATTTAGTCCTCAGACACTTGTGACATGGATCAAGACCCCCACCCCCTATTCCCACCTTATTAAGGTAAAAACTCATATACATGTGTCCTTCTAGCATGAATTACATTGACAGGGTTGCATAGTACTTTACATTGGTTTTCCTTTATTATGTTATCATTTGAATTGTAGATATTTGTACATAAAGCAGTCATATAAAAACAAGTCACACATCAAATTATCAATTTCATCATTTATTTATATTGATATTGGATAGACACATTTAATTTTTCTTGTACTTGCAATATAGATTTAAATCAACCACCCCTTTTTTTGTCTTTGTCAAATTTGGTTTAAAAAATGTTGATAAGATTTGCTGATTACATAACTTTAATAATCCATGTCAGAGACAATAAATAATTTTTTGGGGCTTAAATACAAAAAAAGTCAATCCCAGATTTAAAAAAAAAGAAATAAAAAAAACAAAAAAAGAAGAAATGAAATTAGCTGATTAGAGGAGGGATGGAATATTGATCCAAGTCCCAAGTACCGAACGTAAAATAATAAGCATTGTTGGTGGTTTGCACAAAGAAAATTGAGAGTTGGATGAGTGTACCTGAATGCTGGCTATATTTAAATTTTACAGGTCCTTTGGTACCAAATCTCGGCGATTCCAACCATCTTGGTTGAAAGACCATCATTGGATGCGCTATTCTATTTCCACCGACTCTGTGTTTTGTGCGTACTGTTTCTTATTTGGCAATGCTGATTCGAAAGAAAAATCGTTCTTATCCAGTCCAATGACAGACTGGAAAAATCTGCTATCAATTGCGCGGCGCCATGAAAATTTAGCATTTCATAAGGGTTGTGTAACGGCGGGGGAAGAATTTGTACGAGTAAGTGAAGGGAAGGGAGATACCGTTGTGAGCATGCTATCATCAAGCCACAAAAAACATACTGAGAGAAATAGACATATACTTAAGACAATTATCGAAGTGCTATTACTATGTGGTAGGCAGAACATCCCTATAAGGGGACACACTGAAGATAAGAGTAACTTCATTGCCATCCTTTCTGAATTTGCCAAGAGAGACCCCGTCTTAAGCGACCACCTTGCCACGCGTCACGCTCTACCTACTTATCCCCTGATATCCAAAATGAACTAATCAATCTGCTTGGAAACCAGGTGCGCAAAAACATTGTGGATTCTTGCAGGAATTCTAAGTTTTTGGGCATTATTGCTGACGAATGTACCGATTCCTCTACAAAAGAACAGATGTCTTTGTGCATTAGGTTTCTTGATAGTATCGATGGTTGTCTTGAGATACGAGAAGAGTTTGTTGGCTTTAAATATGCAGAGAGTGTGAAAGGTATGGCAGTTTCCAATATCATCATTGATTTTCTTGCTGAATTGAACCTGAATATTCAGAATCTACGAGCTCAGTGCTACGATGGAGCTGCTAACATGTCGGGGAAATACAGTGGCGTCCAGGCCAGGATACTTCAAGTTGTTCCCGAGGCTTCTTATGTTCACTGCAAAGCACACTCGCTGAATCTTGCATTGATACACAGCAGCAAGGTTATGTGCATTCGAAACATGATGTCAACAGTGCAGGATGTGGCATTTTGTTTGGCAAAGCGTTTGAAAGCATTCTCCGACGAACTGGCTGAAAACGATGACGTACAGGAGCAGATGGACCGACGAACAAAACTCAGAACACTGTGCGAAACGCGTTGGTCAAGTCGAGCAGATTCACTGTTCACCTTCCGCTCAGCTTTCCCCGTGGTCGTTGCTGCCCTCCAATCACTTGAAGATGCTAAAGATGAGAAGGCATCGCAATACTTAGCTGCTATTTTGAGATTTGAATTTATCATTGCACTAGTTGTAGCGGAACACGTTTTGAGCTCTACAGTAGCCTTAACAAACTATCTTCAAAAAAAGGACATAGACCTTTTAGAAGCAGTAACAGAGGCCAAAGTCGTTATCAGGAGATTAACTGATGAAAGAAACGACATTAGTGTTTGGGATGCATTGTATGGCAGGGCAACTGAAATAGCTGCAGAGCATGACTTGCAGCCATGCGTTCCAAGAAGAGCAGGACGTCAACAACACAGAGAAAATCATCCCCTAAACAACCCGTCGGATTACTGGAGAGTTTCGTTGTATCTCGTCTTTTTAGATCACCTGGTAAACGAAATATCTAGTCGAGTAACAAAGAACGAAGAGAGATTTTTAATTTCGTATTTGCTACCAGCCAAACTGCAAGACCTTACAGCGGATGTTACAGATCGTCTGTACAACGCCTATAAGTCAGACCTCACTAGCAAAGTAGAGTTTGTGGATGAAATAACAAGATGGAGGATTAGATGGAATCTTGCTGGTACCGATACAGGACCGAATAAAATCATCGATCTCCTGAATAAAACCAACAAAGACATTTATCCTGGCATTTTCTGCGTTCTGTCCATTTTCTTGACCATGCCAGTATCCTCGGCCTCTAGTGAGCGTTCGTTTAGTGCGATGCGTAGAGTTAAAAATTATTTGAGAACAACTATGGGAGACGAAAGGATGTCCAATCTTTCTCTGTTGCATGTACAACGTCATATGCCAGTTGACATTGATGCTGTAATTGACAATTTTGTTGCTGTGAAAAACAGAAAAATCAATTTCATTTGAAGGAGAATTTGAATTTTAAAGCAATAAAAAATGATAAAATTTTGTGGATAATCTTTTTAAAATCTTACACTAAATCCTATCAATTTCATATTACATGCACAAGTCATTTTTAATACAACACGTAATACCACATGTCATGACTATGCGTGCAAAATCTGGTACAAAAATTCTTTAAAATTACATCATTTTAAAGATATTTGTAATACAAAATTTAATGTCTATTTCAATATTTTTGATGCTCAGAGTAGTGCAAATGAGTCCTAATATTTCAAAAATTTCTCGGGGGTGACCCCCCGAACCCCCCCCAGCGGGAGGGGGCGACCCCCTCCCGCACCTACCCCCCCTCGGCGCTTCGCGCCTCGGTGAAACCTTCGGTTTCATTCTTCGGCCTACACGTTACAATAGTCCTAGCTACGCCCCTGTGTAAGCAATGTAAGAGAGATGTGCATCGTCGTTTGCGATGAGTTTGATTAGATAACAATAAACTCTAAAAATAATGTATTGGTCAGGTTACTTAGTTAATTGATTATGCTAGAATTGACACAAACTTGGCTTAGTAAACTAAATATTTTATTTTTGAAAATAATAGTTTTGGGAGAAAAATGTCAAAAATAACAGTACATGTATATGTTCTAAATTCATTGATAACAGTATGTAACTCTGAAAAGAAAGTCCCTTAATTCGAAGAAACAGCAACACCGGATGTTGAATGCATCAATATAATAACACAAGAAGCCCTTTGCGGCAACGCACTTTGAAAAAAAATACGCATTTAATAAAAAAAAATTCAAAGTGCCTGAAAATCGGGACAAATCAACCCACTTAAAAAAAAAAATCGAAGTGCGTTTAAATTGTGACGAAATGAACGCACTTTGAAAAAAATGTCAATGTACATTAAGAGTGTACTTCAATATTGTTACAATGGAGACACTTAACGCACTTTGAAAAAAAATTATATCAACCAAATATTTTGGACTGGGATCTTAGTGATAGATTGCATCTATACTACTATAATAAGATTATAGACTCGAATTTTTTTGGCATTTATTACCGATAAATCGAAAGAGTACTATCTTTTGTTTTATTCAGGAACCCACGATAGACTAATTTTTGGAAATATATTGTTTCGTTTATTTTTTGTTTAAAAAGGAACACGGTAAATATCCAATTCGTCTTAAACAAAGGCAAAACCTTTCTCAGTATGTAAAACAATTCTTTCTTTTTCAAGTCACTTTTAATATTATGAACCTTGCTTTACTAAAATGAAAAAGAAGGGCCTTTTGAGGTAGTCACCATCGTTATTCCTATTAGCATACACATACATATTAGAGGTATAAATAAGAATTAATCCGTCAGTAGTCAAAAGAGAATCTATAAAATTCATTGATTCAGAGATCTTTTCACAGACCTTTTTACTTAAATTATTCTTTTGAAGACTTTCACTAGAAAATTCCTAGCCCTAGCAGAGATTCAATCTAAGATCTGCTAATTCGGCATTACTTTAATCATCTCGTATCGGTTCTATATGACAAACGCATGAAAAGCTTTTCAAGATACATTTGGCTGTAACTGAAAAACTCAAAAAAAGCTTTTCAAGATATATTACCATGACTAACGTGAAAGGACTGCTATACCAATTGAAAAAAAAATATTAATATAACACTTTCTGTAACAGTTTTGAAGGAGAAGCTTCTGAAGTTTTAGATCAGATGTAAATGCAAAAAAAATGTAATGGAAGTTTTGGAAAATTTGAAATCGTAAATGACATAAAAACTGTCCACTTTTCAACATTTTATATAGTCGTTTGGCCAGTTCCGAATAATTATTAATTTAAGAGCTGATAGTTAATACATTTAAAGGTGTAAAAATAAATTGATACCTATGGTAAGAAGGCTTATTTATGAGTGTTTGAATTATGCGAAGTTTTGATTTTTTGCCGTCAATTCGGTTTCGTTATCGTACTTTAAAGAGTCGACATTCTTTTACAATGCAACAAATCTGAATCACAGCGACGCGTAAGTCTGCAGAAAAAACCTCTGTAGAGACATCAGTTTTTCACATAAAGCAACATCCCAGGTATCAAAAGTAAGTTTGATATGTATTCTAACAAATACTAAAAACTTGTCTAAAATAAATATTTAGAACACTGAAAGATATCGGAATATTTTCGTGTTGTTTAGTGTTATTTTATTAGTTCCGAATACCCATTTTAAAAACTATTCTTCGTTGTTTTCTCCATTTAAACATGACTTGTTATACCCCCGCTTGAAAAGCAGGGGGAAGGGGTAGATAGTGAATGTTTGAATGATAGGGGTGCTTGTCCATCCATCCGTCTGTCTGTCTGTACGTCCGTCCGTCTGATACGCTTTGAGGTACCCATTTCTTATCCACAACCCTTCTTCTACCGCTGAATGAAATTTAATGAGGCTTCACAGAACTGAATGAGGCTTTCACAGAATCTTTGTTAAATAGTGCCAAAGTATACCTTGTATTTTATTTTTTGATCTGGCACATAATTTAGGCCCCCTTAGGATTACATTGATACTGCCATTCTTTTCTAATATTGAAGGGTATATCCATCTCTTATCCACAATTCCTCCATTCCACTGAATTAGATTTAATGACACTTTCATAGATTCTTTTTTACATTGTACATGTGACCTCTTACTATATTTTTTTGATCTAATACACATTTCGGATCTCCTAGCTAGAGCAATACATGGACTTTGTCATAATAATTATATAGAAGGCGTGGGGTATCATTAAAGTGAGCTCAGTGTTCACAGTACCCCTAGTTTCTCGCTATAAGAAATACAAATAACTTATTGGTAAGCAATTAATTTAACTTTTCTTAGGCATGCCACTGGATAATGTGTGGAACGTATATTTTTTAATTTAGGGTTGAATTGAATGGGTACCGCTAGGGTATTCGGAACTAGTCGGCTTATTCGTAACTGGTAAAATGAACACCTTTGTTAACTTGCGAAATATATTTTTGGGGGAAGGCTGAACTCTTATGAAACTATATCTAATTCCACAAGTCATTGAACTACCTTGCCAAAAAACCTATATTTTGAAATAATGCTTCGTATATTCATAGCAACACCGAATCCGTTTCTTATTCGGAAATGGTCAAATTACTGTACAGCAATATCCCACGATAAAATCAAATCCAGAATTCAAGTATCAAAGGCAGCTGAATTAAAAATGGAGCTTCTAAATTACTTACGTAATTGGTAATTTGCAAAGTTTTTAGTTAAGGAATTTTCTGATTGTACACGCACGTAATCCGAAGTTGATATTAAAACGTTGAAAATATCTTTCTGGGTTTTGGAGATCAGGGCTGGGATTCATTAAGATTTGTGCTGAGATACACACATACGTACAAATGCATTCTTAGTTAAGAAAAAAATCTTGTATTCATATACATGTAATTTCAAATGATATTCTTTAATAAGTTTCATTCAGAGAAAATTAGAACACTTCGTCACCCATGGAAAGGACCAGATAGGGTAAGACCCCTTTTTGGCCCCTGATTCTGAGTGTCTTTCAGAATGATGCAACGATTTATCAATATAAACCTGTTGTCAACCCTGCCACAAAAT
Organism: Saccostrea cuccullata; assembly: GCF_032062105.1. NCBI lineage: Eukaryota > Metazoa > Mollusca > Bivalvia > Ostreida > Ostreidae > Saccostrea > Saccostrea cuccullata. Next base: position 150,506 of record NW_026929545.1, on the reverse strand, counting down.
GAGTATTAGTTCTAAGTTTTGGAATACACAGAGGTCAGAAAACAGGTCAAATTTGCAAATTTTCACCGATTTAACAGTACATTTTGTTTCGGAAAACATAGAGCACAAGCTTGCCTATTTACCAAATTTATATATTATATACATAAGTATCAAATGCAGTTTATGTGCAAAAATCTCACATAGGCAAGCGTGTGAACTATGTTTTCCGAAGAGAAATTTATCTCAACTATTAAAATTCCACCAGAAATGAGAAAATTCGGGAAAATGTCCTATTTCTGAATCATTTGGTATCTTCCATGTAAGCTTTGAATCCAAATTAGTGATGGTTTTAAGGACAGCATCTTTTTTAATAAGTTCTTATCTACAAACTATCACGATTTTACCAGTGTTCTGGTTTTTATTTACATCAGATAAGGAGCCAGATTTGGCAGTTACCCTACCTTGTCCTTTCCGAAAAGAAAACGCTCTTCTACGATGGTGGTATTTAGTTCTATGTGTGTTACATCACAACTGATATGTAAAGCTATTTAATCAACATTGCACATTTGCATCTTAATAACCAGCAGATTTTTTAGTTGGATGTGATAGCATGCTTTGTTTATGAAAGATTAAGATTTCTTCTATGCACATTATTTTTGTATCAACATAAAAAACGTACTTCTTATTTATTTACTTTTAAGAAACCTCCTGAGGACCCTTAACTTATTTCTGCCAAAGAATGGAACCGTACAAGGCGAAAACGATCCCCGCTCTGAGAAAATGAGGATGAGATGCCATGAAGGAGCGAGTACAATTTTAACCAAAATTAGTGCGTAGCATCCTTGTGTGAAGGGGAGTTTAAATTGTAATCAAAGTACTGAGACAGTACTGAAAGACGGGGTCAAAATAATCTTCATGCTAGATTTCACAAATGTGATCTTTTTTTAACGAGTTTTGATAATTCTTTTTTAATTAACAAACTAAAAACAAAACCGTGAATAATATAAATTCGCGTTTTTCATTTAATTTGAAGTAGAAATTTCAATAATTGCTACGTCTAGAGACCTTCATGAATTGTCCGAATTTCACCTGGTCCGAATTAATATTTCTCCGGAAGTAAACGTGATACGTACGCAGTCGTAATACTACGCAGGAGAGTACTTTGTTTACTAGTGTGTTTATTTAAAATTAATATTTTGAGTTTACGTTTACAGAATGCTTCGTTAATTTGATTTACAAAAAAGTTCATATCACTTTCTTCAGTTTGATACAGAATAATTATATTTGGTCAAAACAATTTCTGCACTCTTTCATACAGCGTAGATTTAATTCATGTGTTATCACCACGGCTTCCTGTTTGAGGGCTCGGACAGTAAAGTAATAGACGGGGTCACGTGACCCCGCCTAAAAATGAAGGGCCATGCCCCTCATAAGGGGATATAATCCACAAAAGACAAAAATAGCATTGGGTCATTATAAAAAATCTCAAGATCCACTGAAGCAGAAAAGCTGAAACTTACGTGGAAGCATCCTGCGGTAGTGTAGATCTAAATTGTTTAAATCATGACCCCCGGGGATAGGGCGGGGCTACAATAGGGAATCAATGGCCAAGTTTTACACTGAAATACATAGGGAAAATCTTGAAAAATCTTCTTCTCAAGAACCACTGGGCCAGAAAAGCTGAAACATGTAGAAGCATTCTGGGGTAGTGTAGATTTTAAATTGTCCCAACCATGACCCCTAGGGATAAGGTTGGGCCAGAATAGGTATCACAAGGGGATTTTAGTTATAGTTTCTGTTTTTCATAATTTGAACCAAATTCAAACATAAATGAATTTGAATGATACATGCTCAGCTTTAGGCGTTTTGTCCGCTTTATTGACCCATATTCTTAATCAGTTTCCTTATTCCATTATAGAGCAGAAAAGATTGATTGATTGTATTTTGTTTAACGTCCCTCTCGAGAATTTTTTCACTCATATGGAGACGCCACCACTTGCCGGTAGAGAGCTGCAAATTTTGTCCTATACTCGGCACTTAGGGCCATTGAGCAGGGAGGGATCTTTTTTGTGCCAGCACATACTGCGACACGGGACCTCGGTTTATACGGTCTCATCCGAAGACCGGTCTCCACGTCCCACAGTGGAATTCGAACCCGCGACGTAAGAGCAGAAAAGAAGATTCTTTTATACAGGGGTTTTAAAGAACTATATGCGGTATATTGCATATGTTTGCCCCCACAAAAGTCAAATTTTGAAAACTTCCTGAAATGTGCTGAATTCAATAAATTGTACGAGAAATATAAGTTAACAGAAAATATTATAGTTCCAGAGCAGTGTATTCACAATTTCTGTTTTTATGACGTCACAAACTAGTCCGATTTTATATCCTTTTTCAGAAAGAGGACGAAATGGACAAAATTTCAACAATTTAAGCTTTAAAATTTATAGAGCGCATGTGTGTTCAGGAACAATATTGACATATTTCATTGATATTATCATTCTACACATTATATCAAAATATTTATCCTGAACACACATGCGCTCGGTGACTTTTATTTAAAATATCGACGAAATATGTACATTTTTCTGCAAAATTCATAAAAAACTGAAATTTACGTCATATTTGTGACGTCATTACGTACATATGACGTCATTACTTATGAAATTATTCAGTGCTTTGAAGTCAGCATATACTCCCCTGTTTAAGGACTTAATTAAATATTACTCCATCAAAGTTTGATTTTGGGGGGCAAATGTTGGTTAATACCGCATATAATTCTTTGACCGAATCAATCTTCCATTAGTATGGATAATATGGATTAAGCTTTATTTTCTTCGACATTTTATATTCTTCTATGTCAGTCAAATCCAAATACACCATCTATTTACAATATTAGATGTTCTACGTTGACATGTCCTGAACATTTTAAAAAGTTAATATTACCCTCTACACACATTGTTCGCTCGAGAAGTATCATATTAATTCATATCCGGGATTTTTTTGAAAATTCATTTATATTACACCATTATGAGTAGAAACTCTCCCGCATGAGTCAGAAAGCCACGAACCATCATAACGCTTCGAGACAAAGTGAACTTCAAACGTTGGAGGACAAAAACTTTTTAAATAGGTTACTCATTTTGTTATACAACTCGTCTGTTGGTATTTGTGGCAGTTGCGAGATCTAAAAAGTTAAAAAAAAAAAAAAAACCACGATTGATTTTTGTTAAATTTATAATTGTCCTGCATTAAAAAAAACATTGCTCAGTCGGGGGGGGGGGGGGGGGGGGGTGAAGCACCACCGCTGTGTACGAGAAATATACTGCATTAATAAATTGTAAAATACACAGCTATAGAAGCGGCTCAAAGTTTTTGTAGGTAAGGTTTTTTTTAATGATTGAAATCAATCTTGCCCTGATTGTAAGTCCAGGATAAATTATCAAAGAGTCTAAGTGTCGAGTAGAGCTATCTATTTTCAGCCCCCACCGGCAAATGATTGCCACTAATACGAGTAACAAGAATAGATATGGGTTACCCCATATCCAAAGATATTCGACTTTTAGATTTTAATATGTTTAACAGTGTTTAATGATTTTTATAAAAAAAAAAAAAAAAAAAAAAACACTACACTGTATAGTTATGGAACTTGTGTAAATTTCATGAGTCCGTAGTATAACGGTCACCCAGTCTCCTAACAAACAGTACACATACCTGTGTCCGCAAGACCAGTTAGCTTTGGTCTACACACGTGCGATGGAGTTGTCAAACGCATCTATAGCGACCTCGGAGAAACACGTTTTGTTTTGCCGAGAAGTTACGATGGCAGACAAAACTTTTTTTCTTAATTAGATCATATAAATACAAATTCTGATTAATAAAAATTATACAATCCCGATTGTCAGTTTAGAAATCTCCGGCCCAGCTCGGGTTTTGTTACACATTTTATAGGTACTCTCCCTACAGTTTGTCTACACACGTGCAGAAATTTGCTCAGGGATTGAAAATTCCGTCATTTAATATAACACACAGAATGATTAATTTTTTTCTCTAAGAGGAAACTATATGATGATTAACGAACAAATAACATGATTTTACTACAGTTGTTGATATAGTATAATCAATTCATCAGTGAAAAAATATCAATCGAAGAATGACCTAGATATTCTCTGTTATCAAACATGATACAAAAAAAGAAGCTGAGGAGGGAGCAAGCGTAGGAATATTAATATTTTTTATGTGCATTTAGGGGGGAACGTGATGTTTGGAGAAAAAATTTACATTAATTTTGTTTTCTTTTACGTATGACATACACAGCGTTATTCTTATCATGAATAATAATGTTGTATCTACTGATCAATGATGGAACTATTTTCGTCGGAATAATTTGTGCGAGACGCCGCTGACTACAGTAATATATTTTTGAACTGATAGTAAGCACTGATCGAATATATTAAAAAGTTTCGAATTACATATATAAACGGGATACAGTTGCATGACAAGTTTACTGCCCCAGGGACAAAACATTACAAAACAATTGTAATGTGTTTTGTGGGTTCGACCACGGATGAAGTATAGATAAAGAATTTTCCTTTACGTTACTTGACGTATTTAGCTGATTGGGTTAAATATAAGAACAAACAAAATCAAAAATAAATCAACAACACAGTGATTTAAAATGATCTTCTATATAATTATAATTTTCCTTATTGTTATCTCCCAGTCAAAGTACTAAGCCCCTGGTCTGACCCTATGTTTGAGCACTAGCTCCCAGACCTATAGTTTCAACACCGGGTTTCAAACACCCGTTTATATAATAGTTTTACTATTTAATTAACCCGTAAGGATTTATGTAGCTCAAATGGTCCGTCTGCAGAACTTTGAGACACCGCAAATGAGCTAACACAAATACCTTACCTTGTCCGTAATACGTCCTTCTTCTTCTACGGCTTCTCAATAACTGAACCCCGGGACTTGAATGAGCCCGCTTATATACTTTTTCAAGATCTGCTGAGTCAGATCTTCATCTTCTGAATGTTTGAAACATTGACTGGACATAAGAGATAACTTTTGTTTGCTAAGACTAATTTAAACCCTGATTTTATAATTATTAACTCGATCAAAGGAATTTCACTACAATTACCCATGCCTCCGAAACATATGCGTCCCGCATATAGATAAATAAGATTTCTAATCATGAACTTTTTTTCCCTTTATTTATTTTGTTACACCAGATAACAGGTTACAGTCATAATAAACGCACCAAAACTTTTATATACATGTATTTTCATTATGTTTATAAGTTTTCTAAAAAGTGCTATTTGACACTTTCTTACTTCTTTTTTTTTCGCCTAAGTCGTCGATCACTCATAAAAGAACTCCTCTTCTTCGACGATCTCCTCGACTTTCTTGTCATCCTTCACGTAGCTAGATGTTGTCTTGTGAAACTTCCTTTTCTTCACAAGGTTTCGTGACTTTTCTTCAAAGTCAGTTTGTGTGCTTTTTGAGAGATATGACTTAAACCTGAATCGGTCCAATGACATGCCCTTTTCAGGCATGTGGTCAGATGTCTTTCTCTTCGGAGCGAATACAGGTAATGGGGCTGTGGCTTTCCTTACTGTTCTACCTTCCTCCAAAACACTGCTATTGTTTTCTTCCCCACTTTTCTTGTTTGTCTGGTCAACCTGTGATACAGGATTCTGTCCACTTTCTCCTGATGAGATTTCCTGCCCCTTTTCTTCCTCTTCACCACTGTCGCTTCTACTATCGTCAGATCTATCATTGGAGATCTCTCCGATCAAATCGCCAGGATCTTGTTCTAACCACTGTTTGTCTGCTTCACTTTCCTTCTCAAGCGGGATTTCATCTGTATTATGAAACTTTCTCTCATGGCGTTGTAGGTAAGAGCTCTTCTTAAAGAGTTTGCCACAGGTCTTACATGGGAACCTTCCTCCATTGCATCTCAGCAGATGTTCCCGCCATCTATTATCCAGTACTTCAACAGCACACAAGGGACACTTGCTGCTTGACTTGGCTTTCGTGAACTTGGTATTCGGCATTTTCTACAAAATAAAAAAAAAAATCTTGACTTGTTTTCAATGAAAATTCATTTTCAAATAAACTTTCATTCTAACTAAGATCTGTCTCATAATCTTGCAACCATTTTGGTTGCTTTCTAACACGTTTTTGTCTAGCATCTGGATTTAACTCTTCCACAACATCAATATCATGATGTTCAACTATATCTGTATCTTCTGATTCTATATCATTTGATTCAAAATCTTCAATTATTGCATCTTCAAAGCTAAGAGTTTGAGACCTCTTTTTCCGCATTCTGTCGCAATGGATAATTTGTTTTTCTCCTTTTCTGCCACATGAAACTGCGTATAGTACATCAGACCACTGCTCCAGCACTTCATATGGTCCGCGCCAAAACGAAGTAAGTTTTAGAGAACAGCCAATCTTTTTCTGAGGAAAGAATACAAAAACTTGATCTCCAGGCTTAAACTTCTCCCATGACAATTTCATATCATGGTACCTTTTCTGTCTGTTCATCGCAGTTTCTAAATTCTCCCGCACGAAACTGTGTGCTCTTTCTAATTTTTCTCGAAGAGTCCAAGCCCAATGGTTAGGACTTTCCTCTTTCATATTCTCAGGCATTTCATACATCAAGTCTACTGGAAGTGATGTTTCCCTACCGAGCATAAGCATGTTGGGTGTGAACCCCGTAGACTTATGTTCCGCAGATCGGTATGCCATCATGACATAGGGAATGTGTGTATCCCAATCTCTTTGATTATCTTGCACATATGCACTTAACATGGCTGTTAAGGTTCGATTGAACCTCTCTACCATCCCATCAGACTGTGGATGGTAGGGAGTAGTTCTTGTCTTTTGTATGTTCAGAAGCCTGCACATCTCGGTAAAGAGCTCACTTTCGTATTGTCTACCCTGATCTGAATGAATTATTCTGGGTGTCCCGAATCTTGCAACTACTTCTTCTACGATTAATTTTGCCACAGTTTTAGCCTCCATGTTAGGCATTGGGAACGCCTCTGTCCATTTTGAGAAGTAATCAGAAATTACCAAAATATATCTGTTCCCATTCTCTGTCATGGGCAACTCACCAAGAATATCAGTTGCTATACGGTCCATAGGCATGCCAGAGGGTACAATTTCCATAGGTGACACCTTTTTCTTATTAGGGTTTTTCCGCATAGTACAAGCATCACAGCCTGTAACATATTGCCTTACATCTTGTTGCAAGCCCGGCCAATAATATCTTTGGCGAACTCGAGCTAACGTTTTGTGGACTCCTAGGTGTCCAGACGTTCTATCATCATGGCAATGTCTTAGAATATTGCGCCTCTCAAATAGAGGTATAACTTGTTGTAGCATATCTTCATTTGTTTCCAACACTGTCCAGCGCCTACAAAGAATACCGTTCATGATCGGGGAGAGAGTGCGCATGCTCGACATGTAGACGTAAGTTTTTATCGAGAGCAAAGTGAAGTCCAAAAACCTCGAATTTAATTAATTTCAGATCTTGAAAAATGCATTGCTGATATTCAAAGATGTTTTAAAGTGTGTTGAAGTGTGTTTTAACCAAAAAAATGCAATAGAAGCGAGGAACGAGAAGGTAAACAAAATTTGTAAACATATCTGTTTGTGAACACTAGTGAGCGATACTCATACGTTCCACTGTTACATTGTGAAATATGGCTAGTCAATTGACCCAGTCTAAAAAGAGAGCGCTCGATGATATGGACACTAACACCATTAACACCAGTACTAGTGATGGAGAAATTTCAAAGGAATGTGAAAACTTTCAGATGAGAGATGTCATGCACGGTATAACTAATATACAAAATACTCTTGCAAACCTTCTACTAAGGATTGATGGACAAGGTCGCCATCTAGACGAAGTTACCAAGGACATTAGAGGAAAACATGGCATTCAGGAGAGATTAGAAAACGTACAAGAACAGGCGAACGATACGATATATATAACCACTGAACTGCAGGAAAAACAGAAGAAGATGGAAAGAGAACTTAGCCGAATGAAAGATTACATAGTTCGACTGGAGTATTGTGTAAAGACTCAAAGTGAACAGATTCTAGAGCTTAGATCTAGAGCAATTGAAGACAATATCATTGTGAGTGGAGTAGACGAAAAGGCGCCCGATATAAAAAATCCTGAAAACCTTGTGAAGATCATCAGTAACGTGTTTGCAGTAGAGATGGAGATACCGGCAGAGACTGTTGATAGCCTACAGATATATAAAGTGTTCCGAATGGGGGAATACGACAAACAATAGGAAATATCCTCGGCCAGTCTGTGTCCAGTTTGTAAATAAATCACACAAGGACATTGTGATGAGACACATTAAAATTCTCAAGGATAAGAAGTCCCCAATAAGAGTGTCTCAACACCAACCTGAAGAAGTCCGTGAAAAAAGGAAGCATTTATATGATGTCCAAAAGAAATATGCGGACCGTAACATAGAAACGGTGCTAAAAGGTCAAAAGCTCATTTTCACGCAGAGCAAGACGGTGTACAGGGAAAAAATTGGTAGCAGACCAATGGCCGATGAGATCATCAGTGGAGAAGAGGTAAAGATCGCGATCAGTACGGGGAAGACAACGGAAGACAATGGAAACCGGTTTGCTGCCCACGCTACGCCAGTAGATTCCTATAAACAGGTGAGACGATCGCTTGTGGAAGTTATGCGGACAGATAACACTACCAGTGCGAGTCATAACATTTATGCGTTTCGGTTCACCAGTAACGACGGCACGATACACGAGGGATCGGAAGATGACGGCGAGCACGGAGCCGGGAGAATGTTACTAAAGACACTGGCTGATAATGACATTAATAACGCACTAGTGGTCGTTTCGCGGTGGTGTGGTAGTAAGATCGGTCCTAGTCGCTTCACGCACATCACAGAGGTTGGGATGAGTGCGGCGAGAAATATGCCGGTTCCCGTCTGACGCTTCAAAATGTAAATTATGAAAAGTCACTAGCTAAAAATACAAACTTACAGTAAATCACTTTTTCAATTAGTTAGTATTTGTGTACTTTCATCGAATTTGACTATTACGGTAATTCTGCATAAACTAAAATATTTATTCTAGTGGTTTAGTGGTTTTCGATATGACTATATTCATGCTGCACATGATATCTGGATAAATTATAAATTATGTTTATGTTTTGATACTTTCCGGAATTTGCAAGTGTGTACGTCACTATTTTTGTGTTTTTTCAAAGACCCAATTTCCGGTATAGATATCGTACAGCATGGATTGTGTAAACTTGTAAGTTTTTGATCAATTTCTATTCTATCACTCAACTCAGAGATGAGTCTGTGTGCATAATTTCAATTTTAATACAGTGCAAAGTGCGACATTTTGATATGGATAAATTTTTGTTGTAATTACATTTCAGATATATTTCTTTAATAGAAAAAAAACAAACATGGTAACTACAACAAATTGTAATTAGAAAAAAGGAACTGAATAGGAAAGAAATTGAGTATATAGAGTTCCTCTCAACTGAAATTAATTTTCTATATTTTTAACATTTTCATTTCAAATATAAACTTAAAGTTAGGTTTTTTGGGTATAGTTTTGCACATTTTCAAAATGACAGCAGGTGTGTCTGAGCTTAAAAACTACTTTTCTGTAGTGTATATAGATTTTTTACTTTTTTTATCAACTCTTTTTTTCTTGCTGTTGGGGAACAGTAAACTTTTTTATGCATTTGCTGTGGAATGGATGACTATCCATGTGAAAATTTCTTAAAAATACTTACATTAAATTGCCAAGGTTTAGGGGACATGAATAAAAGGAGGGATGTCTTTAAAATTTTAAAAGAAAAAAAATTAAATGTTTATTTCCTTCAAGACACACACTTTGTCACAAAAGATGAAAGCATGATAAAAGCATTATGGGGATATAAGGCTTTTTTTAGTTCATACAAATCAAACTCACGGGGAGTTGCTACACTTATCAATAATAACTGTGACTTGACATTGATTAATGAATATAAAGATGACAATGGCAATTATCTTATTCTAGATGTAGTAATAGACAATCTTCCTTTTTTGTTAGTGAATATATATGGACCAAATCAGGATACACCTGCATTCTATACAAAGATTTTAAATATGATACAAGAATATTACTCATCACAATATATGATTATAGGTGGTGATTTTAATTTAATTTTAGATAAGGATTTGGATTCAATTAACTATAAAAACCTAAACAACCCTAAATCAAGAATGGAAGTATTAAAGATGATGGAGATACTAAATTTAAAAGATATTTTTCGTGAAAACAATCCAAATTTAAAAAGATTCACTTGGAGAAAGAAAAATCCAATAAAACAGGCAAGACTTGATTATTTCCTAATATCAGAATCGTTATTAAATTTGGCCCCTTATATAAAATTTGAAAATAGTTATCGTTCAGATCACTGTCCAGTTGTAATGGGTGTTAAAACAAATGAATTTTTGAAAGGAAGAGGGTTTTGGAAATTAAATAACTCTTTATTAGCAGATAAAGAATATGTAAATTTGATAAAAGAAAAAATTAAAAATATTAAATTACAACACGCCTGTCCTATCTACAATTTTAATAACATTGACTCTATTGAAAATGATAAAATTCAATTTATGCTAAGTGATCAATTATTTCTAGATACATTATTGATGGAAATAAGAGGAAAATCAATTATATTCAACTTTTAAGAAAAAGAAAATAACTGAAAAAGAATTGCAACTAGAAAAAGAAATTTTTATACTGGAACAGAATTTGTCGCAAGAACATGCTGAAGAATTAGAAAACAAACATGAAGAATTAGAGAATATTAGAAAAATAAAATTTAAAGGTCAATGTATTAGAGCAAAAGTGAAATGGATAGAAGAGGGAGGAAAACCTTCAAAATATTTTACTAGCCTTGAGTCTAGAAACTATCAGAGTAAAGTTATACCTAAAATTGAAAAGGAAGATGGAACTATAATTACTGACCAATTTGATATTTTGAATGAAGTTAAGCTGTTCTGTGAAAATCTATATAAAAGTAAAGAGAATGTAGAATCAGGAAATTTCCATGAAAAATTAAAGATATATGATGTGCCGAAATTAAACAAAAAAGAATCAGAAAGTCTTGAAGGACCTTTGACTAATTCTGAAGTTTTGAATTATTTGAAAATTATGAAAAATGAGAAAAGCCCTGGACCAGACGGGTTCACTAGTGAATTTTTCAAATTTTTTTGGCAGGATTTAGGTGCTTTCATTACAAGAGCAATAAACAACTCGTATGAACTATCACATTTTACTGAACCAAATAAATTAGGTTTAATAACTTGCCTACCAAAACCAGGAAAACAAAAACAATTCTTAAAGAACTGGCGCCCAATCAGTTTATTGAATGTGATTTATAAAATAGCCTCAGGCTGTATTGCTGAACGATTAAAAACTGTGTTGAATAAATTAATAAATAAGGACCAAACTGGCTTTTTGAAGGGAAGATTCATAGGTGAAAATATTAGACTAGTTTATGATTTAATGTATTACACAGAACAAAAACAGATTCCAGGCTTATTAATGTTAATTGACTTTGAAAAAGCTTTTGATACTATATCATGGAAGTTTATATACCAAACATTAGACTTTTTTAATTTTGGGGAATCCATTAAAAATTGGATACAAACATTTTATAATGGAATCAAATCATGTGTCATACAGATTGGAATTTCCTCTGATTACTTGTTTCCACAAAGGGGATGCAGACAGGGGGACCCAATTTCACCATATCTCTTTCTACTATGTGCTGAAGTTCTTGGGATTCTCATTCGAAATAATAAAGACATAAAAGGAATTGTAATTGATGGGGAGGAATATAAACTTTCACAATATGCCGATGATACTTCAGTTATATCTGATGGATCACCACAGTCTATGGATGGTATATTAAGAGAGCTTGATTATTTTGCAATTGTATCTGGACTGAAAATTAATTTTACAAAAACAAAAATGGTGTGGATCGGTAGTAAAAAATTCTCTAAAGAAGTCTTTCATCACTCGAGAGGGAAGTTCGACTGGAATAATTCTACTTTTGATCTTCTTGGTGTAAAGTTTTCTATCAATTTCGATGAAATGATTGAACTGAATTACCCCCCAAAATTAAATGAAATAAAGCGATTGATAAAACAATGGCAATTAAGAAAACTGACTCCCATTGGTAGATTAACAGTGATTAAATCCCTGATTATACCAAAGATGAACCATTTGATATTGGCTATTCCAAACCCCAATAAGGAATTACTCGATGAATTTGAGAAAGACCTTTATTACTTTTTATGGGGAAGTAAAGTACATAAGGTTAAGAAGAGTGTTATAATCCAAGACTATAAAAATGGGGGGTTGAAAATGATTGATTATATGGATTTCTTATGTGCATTAAAATCAACATGGATTCGAAGACTAATCTACTCAGACACGAAATGGTTAAAACTTTTTGAATCAGAATTAGGAATGAAAATTGAATCTCTTTGGGTAAGAGGTTTAGATTTTATAGTTAAGATGTGTAATAAAATAAGCAACAAATTTTGGAAAGAGGTTTTACTTAATTGGGTAAAAATCATTGACTGCAGTGGTAGTCAAAAAACATGTAATACTCAAATTCTTCATGAACATATATGGTTTAATCCAAGAATTAAAATAAATAATTCCTCTGTATTTTTGAACAGTTATTTTGATGCAGGCTTTGTTTTCATAAGAGATTTGTTTGACGTTGAAGGAAAATTTATAAGCCTCGAGTACCTCAATAATCTGAATGTACAAACTAATTTTGTAGAATATACCGGTTTAAAAATAGCCGTTACAAAGATATTGAAAAGTATTGATATTGAAAAAAGAGAAGAAAGTGGACCTTTTATCCCAGATTCAATTTACATTTTTTATAAAAGCACAAATGGTTGTAAAGATATGTACAATATACTCATCAAGAAGAAAAAGCAAACAATTAAAGCATTAGAAAAATGGGAAAATAATGGAATATCTTTTGGTGAGATAGAATGGAACAAAATATTTGAACTACCATTTAAAGTTACAAAAGAGGCAAAATTTCAGTGGATGCAATTTCAAATCCTGCACAGGATTATTGCAACAAATAAATACCTTTATAAACTTAAACTAATTGATTCACCTGTTTGCTCATTTTGTAAACAAGAAGTTGAAACAATTGAACATTTATTTTTTGAATGTTTCTGTGTAAAAAGAATATGGTGTCATATTGAGGAGTGGTTTATAAAAAACTTCCATTTTACTATTAATTTTGATAGAAAAGATATACTGTTTGGAAAATACAACAATAAAAACATGTATAGATTACACAATATAATAATACTTACTGTTAAACAATTTATTTTTGCCAGTAGGTTTAAAAATATGCCTAAATTAAGTATAGTAATGCTAGAAAAAATAATTGTAGATAGAATACTGGTTGAAAAGGCTATTCTTTTAAGAAATTGTAAATTTTCAGAATATGAAAAGAACTGGAAAATTATTTGTGATATGCTATAACGTTCTTCAAATTTATACTCAAATGTACCAATATGGTAAAATAGTGAAAACTGTTCCCCCACCTCACTTTGTTTTCCTTCCTCACCCCTCCCCTTTGTTTAATTTTTTGTATATAAAGCTTTCACAATGAAGATTCATAATATACATGAATGTCAAATATCTTATGCAGCTTTATGAAATGAATTTGTATTTAGCATTTACTAAAGAGAATTTGTATAAAGTATATAATATAAATTATATGGAAGAAAAATTATATAGTATATGTATGTATTGAATGTAAACAAATCTATTGTACATAGTCTGTAAATGTGAAAGCAAAAAATAAATTCTATGAATTAAAAAAAAAAAAAAAAAATACCGTTCATTAGAGTTAGTCTGTGCCACTGGCTCCAATGTGATCGAAGAAAGTAACCTTTACTTTTTATGTCTTCAAACACAGGCCTCTTGTTGTTCTCAAGCCATGACTTGACAAGAGAGATATCTTTGTCCTGTTCTTGTATTTCCAACAACGTCATACTGCTAGTGTCTTTTTCCTCAAATACAGATCGAAGTTGTGCTCCATTTCTTGTTTTCGCCATCTTGCTTGAACAAGAATCGTTTCCACACTGTTTACATGGTATTCTACTGAGTGCATCAGCGTTTTTTGTAATCTTCCTGGCCTATGTTGTACTTCAATCTCATATGTAGATAGCGTTTCTATCCACCTTGCTAGCTGACCTTCTGCATCTTTCATGTTCAAAAGCCATCTTAATGAGCTATGATCTGTTCGAACAAGAAAAGGTTTCCCGTACAGATAATGTCTGAAGTACTTGACAAAGTTCACTATGGCCAATAGCTCTTTACGTGTCACACAATATTTACGTTCAGTCTTTGTCAAGCATCGACTTGCATAGCTTATAACCCTTTCTTCTCCGTCATGTACTTGGGACGAAATAGCTCCTACAGCCACATCACTGGCATCTGTATCAAGTATAAATGGTTTGGAAAAATCAGGATGTGAAAGCATGGGTGCTTTTATTAGTTTTTCACGCAAAATTTCAAACGCTTCCTGACATTCCTCAGACCATAAAAATCCTTTGCCTTTCTGTGTCAGCACATGGAGTGGTTTAGCTAATACAGCAAAATTTGGCACAAACCTCCTGTAGTAACTACAGAAACCAAGAAAAAATCTCAGCTCAGTCACATTGTTCGGACAAGGCCATTTCCGAATGACTTCTGTCTTTTTCGGGTCAGTTGATATTCCTTGCTCAGACACTACATGTCCAAGGTATTCAACTTTTCGTGCAAACAATGTGCATTTCTTAGCCTTGAGCTTTAGACCTGCAGCTGCGAGTTTCTCAAACATCCTTGACAAATTCCTGTTTATTTCTTCAAAAGTCTTAGCATATACTATTATATCGTCAAGGTAAATTAGACATATGTCCCACTGCAAGCCTCTTAGTGTGGTCTCCATCAACCTCTCAAACGTGGCAGGAGCGTTACATAACCCGAATGGCATCACGTTAAAATGATACAGGCCATGACGAGTTACGAACGCTGTTTTGGTCTTATCCTTCGGGTCCATTTCAATCTGCCAATACCCAGAGTGTAAGTCGAGAGTTGAAAACCATTTGCACCCTGCAAGTTGGTCTAGGGTTTCGTCGATGCGTGGTATTGGATAAGCATCTTTTTCTGTGATGGCGTTTAGTCGTCGATAGTCCACACAAAACCTGGTGGAACCATCCTTTTTCTTGACTAAAACAACCCTAGAAGCCCAAGGACTGTTGGAAGGCTCTATGACATTATTTTCCAACATATCTTGCACGTGTTTGTCTACTTCAGCATTCATGTGCTCAGGCAGTCTTCTTGGCACTTCTTTGATAGGTCTATTGTCACCTGTATTAATAGTATGTTTTGTCAGACCTGTCCTTCCTACATCTTTGTCAGACTTGGTAAATAAATGGGAATACTTTATCAATAATGACTTTACAACCTTTGCTTGTTTCTTACTCAGGTTTGAGCTTGTCTTCGTGAATAATGATTTTAGATGTTCAGACAAATTTTCAGAGGATTCCGGTTCTCCTAATTCGCCCTCAATTACATCCTCTATAGGCGAAAGCTCTCCAACCGTCGTTCTCGAATGTATTGTAACATTACTTTCTGATGGATTAAACAGCCTTAATGGGACGTTTGAACCTCCTTTTACCAAAGTTCGTCCAACCAGTCCTCTGTCAGAATTAAGAAAAGTTGTTGAGGGTTCAACTACCCCGACGTCTAAATTAAACTCTTCATTGTCTGGCACAATTACTTTTCCTATTGTCACCACTTCTGTTTTTGATGGCAATGTCATTGTTCCTGAGGCAACTATCCTAAAGCATCCAATTTTTCCTTCAAACTCTAAGGAATGGGACTCGTCCCCTAGTTTAAGACTTTTATTGCATAAATCTATGACGCCTCGATTAGCTTTCAAGCAGTCTAAGCCTAAAACAGCATCAATAGTCATGTCGGCAACTATTACTGTTTGAAATATGATTTTCTTGGCGAATTTAAGCCTAACAACTGTTTTGCCATATACGTTAAGGGGAGTGCCTGAAGCTGATAAAATCTTCTGACTCGTCTCATTCAGTTCCACGTCATGCTTCAAGCGAATTGCATCGAACACCTTACGTGAAATAAGTGTAACTGTGGCACCAGTGTCAACTAATATCATGGCAGACACATCATTGATGGTTCCACGAATGTACATGCCTGGCTCATTAGACTTTTTGTGGATTCCAATGAAACCCTTAAGTTTCTCTTCTGACTTTCCTTTATTATGGGTAGCCATTTTAAATTGTCCAGACTTCTCTTTACCGGTCTCTCTATTTTTGAAAGACTTTCTTTTGCCATAGGAGTCAAATGGTCTTGGCTCATTATAAGTCTTACTGTTATTTGGACTCTTGGATCTACAATCCTTCTTGAAGTGTCCAGGCTTACCGCACTTGAAACACTTTTTGGAAGTACCTGCTGTCTGCTTTTTCTCATCAAACTTCCGAGACGTGTTGTAAGTAGTTTGGTAAGTAAGAGACTTCTGTTGCTCTGCTTTCATCTTATTCACATCAGTTTGTAGACTCAGCAGCATTTCCTTGATAGACTTAATAGAATCCTCTAGACTACCACTTTCAGTCTCATGGTCAGTATTGTCTGCTCCTGCTTCTCGAACAAAACCACTATCTTCATTTCTTCTGCGTTCTGCCCCAACGAATGCATTGAGCTCAACCGCGTGTCGAATGGCATCATTCAGATTCTGGGGTCGTGACTGTTTAATTCTCAAACGCATATCAAAACTTACAAGAGGTCGATAAAATACTCCTTCGCCAATGTTTCACACACATCCCCTGGAGCTGTTGGATATGCCAGGCGTGTGAGTCGTCTAATATCTTGGCCCAGCTGCGGTATTGTTTCTGACGCTTTTTGTCGTCTCTCCCTAAGTTGCGCCCTATACAGTTCCGTCTGATTAGCTGGGGAAAAACGTTCTTCCAGGGACTTGGACAACTCTTTAAAATCCATTTGCAGATATTCTGGTAGGTTTCCAAGCACACCTTGGGCTAGACCTCTTAAGGAAACAGCCAGATACATCCCTTTCTCTTCTTCAGACCAGTGGTTCAAGCAAGCGCATGCATTGAAATGCGACTTCTAGTCCAACCACGACGTTGTTCCATCATAACTTGCAGGTTTCAGCTTACTGGCTTTTTCATCTTTTCCCAAGCGGTCCCAAACATCATGTGCTTCAAATCTATTGTCTCTAAACCTGCGTGTTGTAACATTGCTTGGAACATTTCTAGGTGTTTCAAAATATAGCGCATGATCTGAAGCTGGTCTACGTTTTCTGTCACTGATGTAGTCAAAATCAGTTTCTGCTTCAGCCTCAAGCTTTACTTTAGGTTTAGCTCCTCCAAACTCTTGTCTTGGCTCAGACCTCACTTGTTCCGAGGCACCAATGCCAGAATCTCTATTTGTTATTGGTGTTGAGGCTTTCTTTCTCTCTTTTTCTCTCAAACGCATACTCTCATTTGAGAACTCTTTAATTTTCTCTTCAAGATAACTGATCTCTTTATCAACGTCATCCATGGTTTGAGACCTAAACCTAATGTTTCTCAGGCAAAGTTGTTAAACAAATAATCGTTCTTTAATTAATATAAAAAAAAAAATCACAAGTGGGTTTAGATCAATTTATCCCACCGCTGCCGCCAAAAATTTGTAATGTGTTTTGTGGGTTCGACCACGGATGAAGTATAGATAAAGAATTTTCCTTTACGTTACTTGACGTATTTAGCTGATTGGGTTAAATATAAGAACAAACAAAATCAAAAATAAATCAACAACACAGTGATTTAAAATGATCTTCTATATAATTATAATTTTCCTTATTGTTATCTCCCAGTCAAAGTACTAAGCCCCTGGTCTGACCCTATGTTTGAGCACTAGCTCCCAGACCTATAGTTTCAACACCGGGTTTCAAACACCCGTTTATATAATAGTTTTACTATTTAATTAACCCGTAAGGATTTATGTAGCTCAAATGGTCCGTCTGCAGAACTTTGAGACACCGCAAATGAGCTAACACAAATACCTTACCTTGTCCGTAATACGTCCTTCTTCTTCTACGGCTTCTCAATAACTGAACCCCGGGACTTGAATGAGCCCGCTTATATACTTTTCCAAGATCTGCTGAGTCAGATCTTCCTCTTCTGAATGTTTGAAACATTGACTGGACATAAGAGATAACTTTTGATTGCTAAGACTAATTTAAACCCTGATTTTATAATTATTAACTCGATCAAAGGAATTTCACTACACAATGATCTACTTATAGCATTTTATCTCGTTAACTTGCTTTATCTATGCACAAAGATCCAACTATCATATGATTATTGAATATAATCATGTTACTTCATTATTTGTTGATACACATGTGAATAATTTCTAGGACGATGCAGGACTTTGACAATTTAGTTGACAATAAAAGGATATCAACGATTTTTGAAACTTAAAAAGTAAACATCTGATAATTGATATGGTCAATACAATGACGTTGTTTGCAAATGAAAAAGAGAACGAACAGTGATCGATGAAATGTATGGAGATAACGAACAATATTCAAGCTGACAAGTCACATCCGCCGTGTGCTCCTTGCCATGATTGGGAGATAAAGCAAAAATCCGTTGTAAGTTCAGGGTGTTAAAAATAGCCTATCAATACGGAAGTTTCGAGATTATCTCCCTTGGTGCGCTCTTTCGTAGAGGAGGGGGGTTTCGTTGCCGCGTAAACAGACAGGTGGGACAGATATTTATGTATTGGATACATTACAACATCGATGTACTTGTTTATAATAACTACATGTTTTTCAGGATGCACTTTACAACTTGCGAATAACCAAATCAATGTAAAGGCGTCATTTTTGAAGCAAAAAAATCGTAGCTAAAAAGAAAATATCTGTGGATGTGAGACTTTTCAGACGAGGGAAGAGATACATGGACCTCCAATGAATACGGTACACATGCATTTGATCATTACACGTCGGCAGTCTAAATGGCACATTGATTCTTTTCCTTATTATAACTTCAATAAACCTTTTATAAAATGTTTGTACAATCAAGAAAATCGGTTACTTTTCATAAAGACTTCGACGTTTCTTTCGTTTTCAAGTACCCTATAATTGAAAGTAGATTTGTAAATATGCAAAGTTGAGCTTTAAAAAATCATCAAATGCATCACTGCTTAACATTATTATCTTTCTATAACATTTAATAAATGTTAAAAGCCATAAATATTGTTCATTTATTTATACAGGATTGTATACAGAAACAACGTGTCCCACCTCCATCCTGAAATGGATATTTTTTGCGCCTCCATCGTAGGAGAGATACAATCTCGAAACTCGCGTATTAGTATGAAAACACCAGTCGGCATTTAACTTAATTATTGCATTTGCTGACAAGGTCATTTTATCAACCATAGAACTTACGAAATTAAGTACGGACTTTAAACGAACTTTCTGATATTCTTGTCTCATCAACTTGTTTGTTGGTGCCTTACCTCGATTTAGGAATCATTCATACGTAAAGAATGCTCTTGCGAATAGAATCAACTGAGAGATGTAAAAGCCGTATGCAGGTGATGAAAGTATATTGTAAGGTATAAATAAGGGAAGTTGACGATTGAAAAGTTGAAGTCATCTCGTTTATCATAAATCATTGTAGTTGTTATGTAACCATTTTTGGTCAAATATTCAAATATAAAACAGATGTGTCAGACTCTGTGATATCTTTTATTTCAAGCTCAACGGGATATATCGTATCAACATACAAATGGAAATATTCATTGTTAATCGACAATGCGTCGTCGACTAAAAATATCTATTTGATGGTCACAACAAGTGTTTTCTTCTTTTCACGTATAAGCTTTGAATAAATTCGATCTGCTTCATATGAATATATAAAAAGGTCTGCTTATAACGGGACACAATTGATACCCACAGGAATTTCAATATAGATTGTTGGAAGACTTTGTGTACAATCAGTTTTTTCAACAAAATAATTATGCAAATGACAAGGTAAGTATTTATAATGCCCACCTTCGGGGGGGGGGGGGGGGGGGCATTGCTGTTGTCGGTCTGCGGTCTTTCTGTCGGTCCACAAAGTTTCCGTTCATTTTCTTCGCAAAAGTTGCACCTACCGAAATGAAATTTGTTATGAACAGATTTATCAATGAATAGGTCAAGTTCTGTTTTGGGTACAAGCGATCAATTCTTAACAGTTATTCCCCTTGTACGTAGAAAAATTCCAATTATTTTCAGCTTCCGTTCATTTTCTTCGCAGAGGTTGCACTTACTATACTGAAATAAAATTAATTCTAATTAATGGGGGGGGGGGGGGGTTTGAAGGAGTCATAAGTGAATGTTTCATAATATCTCTTATTGAAAACAGTTACTGTACATGTAATTAAATAAAAATACATACATGTACTGTTTATCAATAGCTAATAAAAATCAATATTCTCAGAGCTTACTCCTTCCACTTATTTGAAGTGGTCATCTTTCCGTCCCTTAGATCTATACATCAAGAATGATACCGACTTCGAATCTGATTAAACGTAATTGAACAATTATCTTAATAATATTTACGGCTAAGTCGTGTTTCTCAGGGGATAACGAGAATTATTAAATACCAGAATTCCCCTGCCAGGAAACGGGAAAGCAATTATTTAGGAATACCACATGCACCAGATTGGTCTGGAGGGAATAATTAATTTCAAAACAATATTTCTACGTATATAAACTAAAATCCTCCATGAATTGAAGGAAGAAAAAAGACAACTCATAAAATCTTGGAGATTCCATTGTGTTTGCGGTCTTCATCCTTCTCCCTCATGTTTGTAGATTTAATTAAATGAATATCACAGTGTATAATTATCATATATATGACATTCATGAAAAGGACTTAACGAAAATACCTGATTTGATTGAAAGAAAATGAAAGATGAATAAAACAAACGTTACTGATCTTGGTCTTGGAATACAAATTTGCGAACGGGGAAAAACACAAATCCCCTGGAAATTCTAGACGTGCGACCTGGTGCCAAGGGAGGGGGGGGGTACTTAAGCTCTTACTTAAGCCTGTAGGAATACATTAGGTATAAGGTGATGTACGTAAACTTTATTCAGATTTCACTCGCATAGTAATTTTCGTAAATTTAATTAAATTCTACTTTCATTTTACGGTTAACAGCCGCGAAATAGCATAAATGAAAGTCAAGTGGTGGTTCCGGTTTGCGGATCAAAGTTACTGGCATTTTATAATAAAATTTACGACAAGCAAGCAGTTATTATGCGCCCGAATTGATAGATCCGGGGCGTATATTGTTTATGTCCTGTCTGTCTGTTTGTTTGTTTGTCTGCAAACTTTAACCTTCGCCATAACTTTTGAACCATGAAAGATAGAGAGACTTCGTATTTGGTATGCATACTCCACTAATTAAGTTCTTTCAGATCTATGACACCAAGATCAATGGCCTTGTGACCTTGACTGTGACCTATATAAAAATAGCTTTTTATCGGCAAACGTTAAACTTCGCCATAACTTTTGAACCATGAAAGATAGAGACTTCATATTTAGTATGCATACACCACTAATTAAGCTCTTTCAAATGACACCAAGGTCAATGACCTTGTGACCTTGACTGTGACCTGTATGCTAAAAATATTTTTTTCGTACATTTGCCATAACTTTTGAACCACAGGAGATAGAGACTTCATATTTGGTATCCATGCTGTACTTTATTAATCAAGTTCTTTCAAACGACACCAAGGTCAATGGCCTTGTGACTTTGACTGTGACATATAAGCTAAAAATAGCTTTTTTGAAAAAAATTGTTGCCGCCGGGCGCATAGTGTCACGAACACATTCAAGTGATATAAACGAAATAAACTCTGGTCATTGATTAAAAAACAAAATGTGAACATTCTTTCCGTTCATGTCCGATTTCACTCTTTGTTGAAAGTTCTAGAAAGTCGGGTGTCCGATATCAAAAAGAAAATCGAGGCGATTATTTATCATAAATGGAATGGGCATGGAAATCAAATGTACATGTAAAGCAATTGGTAACACAATGAGTTTGTGAATATATCTTATTAAGTTGTGCTAATGTTTTATAAATAAATGTCGATTGATGACCATTGTTATTTGTTTAGCCATATAAAATGGTACAATTTGATTTTAAAATATTTTACTTAAATGCTTTTAAAAATACATAGCAATGGGTTTCTTACAGACAGTCTTTCATTTTTAAAACTGATTTATACCTTTTAGGTCTGTATGTACATTTGGGTTGAAAACTAAGCTTTTTTTCAATATTTTAAGATGCTGATAGTTAAATGTGCACGCTTATTATCTTATCCTTGATGTAAATGGAAACAGATCACCCGAAGTATAATAGGCAATAATATAATTCACATATATTAAAATAAAGTTTCCAACAAGAGAAAATGTCAATTAGCACCCATAGTACATGATGTATAACATAGTACAACAGACTAAAGTTGCAAAATTAAAATTTGTAACATGTAAGAAGAATAGACCTTTAATGAAATTGATATTTGTAGAAGTAAAAAAAAAACAACAAAATATAAGGGACTGTATTTCTTAAAATTATCCATTCTGTTCCTAAACTAACTACAGGACTTTGAAGTATTTCGTTATGCTATAATAAACTGTCGGTAGAATCTGAAAGATAGTTTTAGGAAACCTTCTGTAAGCAGTAAAAAAAATTTTAAAAATGAATTTCCCCCGCGCTTGCGCGAAATTTCAGCTAGTATGGTATTAAAACAATTAAGGCCTAACAATTAGTATATTTATGAAACACGTCAGCCAAAATAGGACAAATTGACTACAGAGTTTACGAAATGCTGAGCTGATGAATTTAGACGGACGAAAATCAGCGTAGAAAAAGTATCGATAAACATTTTAACTAGCAGTTACGATTTGGCGAAAAATTCATGTGATCATTGTTTTCTTTATATTTTCGTGTATGAGTGGCTACAATAAGCCACTAGAGATGCCACACTGCAGTGTAGAAACAGGGATACTACCTATAATAGCGGATCCCTTTAAGACGACCCTAGCATTAATCATATATGTGATCAATAGCCTGTGTGGTGTTACTCAAAAAGTGACAGAACATACACAATCATTCTTAATGCCGATTTCGATCTGAGCAGGGAGGATATCAGCTCTCGGGTATTTGCAAGCGCTTTAAAATGTGTGTTGAAGGGACTTGAAAATTCGGATCTTTTACTCTCACTAGAAACATTAAGGTATGTCTATTTTTTTTAATTTGTCACACACATTGATTTATTTATTGTATTGCCTTCAATGATTGTTAACTCCTTATTACAAAAAAAAAAATAAATCTGTGAATCGGAAAAGCATGTCGGAAGTGATAATAGGTTTTGTTAACTTGCCAAAATGCTTTTTTTTTTTAACTAATTTTAAAATTATGATAATGGAGGGAAATGAATCTTGAAATTATTTGTGTTAAAATTAAATATTTAAATTTTTTTTTTAAAGATCAATAACAATATTACATGTATATAATAACACACATATTAAAAATCATAGTAAAATACAATTATTTACTACAAATTTTATTTAACAAATCTCTCCATCCTTATAAGTTGTAATATATCTTGTATTTTTAGTGCATTTTGTCTGTTAAAATCCTTTTACACATCATACGTATCACTACATTAGTAGAAGGGAAATAATGTATAAAGTAATGTTATTTCATCTGTCTCTAAAAGCAGTATAAAAGGACGTTTGCCCGTTTCGATGTGTAGGATCACGACGGCCGAGTTCGGTCGACAAGGGACAATTACTCCTCTTTGGCATTTGATCCCACCTCGTAAATGTCGGGGGGGGGGGGGGGGGGTCCGCGTTTAATGGCCTTTTAACAGATTTGCTATGTTTCCAGATTTCTTTTATTAAACCTGTTTGCGATCTTCACTTTTTTTTTTTTTTACATTAGAGAGCATCATAATCCTAGAACAATTTTTGAACCGTTTGAATATTGAACTCATTCAATTTAACATTAATATCTATGCAAATAAGAGACGCTGTAACATATTTTTCTTCAAAATTAAAATATCTGTATCAAATAGAAAGTGATGTATTTGAGGAATCCTGAAGCTATTGTAAAGAAATTATTTGCAACAAAACAGAAAGTGGTGTATGTGCGTAATTACTGAAGCTTTCGACTATAGGAATACAAACGCGTGAAAAGTTTTGCTTTTTTTTTTTTTTTTTTGGGTGAGCTTTGCAATACTTTAAGAGAGTGTTACAATGAATCAATGCCAAGTTATCTATAAAAAAGTGTTAACATAGAAATTATACATTGGCAAAGTGTATCAAACAACAGTAAGCTAAATAGTAATAGATTTTTGGTTGATTTTAAATTCCAGTGAATGATGTATTAGCGGTGTTCATATGCAAATACAACTTAAAAGTGCCCCACGGTATAGAAAACCTGTTTTTTGTGAATTGGTCAACAAATTTATGGAAGAAATTCCCTTGAGCCTCACAAAAATCAAAAATAAACAATCAAATACAGTGGTCCGTAACAAAAATAACGCTACTTATTTTACATTGCATTGCAAACCTATTTAAATGAGGAGTCTCGATAACTTAATTTTGAGAAAATATTCGTTCGCAAAACAATAAAGCCTCTTGAACCTTAAACAAGGCCTTGATTAATGCAAGGTCAAAACTTACCGAATGTGAACCCTGAAGAAGTTCTGAGAAGCTAGATAGCTGTTAACAAATTTTCCTTTGTCGAACTGTGTTTTACTTTCGTGCTTAAAAAAAGAAAAAACATTTCACAAGTCTGAATGTCGCACATTTATATGCAAATTCAGAAAAACAGAAAGTAAAAGTAGCTAAGTACTTGTCTTGTAATGTTTAAGAACTGAACACGTTTCATTAATTTGAATAGACAATATCTTTCTTTCTGGTCTTGTGAATTTGTCATAATTCAAACTCAATTTGGCAATGGTTACATGATCAGCGTTCGCTTGAGGAGTAAGGAGTCGATCCTTACGTGGAGACCGACCCTTCAGAAAAGACAGATAATTCTAAATTCCGTGTCGCAGCAGGGTCATGTTTTCAAGTCAAAGATTTTACTTTACTCAAAAGTCGTAAGTACCGAATTTAAAACAAAATTAAATTTTCAACCCTCCACCAGCAAGTACTTACTTACTTACTTAGGCCTTTCGTTCCGTGAGGAACATAGTCCATCAACAACAGTCCTCCAACGGACACGATTCTGAGCTGCTCTAGCTGCATCATGCCAGGTCATATCCTGCGTCTTTAGCTCCGACTCCGAGTCCCGCCTCCAGGAGTTTCTAGGACGTCCTCTTTTTCTTTTGCCCTGTGGGTTCCAAGTTAGGGCCTGACGTGTGATGCTGGATGGTGACTTCTTTAATGTATGTCCAATCCAGCCCCACTTCCTCTGTCTTATTTGTATCTCCATTAGTTCCTGTCCTGCTCTTTTCCATAATTCTTCATTTGATATCCTTTCAGGCCATCGGATGTTGAATATGCGCCTGAGACAGGTGTTATAAAATGTCTGGATCTTTTGCAGGGTAGCTTTAGTCATCCTCCATGTCTCTTCACCGCACAATAGGACGGACTTTACATTTGAGTTGAGGATCCGCAGTTTAGTGGTAATTCGGATGTTCTCTGAGGCCCAGATGTTCTTTAACATGGTAAATGCAGTTCTTGCCTTGCCAATTCTCGGTCTGTGCCACCCTGTCTATCCACCACACTCCCAAGGTAGATGAAGGACTCAACTTCTTTGATGGGCTCACCACCAACTGTGACTCGTGTTTGGACAGTGGTGTTTATCTTCATCAATTCTGTTTTCTTCAGGTTAATTTTGAGCCCGTTCCTGCCGATGTTGTTGCAAGGCGAGTTGTTTTATCCTGCATCTGGCTTTGGTTGTGCGAAAGGAGAGCTAGGTCATCTGCAAAATCAAGATCGTCAAGTTGCGTCAGGAGTGTCCACTGTATACCATTGTTCCTGCCTGATGTGGTAGTCCTCATGATCCAATCAATGACCAAGAGAAAAAGAAATGGTGACAGCAAGCATCCTTGTCGAACTCCCGTCTTGACCTCGAAACTATCAGACATCTGGCCAGCATGGGCAACACTGCATATCATGCCTTGGTAGGTGTTTCTATTCAGGGAGACTAGCTTTTCTGGTGCTCCATAGTGCCTCAGTATCTTCCACAATATCACTCGGTCCACGCTGTCGAATGCTTTCTCATAGTCGATGAAGTTGACATACAGGGGTGACTTCCACTCCAGTGATTGTTCTATAATGATGCGCAGACTGGCTATCTGGTCAGCACATGATCTGTTGGATCTAAAACCAGCCTGTTGGTCCCGGAGCTTTGGGTCCACTGCTTCTTTCATTCTCTCGAGAAGTATTCTGTTGAGGACCTTGCCAGGCACTGACAGGAGCATGATCCCCTTGTAATTACTGCATTCCCTCAGGTCACCTTTCTTTGGCAGCTTAATAAGGATACCTTCTTTCCACTCTTCTGGGATGTTCTCTTCTTCCCAGATCTTGTTGAAGAGGCTATATATATAAGATATTAATGGTTGTCTCTGTATATCAGCTTTGATGGCTTTTGTTGGTATCTCATCAGGCCCTGCCGCTTTTCCATTTTTAAGTTTATTTATTGCTCTCCTTCTATAGGGGAATGAAATTACGTTAGAGGCGTTAAACTACATGTGTATTATCCAAGGAGAAGGGGGGTATAGATTGGTTTAATTGTTTGTTTAAAGTCACTCTAGTAACAGTGTTTTACTCGTATTTGGACGCCAGCACTTGCTTATAGACCTCCCGATCAACTGTGATAAGCCAACAAAGACAGAGATCACATATGACGGATGCTTTGGTTGTATTTTATTTGCTTACATTTTGCTTCATTAAAGGTAGATAGGGAAAAAGTGCAGATGGACGGTGGACATATCTCAATAGAAAAACACGCCTGACTTAATTTGCTTAGGGGAGATAAACATGATGTATGTGATGAAGTTCGTAATAAAAGCATAATGCTTTCTTACTGTACATGTAATGGGTTCCCATCGGCTGATCAGTGCTTATTTATGACAAATCTTGTTAACATCAATGTCAATTTATAAAGTCTAGTGATCAGACTATTCAAGAACAATCTACTACTTATTCACAATCAGGTCACCACAGTATCATGTGTTTAAAGAAATTTTTTCATCCCCCACCCCAAAAAAAAATCAAATAAATGTCCAATTAATGAGATTGATTTTTTTATCCACTTAGAGCGACAAGAAATTGTATAGATCTCTCCCAAATTGAGTGATTGATGTGGAAAGAAATTCCTCAACTAGACTTATAATTGGAAATCTGAAATAGCGGATTAGATTTCTTTATGTTCTGGAGAGGTCTTGTTACTAAAGGACACATCAACGCACATAATCTTTATTAAAAACATACGCAAAGCAGTTAAGCTAAATTTTCTTATTCCTTGTATATAAGAATGCCAATAACGATAAAGGGTCTTTGTGCGAATTTATTATAATAATTGGCTATGAAGTTCACCTTCTCAAAATCAAATTGTATAAAACAAGTTAATTTTATTACTGTAATTTTTCATTTAAAACACTGTTAAATTTGTTAACATCTATTAGTATCTCCGGTAAAATATGCTGATCTGTTGTACGTCTAAGAACTTCTCGTGGTGTAAAAAACGTATGCATGACCTTAACTAGGACTGGACAAGTAATTAAGTGTGCGTCTCAACAAAATCCCTAAATCTGCATTAATTCTACAGTTTTAAATATCAGGCAACTCATGTCGCATATAACAATAATAAAACTTGAATATATGACTTATTTCATCTACATTTAAGATTGGAAACTAGGGACAAAGACCAGAAGAATTAACCCCTGGTATGCACCGACATCTACAGTAAATGTCAGGACAAATAGAAACAGCTATATAAAATTCGATAGAAATTGCCTTTTTGCAATTATTAGAAATCCATTAAGTTACAAGAATTTTGTTTCATTTTATAACTGATAATTCAAATACATTAATTTACATTTTTTATGAATATAATTATGTGAGATAAACTAAATTTCAGCCTAGAATGATGTGTTTAGGCATGCCGTATTATGGGATTAATTTTCTACGAATCCCATATCAACTTCCTTTGTATTTGTGCATATGTACTTACCATGATATTAATTTCAGATTTTCGAGAGATTTAGTGCATTGTCAATATCTGCCAATGTTCACTTTGACCCTTGATAAGCAATAATATTGCTTGATTTACTTGTCAAGGGTCAATATATTGAAGGCTCATCTTTTCCTGAAAAAGATTCAGATATGATGTCTGACATTAAAAAGATTTTCAAATATTGAATCATTACTACGACATTTCCGTAAATGCTTTTGTCCTGCTTGTGACCTCGAAAATCAAAAGAGGACCTCTTTTTTGTAAGGAAACCAATTTACCAGTTTAATGATTCTCAAGCAAACTTTTCTCAAAATGTTGAGCACACTTCTTTACGAGTAATTTGACTCAGTGGCCTCATCGTCAACAGTGGTCTTCTGTTCCGATGGGGAAGCCGATATATCAAGTTTCATATCTTTGAAACAAAAAGATTTTAATATAGTAATCAGTCAAAGTATTCTCATGCCCAGTTTGAGTTCGACTTGTGATCTTAAAATCAAATGCAGATTGACACCTACTCTATTGTTTTTTGAATCTGTTCAAACTCCTTTATGTTTTAGAAACAATAAATATGACAACAAAGCCCTTACTTTCTTATCTTGACCTTAAAACAATAGAGGATACTCTGTAGGTAATGGGGAGTTGTGACATGAAATTTTATAAGATTTTGATAGTCCTTTTATTCTAAGGAAATAAAAAAAATGTTACATAAAGACGGAATATATTGATTATTGACCTTGACATCACATAATACAATAAGTTTTTATAGGCCTAAAGTGTTAATTGTTATATCATTTAAAGCAATATGAACTGCAACTGATCAGATTTTTTTGTCTCAAAATAATTGTTAATAACTATATCATTTAATTTCTATAAAATACTTGATTCTGATTGGATAAAAAAATTCTTTTGATAACTGCATCAATAAAATCTAGAGTTCTCTTGTACTAAGCAGACGGAACTACTTTGGCTGTCTTTACATGGATATTTCTCGCTTCCAGATTACTTTTTGAATGAATAATTGAATACATGTAGTTTTCACTGCTGGTAAAGTGCGAATCGAGAAAATCTTGGTTTCGGGCACTAGCGACTATTGACACTTATCATTTAGATTAATACATATTTTTTGAAATAACACAATAAAAATCACTTTCTAGAAACCAAATTTATTAAATAGTTAAGTAACTGGATTGCTTTTATACCCGAAAAGGGCTCAATATCGAAAAATTACATGTAAATGGACAGCTATATTAAGCGGATAAATTTAACCTTAATTCAACGTTATTTAATGCCATGAACACAAAAAATGTGCTTTTATTGAATTATTTCCATGAAATTTGCCTATAACAAGCTAATTCATTATGTAGGTGCTACAACTGGTTTCTGTAAAATGTTGACACTGGCGACTTTTTATTTGTGTAAATGCTACGACTGGTTTACGTCTCTGAGACTACTGGTTTATGTTACTTAACGTGAATAATATGAAATTATTCAAACTTGCATGAAAAGAATACTAGTTTTTAGCTCACCTGAGCCGAAGGCTCAAGTGAGCTTTTCTGATCACATTTTGTCCGTCGTCCGTCCGTCTGTCCGTCTGAAAACTTTTCACATTTTCGACTTCTTCTCAAGAACCACTGGGCCAATTTTGACCAAACTTGGTACAAAGCATTCTTGGGTAAAGGGGAATTTAAATTGTTAAAATGAAGGGACATATCCCCTCGCAAGGGGAGATAATTAAGAAAAGACAAAAATAGGGTTGGGTCATTAAAAAATCTTCTTCTCAAGAACCACTGGGCCAGTAAAGCTGAAACTTGTGTGGAAGCATCCTGGTATAATGTAGATTCTAAATTGTTCAAATCATGACCCCCGGGGGAAGGGCGGGGCCACAATGGGGAATCAAAGTTTTACATAGAATTATATAGGAAAAATCTTTGAAAATCTTCTTCTCAAGAACCACTGGGCCAGAAAAGCTGAAACTTATGTGGAAGCATCCTGGTATAATGTAGATTCTAAATTGTTCACATCATGACCCCCAGGGGAAGGGCGGGGCCACAATGGGGAATCAAAGTTTTACATAGAAATATATAGGAAAAATCTTTGAAAATCTTCTTCTCAAGAACCACTGGGCCAGAAAAGCTGAAACTTATGTGGAAGCATCCTGGTATAATGTAGATTCTAAATTGTTCAAATAATGACCCCCGGGGGAAGGGCGGGGCCACAATGGGGAATCAAAGTTTTACATAGAAATATATAGGAAAAATCTTTGAAAATCTTCTTCTCAAGAACCACTGGGCCAGAAAAGCTGAAACTAATGTGGAAGCATCCTGGTATAGTGTAAATTCTAAATTGTTCACATCATGACCCCCGGGGGAAGGACGGGGCCACAATGGGGTATCAAAGTTTTACATAGAAATATATAGGAAAAATCTTTGAAAATCTTCTTCTCAAGAACCATTGGGCCAGAAAAGCTGAAACTTATAGAACATTCCTGGTATAATGTAGATTCTAAATTGTTCAAATAATGACCCCCGGGGTTAGGCGGGGCCACAATGGGGAATAAAAGTTTTATATAGAAATATATAGGAAAAAATCTTTGAAAATCTTCTTTTCAAGAACCACTGGGCCAGAAAAAGTGAAGCTTATGTGGAACCATTCTGGGGTAGTGTAAATTCTAAATTGTAGGAATCATGACCCCCGGGGGAAGGGCGGGGCCATTATAGGGAATCAATGTTTTACATAGAAATATATAGGAAAAATCTTTGAAAATCTTCTTCTCAGGAACCACTGGGCCAAAAAAGCTGAAACATATGTGCCCATGGAAGGATCATTGGGTAGTGTAGATTTCAAAATGTCTAAATCATGATCAGTGGGGTAGGGTGGGGATGCATTATGTATAACAAGGGGGAAATCTGGTAAAGAACAGAATGGTCAAAGCTTCTCAGGTGAGCGATGTGGCCCATGGGCCTCTTGTTGTAGTTTATAATCATTCTAGATCTTTTCTTGAAGCAATACAAAATGTTCCATCAATTCTTCTTACGGATATTGTGTTTTTGTTATATTCTTTTGTTTAAAACTTTTAAATAGAGTGATATGGTATAAATGAGTAAGACCATGACAGCAAATAATTTAAAACTGCACTAGGTATACACATACGAATGTCATGATCAAGCGATCAAACTTTTTAAATCAATAAACGAATGCATAATGGTAATATTTTTCCTTGCAATTTATAATTATTCAAAGCACCATGTTAGCATCCTTAGAATTGTGTTGCGTGTAGTCTACATTTATCCTGTAACATCTCAGGCACGTAGTATGCCAGTTGGGGTGTACTTTATGTCCTGAAAATAGTATTTTGCTTTAGTTTTGATTCATGTTTATAATTTTTTATGTAGACATGCCCCCCCCCCAAAAAAAACTTTTTTGTAACCGTAAGGTAGATGCATTTCTGTAACTTACTGGTCTGAGAAAAAAGAAGAGATAGACTACCGAAGATCTACAGTGCCACGTCTAGCGAAGCGTGTTGCAATCGAAAGGATTTGTATCTTGTCATCTTTAAAATGACAGTAAAAATGCGAAATTGGATGGTCTCAGTTTCATGGAGGGATATTTACAACAGTTGTTTGTTGTGGAAATAGGAAGTGGAAATTGCAAAAGAATTTATTTGGAACACTAAGTTAAAAATATTTTGAGAATATGACAGTTTGAAACCGAGAAGCAGCGCAGTTTTATGCACAATAAATATACATTTTTTTTCCTGTTGGCGACACTGCAGCTCTCCCGTCTACAGTCCAGAGAGCTACAGTCCTGCAGCTAACTGTAAGGTTGGCAAATCAAGCCGTTGTCATCTTCGCTGAACAAGGGCATTTAGGGTTTCTGATACGTTACTCTCCTCAAATTATGGAGGAAAGTAACGTATCAGAAATCCTTAGCTACCAAAGATGGTCGGTCGTTGTGGAAAATGGAATAGTCAGTGAAAGGTCCCACACACGCGAAGAAATAGGACTGCTCTTCCTAGCTTCAGAACGGCAGCGTTATGGTTTTATATTTAAGTCTTTATAGTCAAAGATGAAAACATGAAACCATAAATCAACACAACAGTTCTGCAGCTTTAATCTACGAGATTTGACATTTTTTGTTGGCTAGTCAATCGCCTGCGACTCTCATCCTTCCTACATATACATTGTGCATTCGGGGTAGGTTGGGGATGGTTCCAAGGTCTTTTTCGTTTGTCAAGCGTGCATAGAAAGTTTGTAACTCTTAAAGTTCTAGATAGTCAATTGAAGATGACTTACAACATGAATCTGGAATTAGTAACACTAAACTTTGGGATAGAGCCTTAAAATGAACATTTACTCAAGTGACATGATTTAGTGAAACAAGTCCATGAATAATAAGAATGATATCTAATATAAACTAACCAAAGTGAATTTTGCATTTTAAATCCTTTATTTCTTCACATAATGGAACAAATAACATGTATGTGGGGGTGGGGGTGGGGGTGGGGGGGAGGGTATATGTTTATATGCAATACATGTTTAATATTCGATCTAGCAACCAATCCTCGACTTGGATATATATGTTTTGGGGTGTATTCAAGGACGTTGCACTATCTGATGATGTGTCGATATTAAATCTAAATGTTTTTCACAGAAAACAATTACATTTATGACACAGCAGTAAAACGTCGCACCTTATGAAAGAGAACAGAAGCCATACGTAGCATTACAGGTGCCAAGAGTCGCACATACAGCAGCCATAGCATACTCGCGCTGTTTTCAGAAAACTTGATATTGCATCAAAAGTTTTTATCTTGTGTCACATTAAAGACATAGGGAATCATGAATGATTCATATTGTATATACTCATATCACTTTTAACACAAATAATGTAGCGTTAATCGAGTTTAATACGTTAAAAGCAAATATGAATAGATCCAGTAAAATACATTGAACGGATGTAATCTAAAGCAGTTACTAGATTGCTCCTTATATGTATTCAACAAACAAGCAATTCTAAATTCTAATGCATAAAACCATTCTGTACATTAATAATTGCGTCTTAATCAAACGTTCTATCATTTCTGATCGTTAAGTTGACATAAACTGCCTCATTAATGTAAACCAATAGTAGCTGGTGCCCGAAACCAAGATTTTCTCGATTCGCACTTTACCAGCAGTGGTTTTACTTTAAAGCCGCTAGGTCCGATTCTAATCGCGAAAAAAATATATTCGTTTTTCTTCTTGAAAAATAATTGTCCATAAATTGTTTCAACTTTTGTCAAATTATATCCCTTAAGTCCTTTTCTTTTAAAAGATATCAAAATTCAAAAGTGAAAAAAATAATTTTTGTTAGGTCACACAAAAAATAATCCTATGTTGATATCGCGTGAAATCACCTTCGAAAAAATAAATTTATCGCTTACATGTTTATCTCATGAAGAACAAACCCGAGCATTTTTTCCACAACAAAGTACTTATACATGTACCTGTACACAGACAATATTTTAGCCTTCGTTATTAAACTTCCTAAAAAAAAATCTTTAAAAATATCTGATTTTCCTTTATTCTTTAATTATACATATTAATATAAAAATTACTTTGGATTGTATTCAATTAATTTCTTAATTTTTAAAAGATATATTATGACTTAGGCTTCTACTAATGGAAAAAATAGTCGGGTTTGAATTATCTTTATAATTAGATATAACCGATAAATTTATTTTTTTCAAAGGTGACTTACAACAGATCTTAACTTCCCGTCAGGAACTTCTGTTTGTCAATAAGGTTTTTAGCTCACCTCAACGAAGTTGGGGGAGCTTATGTAATACCCTCGGCGTCGGCGTCGGTGTCGGTGTCGGCGTCGGTGTCGGCGTCGGCGTCCCGGGTTAAGGTTAAGTTTTTTGGAGCAGTTTTCTTTTTAAGTACTTCTATGTCCTATATTGATTAGACATGCATGGAAGATGGTTCTAGTGTGTTTCATTGTACCAGTCAAAGTTTCAGATGCTGCAATTTTAGCAAAGGAATGACCAGGTTCATGTTTTTGGAGCAGGTTAACATTTTTGGTGCAGTTTTTGGTGTAGGTTTCATTTCCAAGTAACTATAAGCCCTATGTTAACCAAACTTGCATGGATGATACATCTAAGGATGCATACTACCGGGCTTGCTTCGGATGCTGAATCTGACCTACTTTTTCCGGTTGAGTGAACAGGTTAAAGTTTTTTGGTGCAGGTTTCATTTCCAAGTATCTGTAAGTCCTATGTTGACCAAACTTGCATGGATGATACATCTAAGGATGGATACAACCAGGCTTGCTTCGGATGCTGAATCTGACCTACATTTTCCGGTTGAGTGAACAGGTTAAAGTTTTTGGTGCAGGTTTCATTTCCAAGTATCTGTAAGTCCTATGTTGACCAAACTTGCATGGATGATACATCTAAGGATGGATACTACCAGGCTTGCTTCAGATGCTGAATCTGACCTACATTTTCCGGTTGAGTGAACAGGTTAAAGTTTTTGGTGCAGGTTTCATTTCCAAGTAACTATAAGCCCTATATTGACCAAACTTGCATGGATGATAAATCTAAGGATGGATACTACCGGGCTTGCTTCGGATGCTGAATCTGACCAACATTTTCCAGTTGAGTGAACAGGTTAAAGTGTTTGGAGCAGGTTTCATTTGCAAGTAACTTTAAGCCCAATGTTGACCAAACTTGCAAGGATGATAAATCTAAGGATGCACACTACCGGGCTTGCTTCGGATGCTGAATCTGACCTATATTTTCCGGTTGAGTGAACAAGTAAAAGTTTTTGGTGCAGGTTTCATTTCCAAGTAACTATGAGTTCTTTAATGACCAATCTTGCATGGATGATACATCTTAGGATGCATACTACCAGGCTTGCTTCGGATGCTGAATCTGACCTACATTTTGTGGATGAGTGAAAATGTTAGTTTTTGATGTATGTTTCATTTCCAATTAACTATGAGCCTTATAATGTGCAAACTTGCATGGACGATACATCTTACGATGCACACTAATGGACTTGCTTCGGATGCTGAATTCGACATATATATTTTTCAGATAATAGACTAGGTTAAAGTTATGGTTGCAGGTCTATTACCAAAAAACTTTAAGGCTTTTATAACATTGTATAAACCAAACTTGCACAAATGTTGCATCAAGAGATGAAAACTCAAATATGCTTTAGATGCTGAATTACATTTTCATGAAGAAGAACTACTTTAAATTTTTTATGTTGGTCTACTTCAAAGTATCAGATCAAAATTGCTTAGATATTTTCATTTTTGGAATGTACATTTTTTGTTGGTTAATTGTGTGACTTTGCCTTATTTAAAGACAACATTCGTTGAGGTGAGCTCTGTAATCTCTGATTACCTATGTTTGATCTATGTTTTCCATGTAAGGATTGTTGTAGTAAACTAATAAATCAATCTTATAATTCATTTTTATACATTATCTATGTAATGACGTACATGTACTTTAATTGTGAAAGAAAATATGTGCCTGTTTCGGATTAAGCGGCTTTCATAGATATTTTCCTAAATTTCGAAACCTGTCCGTTACGTTCCTGACTTATTTCCTACTTTCGTTTCTTTTTGAATTATCTCCCTTTGCTAAACAAACCAAATCGTCTGCATGACAACAATACAGTTATGGGGGAAAAAAAATGAAAGAAATCAGTATACTTATGTGAAATGAATGTCTTTGAGATAACTGGTATGAACAATAGAACTGTGAAGAAATGTTTTTTATGCTACCAAAGCTGGGAAATGCCGTTAATGTGTTAATTCTTAGGAAACGAATGATCGAGAAAAACGACACCGCATGAATGAGGACGGAATTCTTTTAATCTTAAACAGTCTGCAACAGACACTTTCAGCGTTTTACAGCATTGACAGGTTGTGATACGTATTTATATGTTCGGTTTGAAATTCAGATGAAAAGATGCGCAAATGAAATCCAAAATTTCTGTGACCTAGAACCATGAGAACTGCACTGTTACATATTTGAGTAGGCCCTAGCTTCCCTTTACATTTACGAATATACCCATTGGGATAGGCCCTATAGCAAAATATAATAATACAAAATGTAAGTTTTTTGTGTTAAAGAACTGTTAATTATTGTTTAAGAAGGTTGGTAATGACACGACAATATTTGAGAACTAGTCTTGTTTTTTTCGTTAGGCCTATAAGTTATTCATTTTGAATTTCAGCAACGTTAACGAAGTTGTGATATAGTTATACGCACTGCTTTTGATGCGTAAATTTCATAGTAAAGTGAAAGAAAGTTTCATTTTATTAATTTCAAATCATAATTAAATGATAAGAAATGAATGTAATATTTTTTCCTTTGATCGAAGTATCAAAGAAAAAAATTTGAACGGAAAACGTTTTCATCAATACGCCACGTCCATATTTTTTCTTTGATACTTCCATCAAAGGAAAAAAATATAACATTCATTTCTTAAGTGCAGTGACAGAAAAAATAACTTTAATAATAAACTTCTGTTGTTCATATTTGCGATGAAGGAACTGTTTATAACCTTCGATTGAATCAAAATTACATTACTGTCATCCTGTACAATAATGACTTCTTATATAAATCTGTGTATTGGATTGTTTATAGAAGTCTTTCTTCTGCTTTATTTTAGTCTTATTACCATGAATGTTGAAGTTACATAAAAAGTTATCAAAATAACATTATATTAACAGCAAAATAAAATTTTCAAAAATGCAGCTCATATTGCTTTAAGGCTTTTGGAAGTTGTGATATTCCATTTCATTGTAAAAAGCTCAGAGTACACTTAACGTTGTCACTTTGAAAAAGATATTTGCATTGTACGAAATTTTAAACTAGCTGCAGAACTGTAGCGTTATGGTTTTTATATATTAGTTTTCGACCATATCGCTACAAATCCCGAAATGCAAAATATGTGCAATTTATGATGCAAGATTTTTTACGCACTGTTTGGAAAAAATTCTCCATTTTCCAACTTTGGTAAATCATCTACCTTTCACCCCTCCTAATTCTAAACACATTCTTAAACCAATTTGTATTTTTTATCTTCTTCTTTATAGTCTCCTCTACAGGCGATAAACTGGCTTGATTGGAATTGCCTGAGGGAGTACGGAAAATTCTAATTCAAGCGAGTTTATCGCTTGTAGAAACAACTAGAAAGGGTTTGGAGGTATATAAAATATACAGATTTATTTAAAAATGTGTCTGGAATTATTGAGAGAAAGGTAGATGATTTACCAATGTTGGAAAGCGGAGATATTCTCCCATACAGTGCGCAAAAAATCTTGCGCCGTAAATTGCATTTTTTTTCCATTACGGGATCTTATGACCAAAGACTCTAATATAAAAAAACCATAACGCTACAGTTCTGCAGCTAATTTTGAACTTGACATTTTACCATAAATTCAGAAAGGATATTGTAGCACACAATTTTTTTTAAAATGAAATTTCCTGTTAAAACAACAAAAGTTTTTTTTTAAAAGATATCATCCGGGAATACTGTATACATACAAGTACATGTAGCTATAATATAAGAATTCTGACGTTAACGTTTATCTTTGACCTTAAAATCAGTAGAAACATTAAGGTCATATTAAGTAGGGAGTTGCGATATAAAATTGCATTGCTAAAGACAGACAGACAAATAGACGGACAAAGCAAATTTTAACGAAAGAGGGACAGAAAAATCTTTTCTCTTAATCATGCATTGGAGATTTTTTTTCTCAAAGACTACTACATTAATACACTTAAAAATAACAGTTCCGTTTCGAAGGAGAAGGGGGTATACTGCTTTGTGAGTATTTGTCTGTCCAAAACAAATTCCAATGCAGTTTTCTCAGCAACTACTCTTCACATTGGCTTGAAATTTTAGCACACTCTTTGCTTAGGCAAGCCTTGTGGTGAAAACATGTCAAGGGTCTGTTTTCCGTGCGTCTATCTGTGCAAAATTGTCGTCGCAGTTTTCTCAGCAATTACTCATTTGCAGTTCACATAGAAGCATACATTCACATCAAACTAGGGTAATATTAGTGATCACTGACTCACAGACTTCTTTTTTTTTTTTTAAGAACTACTTCATCTTGTGTTTAAAACGAATTAGCCATGGACGTGTACATATATTCTTAAGAAGTTTTGAGTGTTCCAACTTAAAAAATAGCGCGAAAGATTTTTCTTTATTGCTTTCCAAACAATTAAAAGTAAATAACTGAAATGTGTGTAAATTTAAGCTTTGACGTAGTTTAACTAATTGTTGCACTTCGTGCACCAACGAAAATGTGAAAAACAGAATAGAGAGATGTGGCTTTACTACTATTTATTATGCCATTCAACTGCCAGGTGAAATTAAACGAGATAACTCAGTTATCGTAGTGCAACAGACGTTATCTTTTCAAAGGATAATGAATGGGGTCGTTAAAATCGAGGCGATAATTTCTGGTTCATAGATCACATGTTCAATGATAACTAATTGCAATTCAGAACATCTAATGCCTTCTTTGAATGTTTATATAACAGGAATTTATAGATTTTAGAGAAATTAATTTCCGAATACGTCGAGGATGCCGATGATGATATCACTTTGCTTTAATTTATTATTTTTATTCGTTTTTTCCCCGCTTTTAAATTCTAAAAAAGTCCATTTTCTCGCTTCAGCTGTCTAGCATCTTAAACTTGATTGGTTGTATAAAACGTAATAAAACAATCGTCAAGCTGTCAATGTGACATCAAAGTGGGAGTCTTAAGAGTCAACAACACTGGTATATTTAGCTCTACTGGTTAAAGACCAGAAAAGCTGCAATAGTAATGCGTCCGGCATCCATCTGTCTGTCTGTAAACATTTTTTTTCAAAATGCTACTCCTACTACAGTTTTAGTCTGATTTCAATATAACTTGGCACACAAGTAGACTACACTAAGATATACATGTATATCCGATTTAGATTTCGATGAACGGTGTTGCCGTTGTTACTAAAAATAGAAATTTCTGGGAAATTCTTTCAAAATGCTACTCCTCCTACAGTTTTGGTCTGATTTCAATGTAACCTGGCACACAAGTAGACTACACTAAGATACATAATTCTGTGTATCGGATTTAGATTTCGATGAAAGGTGTTGCTGCTGTTACTAAAAATAGAAATTTCTGGGAAATTCTTTCGAAATCCTACTCCTCCTACAGTTTTGGTCTGATTTCAATGTAACCTGGTACACAAGTAGACCACACTAATATACATATCGGATTTAGATTTCAAGGAAAGGTGTTGCTGCTGTTACTAAAAATAGAAATTTCTGGGAAATTCTTTCAAATTGCTACTCCTCCTATAGTACTAGTTTTGGTCTAATTCAATGATTTCAATGTAACCTGGCACACAAGTAGACTACACTAAGATACATAATTCTGTGTATCGGATTTTGATTTCGATGAACAGTGTTGCCGTTGTTACTAAAAATAGAAATTTCTTTGAAATTCTTTCGAAATGCTACTCCTCCTACAGTTTTGGTCTAATTTTAATATAACTTGGCACACAAGTAGACTACACTAAGATACACAATTATGTACAGATTTTTTGACTTCGATAAATATTATTGCCTTGGTTACCAGGGGTGTAGCCAGGGTACTTTTGATGTGGACGCCTGAATAGGCGGGGGTTGGGGGCCGCCTTAAGGTGGCGAATTTTCGACGATTTTGATGTGCATATTTTACCCTTCTGATAGCATTTGTCTCAATTTGACACTTTTTTAGCTTGTTATGCAGCCACAGTTGAGGTCTGTTCTTTCCTTGTACAAAATGCGGACAAACACTAAACCAGAAGTCTCTGTCGAGACTGAAGCTCTACTGGTTTGTACTTATAGCAAAGGAAGAGAAAAGTACTTGAGCAGTTGGGAATTGAAACTTTTCTACAGCAATAAATAGAATAATGATCCTTGATTAAGTCTCTTTATGTTCTTAGTGTAGTCTACTTGCATGCCACATTATATTATAATCACACTAAAACTATATTTGGAGTAGCATTTTGAGAGTATTTAACAGAAATTTCTATTTTTAGTAACCACAGCAACACCGTTCATTGAAGTGAAAAACTGATACATAGAATTATGTATCTTAGTGTAGTCTACTTGTGTGCCATGTTATATTGAAATCAGACCAAAACTGTAGGAGGAGTAGCATTTTGAAAGAATTTCACAGAAATTTCTATTTTTAGTAACCACGGCAACACCGTTCATCGAAATCAAAAACCGATATACAGAATTATGTATCTTAGTGTAGTCTACTTGTGTGCCAAGTTATATTGAAATCAGACCAAAACTGTAGGAGGAGTAGCATTTTGAAAGAATTTCACAGAAATTTCTATTTTTAGTAACCACGTCAACACCATTCATCGAAATTAAAAACCAATACACAGAATTATGTATCTTAGTGTACTCTACTTGTGTGCCAAGTTATATTGAAATCAGACCAAAACTGTACAAGGAGTAGCATTTTGAAAACTTGTTTACAGACGGACAGACAGACAGACAGACGGACGGACGCCGGACGCATTACTATCGCATAAGCTCTTCTGGTCTCTGACCAGTAGAGCTAAAATGAGAAAAGATATGTCCAATAGCGTTGTTTGACGAACCCACTAAAACAATTTTAGACTTGAATCTCGACAAAATACGTATGGTAACATATGGTAGTTGGTTAGAGTGGTTGACTGGTTTAGACAGATCTATGTACATTGTGTACATTTTAAAATGAATGGTCATAAATATTCACATATCTGGTATCTTTAATTTTTTGCAACAATTATGAAAACATGTAAAATATACTATTGGTTTTAAGGTTGTGTTTCGGAGGTCAATACTTGAACAGGCCTTATTATTATTATTTCAAAGGTTAAACTGAATTTTACCAATGTCTTGATTATTTACGTTCATAAAGGAAGCTAATTAATGATTTTAATTTGAAGTCTCGAAGGAATCCGGTATTACTTAGGTTAAAATTTTGGGGGGAATATCGTTACAGAAATTAAGCATTACGGTTGGAAGTTAA
The DNA here is from genome assembly GCF_032062105.1 of Saccostrea cuccullata. Classification (NCBI taxonomy): domain Eukaryota; kingdom Metazoa; phylum Mollusca; class Bivalvia; order Ostreida; family Ostreidae; genus Saccostrea; species Saccostrea cuccullata. Next base: position 109,075 of record NW_026929545.1, on the reverse strand, counting down.
TTTCCAATAATAGACATTGAAATTTTTGGCTTTGAATAAAATTATCGTTTGTTTTGATGGAGCCGACTTGGGTTTTATTGTGTGAAATCTACAACAGAGTTTTAAGAATGTAATTACACTTGGAAAAAAAACTCAGCAATATTCGAGAGTAAACCAAAATCCGGGAAAATCTTTTGATTTCAGTGAGGTGTAGGACTAGACTATCGTATTTTCCCCTTAAACCGATTCTGTAAATTGATTTTCATTTCTTTTTTATCGTTAATTTTAAATTGTTTCTAAGTATTTTTTTTATTTTTAAAATTATTTACTAATATTTTTTTTTTACAAAACTGATGAGTATGCGTCACAATATTACGCCTGTCTCTCTCCTCTCTCTCTTTCTTTTCTTTCTTTCCTTTTCTTTTCTTTTTTGGAAAATGATGTGGACGTTTGTGCGTACAAACGTACGCCTGGCTACGCGCCTGGTTACTAAAAATAGAAATTTCTGTAAATTTCTATAAAGTACTACATTGTATTCCAAATACAGTTTTAGTCTGATTATAATGTAATGTGGCATGCAGGTAGTCTACACTAAGAACATATTAAAGAGACTTGATCAAGGATCATTATTCTATTTATTGCTGTTGTAAAAAAAACTGCTTGTCAGTGTACTTTTCTCTTCCTTTGCTATAAGTACAAACCAGCAGAGTTTCAGTCTCGACAGAGACTTCTGGTTCACACATATAATTATACAACTTTAAATTCTGAAAACTATATGAAGTGACACCCCCCAATGTATTTTATCAGCAAATGTTCCAAATTTAAAGAGCCAATTTTTTTTCAAATTTAGTACTGTTGTACTCATAAAAAAAGTCTTCGATTCCACCACATTTCAATTTGAAGTCGAATCCCACTGTGGGACGTGAGGACCGGTCCTTCGTCCCGTGTCGCAGTGGGTGCTGGCACGAAAAAGATCTCTCACTGCTCAATGGCCCTGAGTGCCGAGTATAGGACAAAATTTGTAGCTCGATCTCCACCGGCAAGTGGTGGCGTCTCCATATTAAACGTGACGTTAAACTATATACAATCAACCAATCAATTTGAAGTCTACTCTCAGCATTTTCCATTTATCCAAGTATGTTTCTTCAAAACTTTTTCAACTATATATAAATCTTAGAAATACCATGCCTATATTTATACCAATAAAGTTTGCAAATAAACTCTGAAACGGCTGCACAAGAATTCTTACTTAAGCTTGTAGGAATACACTAGGTATAAGGTGATGTCCGTAAACTATATTCAGATTTCACGCGCATAGTTATTATCGTAAATTTAATTAAAAGTCTACTTTCATTTTTGAATAACAGCCTCGAAATAGCACTGAAGAGAGTAAAGTGGTAGCGGATCTAAGTAACTAAACTGACAACAAACAAGCGCTTATTTATTTCATAAAACGTCATTAATGAATTATTCAATCAAGACTTGATTTAAGTGATATAAAAGAAATAAGCAGTAGTCATTGATTAAAAAACAAGATATGCAAATCTTTTCCGTTTATGTCCGATCTCGCTATATTTGTTGAAAGTTCTAGAAAGTCGGGTGGCATCGAACCCGATGTCTTAAAGAAAAATCGTGGCGATTGTTTATCATAAATGGCCATGGAAATAAAAGTAAAGAAATTGGTAACAAAATGAGTTTGTGAATATATCCAAGTAAGTTGTGTTAATGTTTTATAAATAAATGTCGATTAATGATCATAGTTATTTGTTTAGACATAAAAAATGGTACAATTTAATTTTTAAATAATTGACTTAAATGATTTTCTACATACAGTCTTTTATTTTTAAAACTTTTTTTATACCTTTTAGGCCTGTATGTACATTTGGGATGAAAACTAAGCTTTTTTCAATATTTTAAAATGCTGACAAATTTTTAGTTAAATGTGCAAATTCAATATCTTATCAGTATAAGTATAATGAGCAATGATATAGCTCAAAATATATTAAAATAAAGATTCTAACAAGTAAAGAGAAAATGCCAATGAGCACCTGCATGTAGTACATGATGTAAAACATAATACAACAGAATAAACTTGCTTTGTAACATGTAAGAAGAAGAGGCCTTTAATGAAATTGATTTTTGTAGAAGTAAAAAAAATCCCAAAATTGTATTTCTTATAATTATCTATTTCTGTTCCTACACTGATTGCAGGACTTTGAAGTATTTCGTCATGCAATATTCCTGTGTAATAAATTGTCAATAGTATCTGAAAGATAGTTTTTGGAATAGTTCTGTTAGCAGTAAAAAAATTCCCCCGCGCTTGCTTGGGATTTCAGCTCGTTATATTGAAGATATTAACCAAATTAAAGTACTTAATAAGAGCACTAGGTCTTAATCACGTTGAAACTAAATGTCTTAAAAGGTTCTAAATTCAGGAAGCTCCAGTCTTTTATACAATTTCATTTGTTCAACTAAAATTTTGTTGTCTGTCGTCGTTATCGTAAAATTCTTGCATTTTGATCTTTATAGTAACTTGGTAATTTTGAGATTTTTTTTATTAAAGCTGAACACAACTCGTAAATAGGACATTTTCGATATCATAATCTACAAAACATCAACACTTGTGTATACTCCTCGCATTCGTTACACCTGACTGCTTTATTGTCACGGGTATCGGCGTGGAATGGCGACCCGTGTTCGTGCTGGTTATCTTTACATTTCATTGCAGTTACGTGCGTCTGTGTTTGTTTGTACACTGAACTGATCTGTACAACTATAATTGTAAGATTATTTGGTATCATATTTTCCTGCATTAGACGAAGTATCAGGTTTTTTTTTTTCGCTGCCGAGTGCTGTATACCATACGTTCGTCTACACCGGTGTCGACTGATTACAAGTACAATGAACGGTATCTAAGTCAAGCACTATATATAGGGGACTTAAGATATAGCGAGAATCCGAACAAAAATGGCGGACACATACCTCTTACGAATCGTGTTCAGCTTTAAGAAAGAGAAATTGTGCGTGGTCATTTATATTTATAATCACAAGCCAGATTAGAAGACGTGCAAGTCAAGGCTTTCTAAGGAATTGTAGAATTGAGTTTGTTTAAATCTTGACCCCAGAGGGCAGCATTGAAACACTATATCGATCAGTGTTTAACTACAAAAATGTTTGAATTTTTTCTTCAGAAGAACAGCATGATTTAGGTCTGTCCGACTCATGACCTCAGGCATCCGGTTCAAGAAATTTATTTATGTATTCTTATGCTTATAGGCAAGCTCACCGCAGCTTGTTTTTGCTAATTTTATATAAGTCAAATAAAAGACTTTCATAGAGATGAATAATGTCATTTATTAAAATGACGGTATAAATGTGAACAATTTAACAAACAAGAAGGGGATCAGATTCACAAGCTTTGATTAGCAGTTACATAAAATATGATAATGTCTGATCCCCCAAAACTGACTAGAAAAAAGTATCTGTAAGACAAGACAATCAAAACATCATATGAAAAAATTAGCAAAAAGATGGCACATCAAAACAAAATAGGCCAAGACAAGACAATCAAAACATCATATGAAAAAGGTAGCAAAAAGTTGGGACATCAAATCAAAATAGGCCAAGGATAGTAGTGAAACAAACTACATCATAAATATATATATATATAAACAAATTAAATCAGAATCAATCAAATATATAATTTTACATGACACATTAATACCCATTTTAAGGGGTAGGAATGCAGGGATGGAGGAGGGTCTTCAAAATAGACGTGTCTTATTTTAGCGTGGTCAGCATGCGGGTTATCACAATACAACTGAATGACTCGCTGAGCTGACCACGTGACCTTACACCTATTATATGTAATCCATCAACCAAGGCGTGGATCTAAGAATTTTCACAATCTACCAAAATTAAACCTACCGAAAACCTCCAACTAAGTTATCGCATTCAATACATAAAGACAATTATTATTCTAAAAAATGTTGTTTTATGTATTCTTATGCTTATAGGCAAGCTCACCGCAGCTTGTTTTTGCTAATTTTGTATAAGTCAAATAAAAGACTTTCATAGAGATGAATAATGTCATTTATTAAAATGACGGTATAAATGTGAACAATTTAACAAACAAGAAGGGGATCAGATTCACAAGCTTTGATTAGCAGTTACGTAAAATATGATAATGTCTGATCCCCCAAAACTGACTAGAAAAAAGTATCTGTAAGACAAGACAATCAAAACATCATATGAAAAAATTAGCAAAAAGATGGCACATCAAAACAAAATAGGCCACAAGATGTGACATGCATGTCACATCCATGTTAGATGTGACATGCAGATCACATCCGCGCCATCAACAACATTGGTAACTCCGATCCAACAATGAACAGATATGCTTCATAAGACGTCAATTGATTGTCATTATGAGCAGCCAAAAATAGACACTCTGACCCATCAGTAAACAATATAGGAAACTCTGACCCAACAATAAATAAACAATATGGGTAACTCTGACCCAACAATAAATAAACAAGATTGGTAACTCACAGCCAACAATAGACAATATGGGTAACTCTGACCCAACAATAGAAAATATGGGTAATTTTGACCCAACAATAAACAAAAGGGTAACTCCGACCCAACAATAAACAAAACAAGTAACTTCGACCCAACAATTGAAAATATGGGTAACTTCGACCCAACAATTGAAAATATGGGTAACTCCGACCTAACAATAAACAATATGGTTTACCAGACCCATCGATAAACAATATAGGTAACTTTGACCCAAAAATAAATAAACAGTATGGGGAACTTCGACCAAACAATAGACCATATGTGTAACAATAAATTAACAATATGGGTAATTCCGACTCAACAATAAACAGTATGGTTAACTCTAACGCAACAATAACCAATATGGGTAACTCCGACCCAACAATAAACAATATGGGTAACTTCGACCTAGCAATAAACCAAAAAGCTTCATAAGACGCCAATTGATTGTCATTATGAGCATCCAACAATAAAACAATATGGGTATACTGACCCACAGGTACAAATCTACTGTGTACCAAAACAATGTGGGTATACCGACCCACAGGTACATATCTACTGTGTACCAAAACAATGTGGGTATACCGACCCACAGGTACATATCTACTGTGTACCAAAACAATATGGGTATACCGACCCATAGGTACAAATCTACTGTGTACCAAAACAATGTGGGTATACCGACCCAAAGGTACATATCTTCTGTGTACCAAAACAATGTGGGTATACCGACCCACAGGTACATATCTACTGTGTACCAAAACAATATGGGTATACCGACCCACAGGTACATGTACAACTCTACCGTGTACCAAACAATAAACAACAAAGGTAACTCTGACCCAATAAGTAAATATATACTGTGTACCAAACCAATAAACAATATGGGTAACTTTGACCCCCAAGATACCTATCTACTGTGCATCAAACAATAAACAATGTGGGTAACTCTGACCCAACAAGTACATATTTACTGTGTACCAAACCAATGAACAATGTGGGTAACTTTGACCCAATACGTACAACCTTGTACCAAAACAATAAACACTTGAGTAACTTGACCCAATAGCTACATATCAACTTTTTATCAAAAGAATAAACTTGATTGAGTAATACTGATCCAATTAGTACATAATTATTAACTTTGTACAATGTACAGTACTAAAATAATCAACAACTTAAGTAACACCGATTCAATTTGTAAGTATCAATTTTGTATCAACAGTTTAAACCATTAACAACACCAACCCAATAAGAACATAAAATATCCACCTTGTATCGAAACGATAAACATTTTGAGTAATCATGTTAATATTGTCTACACCAACCACCTTAGTACATATACATTGACTACCTAGACTTTGTACAATATCCATTCAATATTTATCAATATAGAAAACATTAATTGTTACAATAAACTTTGTACCAAAACTGATCAAACAATAATGGGCAATTCAAGAAATACCAAAGTATCTGTAACTATCTGAACTATGTATAAGCTCAGTTCACAACCCTTAAACTCCAAAGAGTGAAAATGAGATATTGAGACATGTATTAACATGATTACAATACAGATTTCTCAACTAACCTTACAAGATAGAAGACATTACCTAATAGATGCCTGTTAAGGAAGGGGCAGTGCATTAACAATGCTGCGTAGCTGTTATACATCATGTTAAAATTAATGCAAAAACATGAAGTTAGTATGCAAACTATGATAGGTAATTCTCCTTGCAGTTCAACAAAATTGAATAACTTTTGCATAAAATTGCTAACTTAAAAGCTTACACCATAGAGTATACATGATTTGAGTATTTATGTTCCCCAAACGAAGTTGGGGAACATATTGTTTTTACTCTGTTTCTTATTATTATTATTATGTTCCCCAAACGAAGTTGGGGAACATATTGTTTTTACTCTGTTTCTTATTATTATTTTTCTTCTTCCTGGGTACTTATTTGTCCGCGAATGATCTTGTAAACTGTTCATCTGATGTAAGTAAAATCTTTTTAGGGTAAGTAGACATGTTATGTAGATTTGCGGAATCAAGGTCATTTTGCGCGCACGTGCTTGCAAGAGCGCGCACGTGCAACACGTAAAATGACCAATATAATTGAAATAGCCGTAACTTTTCTATTTTCTAATGAAATGTGTTGAAACTCAGAATATAAGAATATATTAGTATTATAGAGAAGAGGACATGGCCAAATTATCATGAACTCACGCGCATGCACGTGCGCTTTGCTCTGATTGGCTGAAACAAAAATCTCAATATCTTATTCGTTTTTTGACGAAATACTTTGAAATTTAAAACATAGTCATGCATTAAGATATCCTACGATATTATTAAAAAATATTTTACATGAAATCACGTGCATGTACGTGCGCTGCAATCTGATTGGCTAAAACTTTAAATGCCTATAACTCCCTTGGTTTTCAGCCAAACAGGATGGGATTCAGAACATAGATAGTCTTAATGGACCCTTACAAGAGGGTAAGGTCATCATGCACGTGCATGCACGTGCGTGCACGTGCAATATATATAATTACAAATGCAATTGATTAAGCGTATTCTCGAATACTTTTTGATTAAATGCTTTGATATTAAGTACATTAAAATAAATTAATAGTGTAGATACAATGATATGGTCATTCAGCATATGCATGCAAGTGTGCGCACATACAATGCAAAATTTGCTATATACTTGGTATACTTAACGGTGTTTAAGTTTGAGATGCATAGGGTTTAGTTTATTTGATGAAGCTTAGAGGGAATGAGGCACCAAAATGAAGTTTGGGAGCGTTTGGGGGAACGTCTGTAACGGTTCCCGTTACAATTAGCACTAGTTATTATTAAGGTCTTCCGTCTCCAACGGAAGACCTTATTGTTTTCGTTCGGTTTCTTTTTCTCTATTATTATTATTATTATTATTATTATTCTTTTTTTTTCTTACCGATTTTGTGCACGCCAGTTCTTGGAAACGGCTGGGTCGATTTTCACGAAACTTTCAGATCTGATAGATATTGGTCTGAACCTTATTGGAAATTTTTTATATGTACGTCGTCACTTCCGGTCGTGAGATATGGACGATTTACTGATTTTCAGAGGGTCAGCTTGTCCGGGCAATCACTAAAAAACAAATGAAGATATTGACTTGAGATTTTCAGTGAAGGTAGAGGAAGGATATCTGAATTGCTTTTTTGAGTCTATATTTTTCTAACGCAAAAGGTGTTGAAGCTCTCTTGAGCTCATTTTTATTATTGTTTTTCTGATCATCTAATTTTGTGCACGCGATTTCTCGAAAACAACTGGATGGATTTTCATGAAATTTGCAGGAACAATGTGTTTTTATCTGAAGTTATTTAATCCAAGAGATTTTTTTGGAAATTCCTTTTTGGTGCTAAGTTACGGACAATTTTCTGATTTTAAAATGACATTTTGTTCGCGAATAATCTCAAGAACGGTAAAAGATATCACTGTGAAACTTTCAGGGATTATAGATCGTGATAAGTACTATCCAAGACACGATCTTTTGTACGTCGTCTCTACTTCCTGTCGTAACGGCATGCAAAGAAAAAAAAGTCGAATTTTTCAACTTTTTTGTTTTTCAATATTTTCAAATTATATTTGTATGGCTGATAGAAACATATCTCATTAGGCTGAATATGTAATTTGTTTGTAAATTGATAAATTCAAACTCGAGATATTAACATTCAAAAATATGAAGCGGGATCAAAATGGCGGCGGTCTTTGTCAATTCCGACATTTCGCAATAGGGGTTTACAGAGGCAGCCGAGCGTTTGCTTGAACGAAAGTTACATAAGGAACAATGAAATGTGTAGGGATACTTGGATTCTCACGTCGTAGGTTCGTTGCAATTCGGTGTCAAACTACATTTATTATCCAAGGTCTACTTACAAGTCTTCTTTAATTGGTTTTGGTTGGTTCTCAAAGTAGAAATAGAAAAGAATTAATGTGCAAATGAAGTACAATATCTATATCTTTTGTTTTGCATCACGGTAACACATAGCTTAAATCATAGTTATAATTGATAGTTTTTCAAGAATGTAGTAAGTAAAAAACGTGACCACTGTTTTCTAATGCACACTTGTGTCTTATTGAATCAATAGAAAGGACAACTGTTACAATAAGAAAATATTTTATTTTTAAAGATAACAATTTTTCAAAGACCGTTTAATTGACCTATATAAATATTTTATTTTCTCAATGCAAGTTATTGAACATAATGGAATCTTATTTCTTGACCCTCGTAGGGCGATCGAGGCATTTTTTTTCTGTGAAACATGCCATCTTTTTCATGAAAGTGTAAGTAATCGGAATAGTCAACTTTCGTGATTGAAAATTGAAAAATTAACCATTCATAGCTGTTTCACTGCTTTAGTGTTATTTGCCTATATACGATTGATTGATTGATTGTATACTGTTTATCGTCTCTCTCCAGAATATTTCACTGATATGGAGACGGCACCATTGCCGGTGAAGGGCTGCAAATTTGGGCCTATGCTCGGCACTCAGGGCCATTGAGCAGGGAGGGATCTTTATCCTGCCACACCTGCTGTGACACGGGGCCTCGGTCTATACCGTCTCATTCGAAGACCATGAACATTCCAAGAGAAATTCGCTAAGATTTACTCGTTGCGATTGGCGCGAAATTATGAATAGTGACCCTTCTTTCGTAATTCCAAGACAGATTAACTGTTGCAGAATTATATGTACATACAAGTGAAGAAAGAGTAGTTGTTCAAATAGCGTAATCGATAAGCGTATTGGATTTTCACGCTAGTGACCCGTTACAATTACCAGTGTGTGCAAAATATATTTAATCTATTTTCAGCTCGATTTTATGGGTTATTTTCCGGAATCGGACGGAAGACCTACTCGTTGCTCGCAACGAGATCGTTTCTAGTTATTATTATTTTTCTTCTTCTTCTTCCTGGGTACTTTTTTGTCCGGGAATGATCTTGTAAACTGTACGTCCGATGTAGGTAAAACCTTTTTAGGGTCAGTAGACATGTTACGTAGATTTGCGGAATCAAGGTCATTTTGCGCGCACGTGCTTGCAAGAGCGTGCACGTGCAACACGTGAAATGACCAATATAATGGATATTGCCGTAACTTTTCTATTTTTTGATGAAATTTTTTGAAACTCATAATGTAAGGATACATTAGTAATATAGACAAGATGACATGGTCAAAATAGCAAGATCTCACGCGCATGCACGTGCGCTTCGCTCTGATTGGCTGAAACTAAAGTCTCAATATCTTTCTTGTTTTTTGACAAAATCCTTTGAAATTTTGAACATAGCCATGCATTAGGATATCCTACAACATAATATATAGCAATTATCATAAAAACACGTGCATGCACGTGCGCTGCAATCTGATTGGCTGAAACTTTAAATAGCTATAACTCACGTGGTTTACAACGAAACGGGGTGGGATTTGGATCATAGATAGATATAATGGACTTCTACAAGAAGGTATGGTCACCATGCACATGCATGCACGTGCGTGTACATGCGCTGCAATCTGATTGGCTTAAACTTTAAACAGCTATAACTCCCTTGGTTTACAACCAAACGGGGTGGGATTTAGAACATAGATAGATGTAATGGACTTCTACAAGATGGTCATGCTCATGTATGCACGTGCGTGCACGTGAAAAGAGTAAAATAACAAATACACTTAAATAAGCGTATTTTTTAATACTTTTGGATTAAATACTTTAATATTTAGTATATCAAAATATATAGATTGTGTAGACAAGATGATATGGTCATTACGCACATGCATTCACATGCGCAAGCGTGCAATGCTTAAATTTGAATGAACTTGGTACACTTCTGGGTAAACGTTGTTAAAGTCTTAAATGCATAGAGTTTGTCCTATTTAATGAAGCCTCCAGGGAACATGGCACCAAAAGGGAGTTGGGGAGCGTTTGGGGAACATCTGTAACGGTCCCCGTTACAATTAGCACTAGTTATTATTATTTTTCTTCTTCTTCCTGGGTACTTTTTTGTCCGGGAATGATCTCGTAAACTATACATCCGACTAAGGTGAAATGTTTTTAGGGTCAGTAGACATGTTATGTAGATTTGCGGAACGAAGGTCATTTTGCGCGCACGTGCTTGCAAGAGCGTGCACGTGCAACATGTGTAATGACCGATTTAATTGATATAGGTGTAACTTTTTAAATTTTTGATGAAATGCTTTGAAACTTATAATATAAGGATATATTAGTAGCATAGACAATATGACATGGTCAAAATAGCAAGAACTCACGCGCATGCACGTGCGCTTTGCTCTGATTGGCTGAAACTAAAGTCTCAATATCTTTCTTGTTTTTTGACGAAATCCTTTGAAATTTTGAAAATAGCCATGCATTAGGATATCCTACAACATGATATATAGCAATTATCATGAAAACACGTGCATGCACGTGCGCTGCAATCTGATTGGCTTAAACTTTAAATAGCTATAACTCCCTTGATTTTCAACCAAACAGGATGGGATTTGGAACATAGATAGATATACTGGACTACTACAAGAAAATATGGTCACCATGCACATGCATACACGTGCATGTATGTGCGCTGCAATCTGATTGGCTGAAACTTTAAACAGCTATAACTCCCTTGGTTTTCAACCAAACGGGGTGGGATTTAGAACATAGATAGATGTAACGGACATCTACAAGAAGGTATGGTCACCATGCTCATGTATGCACGTGCGTGCACGTGAAATGAGCAAAATAAAAAAAACACTTGAATGAGCGTATCTTTTTAATACTTTTGGATTAAATACTTTAATATTAAGTATATTAAAATATATAGATTGTGTAGACAAGATGATATGGTCATTACGCACATGCATTCACATGCGCACGCAAAATTTGAATGAACTTGGTACACTTCTGGGTAAACGTTATTAAAGTCTTAAATGCATCGAGTTTGTCTTATTTAATGAAGCTTACAGGGAATATGGCACCAAAAGGGAGTTGGGGAGCGTTTGGGGAACATCTGTAACGGTCCCCGTTACAATTAGCACTAGTTAGCAATGCCTTTGATTGCAAATAATTGAAAGTGATAACTTATACACAAAAACTATACTTGGAAACCGCAAGCGCTTTATGTAAACATGATACTGGCCTTCGTCCTCAATTGCATGGGAAGGCAAACTCTCTTATGCACGCGGTGAAGCAGCACAGGTGTACGCCGGCTGGACCTAAAACGCCCAAGTCGTTGAGGTTCAGGGTCTCCCGCTGTGGCCCCAGCTGTGAAATAGCGATGCTTGCAGCAGATTCTTGCAGGATGTTCGTTATCTATCACAACTTTTTGCTGATCGAACTCTGTGTCCACTGATCATGCTGATCGATATAGAGATAGTAATCATTAAAGGTATCCGTTTGTTTGGTTCAATCAGTAACAAATAGCCTACTCTGATATCCTTTCAAAACTCAGACTGTAGGAAAAAGTTCCACGTTTGATATATCAGTAAAATCGCTCCATGTAATATGTTCTTCTCGTGAATATCTGTTCATAATTAAAGTTCATATCGGCAGAATAACATAAATATATGTACACCAAGTGTATCATATAGTAATCAGGTAATATCTTTGATAACCCAAGATAAATATACTTCAAAAAAAACGTGTCATTGTTACAAATATGTTACATACTGGAATACAAAACAACAAAAACCCATTTAATCGTGTTTTTTTTTTTTTTTTTTTTTTTTTTTTTACATACGGTGGTAATATGGTACTCCGATCCTCAGCCAGGAAGGATAACTCTAAATTTATAACTTAAATTCAAAAAGATCAAAAGGAAGCTTGAAAATTAAATATTTTCATGCAACAATTTTCATTTTATACCTATCAATGTGCTTCAAGGTACCTTGAAGTTCTCAGAAAGGTCTTATAAAAAGTCGAATTTTACCAATTGCCATACATACCAATTTTTATTAACATGATATGAAATTAAGTGTTTAATAATGATGTTTTGCAATGGTCGGAAAATCTTTATACACTATGCATTGTAGAATGACCAAAGTAAATAGATGAAATAAAAGTACCTTCTATGTACATGTATAAGAATTTTGCAATTTCAAAGCCTGGATACCTCTTATTTTTATTTCTAAAATGTGTTTGTTGATCAAATTTATATTGGAAAATGCATAGTACATGTAGGTGTTTTTATTTGTATTTCCTGAAAATTTGAGATTTACTAATTCTCCCTATATAATATGATTAACTTTACAGATGATATTTGAAGAATTATCGTGGGTAAAACACATTACTTTAAGAATTCAGAGATATTTTTGTGAGCATTTTCAATTAGTCAATGGCTGATTTTCAGAACCCGAAGATCGAAGTACCTTTAGGTAGATTTTTTTATTTAAAGTTAAATATTCATTCTATTTGCAGAGACAGCCTTTAGTATCAAAATTGGAACAGAGTCATGAAGTATTAAAATTCACAATTGAAGAGGAAGCAAAAAAGAACGGTATTGTCTCTTAATTTACAAACCAATAAGAGTTCATCGAAATATATCCAGCTGTCGTTGGATTTCCATTGGTATTGTAATTATTGTCATATACTGATAAAGCTACCTATTGTAGGGTCGTAATTGTAATACTGCAGGGATATGAGAAAACGTTGAAAGTGAAAATGAGTTATTAATGAACCATCACAGCGTTCCCTATTACTAATGGATTCCTGAGTTTGTATGTACTGCAAAACCTCGGACAACAAAAACGCCTGATTTCTTTTCCATTCCACTTTTGAGAAATAACCGTTTAGGAGAAAAATACGAAAATGACACATTTAAATACCTCAACTTATTTGACTAATATTTATGAAGCATTCACCAACCTCGACTTCAACGGATCGTCAAACGATAGTTTTCAAGCCACAGGTCCTTCCAGTACTGCTTTATATATGGGCGGTATTGTGATGCTCGTTGCTTTGTTATGGGGCTTGTTTGCCAATATACTTATTTTAGCAGTCATCTTTTCCAAGAGAGATTTGAGTAACATTATTAATATTTTCATCATTAGTCTCTGCATCAACGATATAATAAACCTCGGATTCAATAACAATCTTGTGATGTTATCGTATTTTCTGGGAAGATTTCCTACAGGTATATTAGGATGTGAACTGGCAACGCACTTTACTGTTTTGTTTATGGGGTCATCCTTATGGCATACAGGGCTTATTGCAATACATCGCCTGATAGTGGTCGTATTTAACAACTTCTACAAGAAAATCTCAAAGAAGGCCTATACTTGCTTCGTACTTGTATTTGCAAGAGTTATTCCCCTCCTATTTCTAGCACAGCCTTCTCTTGGTCAAATGGCGTATTATGAAGCAAGATTACTGAGGTGCATCGTTAAGAAGAACTATGGTCCGTATAATCTTCTCGTCATTGTATTTCTTATGATCCTCCCATCCATCATTCTTGTTGTCTGTTATATAGCTATTTTTATCAAGGTTTACCAATCATCAAGAGCATTTAGAGCTTCGCGCCAAAAAGAGTGGCTAAAGCGAGAAATCAAGATCACCAAGATGTTTGGAATGGTGTTTCTTTTGATAGTTATTGCATACCTGCCTTATGGAATAGTGAGATCCATCGACAAACAGTTACAATTAAGTGCCGATTTCTATGTGGCGATTACAGTTTTCTTTGCAATAGGTAATTGTTGTAATCCTATAGTTTATGGGGCAATGGATAAATCTATTCGCCTTGAGTGCTTCAAAATCTTTCATCTGACTAAAGACCAAGAGAAGGAAAATGGAAATGGTCATACAATTATTGCTCAAACCACTCAAATGGTCGTCGATCAAGAAGATAATGAAGAAATTCCTCTTAATACATCAACTAAGAACACACAAACCGTGGACAACTTTATAAAATGAACTAATTTGTGAGTGTAAGCGCCTGTGTAACCGTTAGTGACACTCAACCTAAAAATATTATGAACGAACTGTATTCAATAATTTTCAGATTAAAATGATATTTGTCTAAGATTTTTTGTATTCAGTGTTGTAATTATTAAAAATGAAAACCTTAAATTTAGTTTTATGCTATCTCCTGCAACGCTGTTCGATGGAAATTTTCAATGGTATATATATCTTTTTTGGCCATGAAAGCAGCAATATTTTATAAAGACTACTTAGAATGATGTGTCTGCATCCTCAGAAACACCGAGGCCCCTTTATAGCAGTTCATGGCGAGGGTTATAGTTTCAGAAATTAAAATAAACTCCAACGAAAAAAGTGCTTTCAAAGAAAGTTTTCTGATTGTTTTGTAAAGTCTCTTTTAAAAATTCCCCTTATAAACATGTACAGAAGCGTTGCAAAAAGAGGGCTTACAAAGCGAGGACTCGCCCCCGCAACAATATTTTTTCAAGTCACTGGAAAAAGTTGATTTTTCTTTAAATGTGTGAATTAATCTTTTTTTTTTAATTTCCAAATACCATTATTAAAAGAGTGAAAAATAAGTCTCTTATGAATTTAAATATTTCAAAATTCAAGTTATTCGTGTTTGCTTACCGCCCGTTCACACAGAGCTGCGACTTTACAACGATCATCCCGATCAAGCCACGATCTGAATTTTTTTTGGATCGGGGAAGATCGCAGCCGATCGGCGTCTAAAAAGAGTAATTTGGCAAATTAAAGTTTTCGTTACGACCGTACTACGATGTCCCCACGTCAAACGCGCTGCTAACATGCTTCTACTACGATGTTACGCAGACCGTTGCCGACAAGCGGCCGTGTTTACTGCGTTTACGCTACGCTGCCAATACGACAGGGAAGACCATACTACGACGCTACACAGACCTAGATGACTGTACCGCGATGTCGCTACGGTGGTGCCGATCATATTACGACTGCATTACGCTTCTACTACGATTTTGGCGATGATGTAAATAGATCTTGCAACAGCAGATTTTTGTAGTACGATCTTTGCGATGAAACATATCTTGCGACCGCAGTTTCTTTGCGGCCTTTACCACATGGTTTACGGGCATTTTCAATTGTAACTGTAATACGATGTGAAAAGTCTCAGTTGCAAATGAGTATCACACTTTAACGTAGTTTACAGATGATAATTGGTCAAATACCAGCGCTATAAGAACAAACTCTTGTCTGATGGGTCGTGCTTTGATCGGCGTAGGGTCATTGTAGGTCTTCACAGGATCATCAGGAACGTAGAGACATCGTAGTGCGAACGTAGAGGGAGCGTTGTAGGACCGTACTTGGTAAATTTCTACGCTCTTACGGCGCTTTTACTACGATCACGAAGATCTCTCTACGATTCTTCCGCGCTACTTATACGATTACGACGCTTCTACTACGCTCTTTTTACGACTTTACCCCGATTCTTTTTGGCCACGTTCCCGCTACGCTTGTTTTGAACATGTTCAAAATAAGCGTGGCGAGAGCGTAGAGCTCTCCGATCATGAAGACCCTACAGCGATCATACTGCGCTTAAGAAGACTCTACGACGTTTCTCCTGCGATTTGTCACGATCGGCCACGCTTTCGGCCATGCTTTGATCGTAGTAGAAGCGGCTTCTATGTGTGAACGACCGACTTCTCAAACAAATAAAGCTTTTGGCAGAGAAGTTGAAGATGTAAGGATATTAACAGTCTAACTAGTAATTTCAGTTAAGTGTGAAGTTTTGCATTACGTCACGATCTTTTTCGACAGATGCATCCAGCGTAAACAATTCACGCCCCCTCTGTGTGATTGGTCAACTCATATTATCAACATTGACATGGAAATAGTCTGTTGCACGTGCAACCAATCAGGGATTAGAAGAAACTTCCAGTCGTAAAGCTTGCGGTTACGAGGCGTATACTACCGTATAAGCAGAAATTTTAGCGAGGATTTAACATTGTCCTTATTAGCGAGGGTTGTGAGATCGCTAAAATTGAATATCACTAAAAATTAATAGCATTTTAGTTATAATAAAGGATTCTTTAGTGAGCTTTTTAATATCGCTAAAATTACTTCTCGCTAAAAATAAAATACCCATTTTTAAGGACAAATCGCTAAATTTGCGTCTCGCTAAAATTTCCACTTATACGGTATTTACCTTGAGCGCAGCCGTCATCATGGGTTGTGACGTAATGAAAACTGATGAAATGAAATTACTAGAATATGATAGCGCCATTTCAAAAAGTTCGAAGTAAGTTACATCAACTTTAAAATAAATTAAAGTAATGATATACTCGTATATAGAGATGACAAATTTATTCAAGTTCAAAGGTTCCATCAAACATTACAAATATTGGAGCAGAGCAAACACTAACCTCAAAAACATTAGAGGAGTAATATCAGGTGCCATGGAGGAGTGAGGATCCCCTGTCGACCGATCACACCCGCTGTGTGCTTCTTGTCATGTTCGGGAAATAACGGGAAAATTCAGTGTGTAAATGATGGCCTATCAATCAGTATGAAAAACGCCAGTCACCATTTAACTCAAGATAAATTGTATTGCTGACATGGTCTTTGTATCGACCATAGAACAAGCGAAATGATGACTTTAAAAACAAGAGGCCCAGGGGCCACAGCGCTCAGCTGAGCAAACCGGCTAGGAAAATGCACATATCAGACCAGAACTGAAAGTTTACTGAGGTTGGAGGGGGGGGGGGCTCCCCCCCCCCCAGGGGGTCATGATTTGAACAAACTAGAATCTACAATACCTGAGGATGATTCCATATAAATATCACTAATCATGGCTTTGAAGTTCTTGAAATGAAGATTTTTAAAGATTTCCCTATTTATTCCTATGAAAAACTTTGATAAACCATTTCGGCCCCACCCTACCCCCAGGGGTCATGATTTGAACAAACTTGAATCTACACTACCTGAGGATAATTTCACATGAGTTTCATCTTTCCTGTCTCAATGGTTCTTGAGAAGAAGATTTTTCCTATATATTCCTATGTAAAACTTTGATCGGCCATTTTGGCCCCACCCTACCCCTGGGGGTCATGATTTGAACAAACTTGAATCTTCACTACCTCAGGATGATTCCACATTAGTTTCATCTTTCCTGGCCCGGTGGTTCTCGAGAAGAAGATTTTTAAAGATTTTTCCTATATATTTCTATGTAAAACCTTGATCGGCCATTATGGCTCCACCATAGCCCCGGGGGTCATGATTTGAACAAATTTGAATCTACACTACCTGAGGATAATTTCACCTGAGTTTCACCTTTCCTGTCTCAATGGTTCTTGAGAAGAAGATTTTTAAAGATTTTTCCTATATATTCCTATGTAAAACTTTGATCGGCCATTTTGGACCCACCTAGCCCCGGGGGTCATCATTTGAACAAACTTGAATCTACAATACTTGAGCATGATTCCACATTAGTTTCATCTTTCCTGGCCCTGTGGTTCTTGTGAAGAAAATTTTAAAAGATATTTCCAATATATTTCTATGTAAAACTTTGATCGTCCATTATGGCCCCACCCTAGCCCCGGGGGTCATGATTTGAAGACACTTGAATCTACACTACCTGAGGATAATTTCACATGAGTTTCATCTCTCCTGTCTCAATGGTTCTTGAGAAGAAGATTTTTAAAGATTTTTCCTATTATTCCTATGTAAAACTTTGATCGGCCATTTTGGCCCCACCCTACCCCTGAGGGTCATAATTCGAACAAACTTGAATCTTCACTACCTCAGGATGATTCCACATTAGTTTCATCTTTCCTGGCCCGGTGGTTCTTGAAAAGAAGATTTTTAAAGATTTTTCCTATATATTCCTATGTAAAACTTTGATCGGCCATTTTGGCCCCACCCTAGCCCCGGGGGTCATGATTTGAACAAACTTGAATCTACACTACCTGAGGATGATTCCACATGAGTTTCATCTTTCCTGGCCCAGTGGTTCCTGAGAAGAAGATTTTTAAAGATTTTTCCTATACACTCCTATGTAAAACTTTGATCGGCCATTTTGGCCCCACCCTAGCCCCGGGGGTCATGATTTGAACAAACTTGAATTTACACTACCTGAGGATGATTCTACATGAGCTTCATCTTTCCTGGCCCAGTGGTTCTTGAGAAGATTCTTTTAAAATGCCATTAATTTTTCTTTAATCCATAATTATCTCCCCTTGGAAAAGGGCGTGGCCCTTCATTTGAACAAACTTGAATCCCCTTTACCCAAGGATACTTTGTAGCAAGTTTGGTTGAAATTGGCCCATTGGTTCTTGAGAAGAAGATGAACATGTGAAAAGTTTACGACGACGACAACGACGACAGACAACGGACAAATTTTGATAAGAAAAGCTCACTTGAGCCTTCGGCTCAGGTGAGCTAAAAAGGGGAACCCGGTAGGGGACATATATTGCTTATGCAATACTCTGAGAATGCGTTTTAAGTAAAATATCTAAATATGAGACAGATGTGTCAGACTCTGTGGTATTTTTCATCCCAAGTTCACCGGGATATATCTCAAACAACTCCCTTCAGCTGAATATAGAATACAGAAAGAAAAAAAATGATTGTAAAATAGTTTCTAGATTTTATGCAATATTGCAGTTTCTATTGTACATACCTTCAAAATTTATAAGAGTGTTTAGGCTGTTTAAAATTAATTCTATGTTTAACGTCACCCGCGCGCGTAGGTTTTGGAGAAAATCGTCTTTGAAAAAAAACAAACAATTCCGTATTTCCGTTCCGGTTTGGTTCTACATTTAGCGACTCAATTCTGCATCCCGTAGTGACAGAAAATGTGCTTAGATGCCTCAGTAGATGGTGTTTGTGTTTTATTAAATGAAAAGGAGTGAATTAAACAGTATGGGATCATAAATGTAAGTAAAAAATTGATGTTTTTATTATTGAAGTTAATGACAAAGTCTAGTTTGTTGATTTTTATTTTGTCAGTCTTCGAATCACATATACCATGTGTACAGACTGTGACAATGACAGACTCAGTTCGTGATTATTTTGGCTGTACTTTTCATCGTATTTTGGAGAGAATTGCAGAGCTTTTAACTTAGTGCAAGATGTGTAAAAAAAAAATTATTTACAGTGAGATGCATCATTTAAATTTTATCAAATACTTTCATATTAAATATTTGTAAAAATTTGAAGGAACAGTAATGAGTAAGATTGATTTCTTCATAATTCAAGTACCTGTAAATACCTACATGTTTTTGGAAAGATAATACTAGTCTTTGCCATTTGAGCAGGGAGAAGCTTACAGAAGATAAAGCCTTTCAAGTGAAAGAGAGTAAGGAAATTGGTTGGGGTATTTTAAGAAGTGAAGAACCCTGTCCTGTGTGTGCAATTCAAGGTATTTAGAATAAACTACATGTAATACACTTTCAAATCTATTTTCAAATAGATCTAGTACTGTGAGAAAAAAATACAACATAATTCAATTTCAAGATATTTCAATATAAGAATGTATTAAATATTGTCATCAAATTTTTATTGTAGATATTGATCAACTATTCCCGCAAGAAGAACCTTTTCCTTACAGGTTACCATTGATGTGAGGCAATATAAATCCAAAGTACAAGCAAGGCCTAGTTAAAAGCCACTTTCCTGCACATTCAGTCTACATTGTTTGCTCACAAAAGGACTCAAACCAATTAACATTCTAAGGAAAAACTCTGCTAGGGAAATTTAAACTTAGGTGTTACATCCAATACTCTTACTACTCAATTCTAGTGTTTTTAAATGTACTGAAATGGTTTATTTGAATAAATTCATAATTGTTTGAAATTTTTGTTTGTTTATTTTTTTCCTCCCTCCCTCGTAGGTTTTGAACTTTAGATGTGACGTTAAACGTAGAATTAACTTTGAACACCCTTATCATACATGCATTTAATGCAGATACATTGGTATTCAAAATTTTTCGTTCATTTCATTCTTGTTTTCTTTTACTTCAAGGTCGTACTCGATTCGTCGTAACTTTGGAAGGGAAGTTAAAAATCTGAAAAATTGTAAAATACTTTTTAATCAAAATAGTATACTAATTGATGATTAATCTGACTTACTTGCAACATTGATTATCATATTGCCAATAAATGTAATTAATACATGTATATAATACTGACTGCAAAGGATACACTGCAAGTACATGTAATTAATATCGTACCCAAACTTGTTAATTAACCACATTTGTTGCATATCGTACAGTGGTCAGATCAGAAAGTATATGTCTTTGGGATTATTTCTTAACATACTTACAAGGAAAGAATCAATGAAATGAAAAACAACCCAGCCAACACAAGGAATAATGTTCCCTCGAAAAAGTACACAGTGTTTCTATATAGAGCGCTGGAGATCAGCGACCCAAAGAAAGTGCAAGCGGTCTGAACAGCAGCCATTCCACCAAAAAGGGCACCTGCAATATATCAACACCATAAGAATGGATAAAAATTTCAGAAACATTTTCTGTTCAAACTATAGTTAGATGCATTTTTATTCTTTTTCTGTGAAATCATTTTGAGACCAATTTCGAACTTTCTCTGTGATATTAAATTATACATTTAATCAGATCGATTTTATGAAGGATTGTCCCGAGATCGAGCAAAAATGAATCTCAGCTGCGATTAGGGGTTCCATTCTTATGAAGACAAATATGCTTGTGAGTGATTTTCAATGCCATAAGAGAAAAGCTATATTTATAAAGATGCCCAAAACTCGACAGGTAATGATGAGGGTGAAGATAACGAAAATGATATATATTGAAAACATTTTTAACAATACAAATCCGTGAAGGGGGCATAAACACGGGACCCTGGAATTTCTGAAGGTTGGATACGGTGAATATGAGGATTATTTATTCTTTTCATTTCTATGATGGAAGGGTCATTCATGACACAAAACATATAGTTAAACTTTTTTCAAATGTTGTTTTAAAAAAAAATACCCCATGCTTACTAAGAATATAAAAACATGTTTTAATGGCAATTATAATGTATACCAACTAAACTAAGTTAAAAGTCTTTGCAGGAAATTTCTTTTCAATGCCTTTTAGGGTAAAGACACTACGATCCCTTGAACGCTTTTGAAACTCATGGAAGATATCTAAATAGTCCTCAATTTATCAGAAATATGGCTGACGCGGTGCTTACTTTTATAAAATGTAATTAGTTTGTAGAGTAGGGGCATAGGCTTATGTCCTCTACAAAAAGTTTTAATTGATTAATATTATTACATAATTTTAAATTTTTGTAGTGGGCACACCGACAGTTAAATTTTTGTAGAGAGAGTTGGTGTCTTCGGATTCTCCTTCTTGGTATTACCTGTGTTTTATTGATGCATTTAGCAGAGTAAAACATTTACTAAAATGGTTTCAATTACAAATATTTCTTACAGTTTCGTTTCGGTTCATATCCACATGGTCTACTATAGATTGTTGAATGTAATTAATATATCAAGCAGTTAATTTAATAACACACAGGAAAAATTATTAAGGTCAAAATGTAATCAATTAATTTACAATAATTCGATAGAATATTTATCGTGAAAGTGATAACATATTCTACTCAATAAGTTTTCAAGTGTATGCTATCATAATTAAAGGGCGATAATTAATAACTCAGTGCATGTGATACATGTATGGATAATCAAGAGAAATCCGAGAGTCTATATGGCTTGTTGATATTAAGACTGAGAGATTGTTTAAAGTGACGCATTGTGTCAGAATCATGTTTATTTACGATATATGTATCATGCAGTGAAAGACTTTTGATAATTATGAGGATATAGTTAATGTAAGACAATTAAGACAATTTTAATGGTTAAAAGTACAAAAATTGATTTCATTTTCTTTAAAAAAGTTTAAATTTACCAATTATTTCAAAAAATGTATAGGTCGCCATATTATTTAAGATTGGAGACGTAAATAAACAGAAGCATATGTCAACAAAAAAATCGTACATTTGTTTGTAAATAGTATCATAAGTATTATGTAAAAACTGAGTCAAATGCATTTATTATTATGATGCTGAAAGTTCCTAAATACTTGCTACATGTAAGATCTTTTGAATTGTGAATATCAGGAAAACTATTTTACATTAGAAGTACAATAAGGAAAATGCCTGAATGAAGCTACCCGAGCAGGAGTTATTGCCCTTGTCAACATTTTTTGAAGATTCAATAATTGATTAAATAAAGGAAATATGCATTTTTAAGAATTCTTTTACTTAACAATATATATCATTTCACCTACAGAAAATCAATCTTCCAAAATATATTGTTCTATTGGGTATGAATTTAATTCAATAACATTTTTTGCTAAAACCTATGACATCACAGGACGGTGGAATTACCTTAAACTGCAAAAAAAAAACTGCACAGATTAGGTGACGGGAAAACAAAGGTTTTACCTACCGTTTCGTTGTTTTCGTGTATGTCAAGGTCTTGCCACTTTTATTTTTAGCTCAAACTTTTAAACAACATTCAACTGGAGCATGCAAAGGTGAGAAATATGTTGTAACAACATTTTAAAAAGATTTCATGAAAATTTTTGGTCTACTTACATTCATTCCTGGGAATTTGAGACCATTGTAACAAGGAAACTTATTCAACTTTTCTGCGAATGCGTACAATACTGTAAGGGAGAAGTATTTAGCAATATTTTCGTTATGGGGCATACTGAAACTATTTTTACTTGTTCTCCATAGAAATAGAACTTTTAGGTTCTGAAACCTGTAATTTTCTGAAACCTATCACATTTAGGAACTGAACAAAATTTACACGGATCATGCTAAAATTCTACATTTGTCAATTTTCCCCTATGTGCGTCACGGTGTCTCTTCATTTTTTTCTATTAAATAGATTAATTTGTTGAGTGGAAGGTATACATGTGCTTTTATGTTTATGGGAGACATTCAGACTTCAACAAACCAGTTGGATTCAGGAGACAGGGAGCTGCCCCTAATATGAAGAATATTCCTCTGCTGTAATTTTGATACTAGAATGGTAAATTTCATACGGGTTCTACCCCCTCCCTTTAACCGTTTTTTAGCTCCTCGGTCGAGAAATAGCAAATAAACTAAAAAGTTAGACTAAGTTTGCGACACCATCGAGTAATAAAATCTTACAGTTCAAACAACTAAAGAGGTCTTTTAAAGGGGTGATGGGGTGTTGCTTGAAGTTGCACAGTTGCATTATTTTTTACACCTGCTTTTACCTTGGTTCTCGCTAGAAGTCTCTCTCGACATAACGGCCCTCATCATGACAATCCCGAGACTCATTCCCATTCCTATCACCGGAGCTGAATAGATGCAAGAAAAACGTACAAGATTTCTTAAAATTCCACGATATATTTTTTTTTTATGCATAAAAAAACCATATCTTAACCAAGGTGGACAACATGATCAGAACTTTTTATGTTGATTTTACATACTCAATTGAAAATATATTTTAATGTAAATGTTCCTATTTTTACTCATACAGTCAATTTTAATTAGGATGTCCCTGAACCATTGATTAAATAAAATTAAAACATGCCGATTCGGACCATTTTAGGTACATGTAGTTTATCGGCAGATGGGAAACTAACAATTTATTAAAGATGCCATTGGCATTTATTTCAAGACCTATATTCATTTGTACGTTTCCCTACCAAATAATCTACCTCATGATTACTAGTATTTTAAACCAACGAGCGTTTTGCTATAATGTATTTCATTTCGAGAAATTAAACAATGAGAAAAATAATAAAAATGAAAAATGAGTACATGTAATCAGGGAAAAAATATTGCTAAACAACTTACTTAAAAACAACACTACTGTCGAACTCGTCAGCCCCTCGGCAATCAAACTGATAGTTCCTGATACAGCCCCGAGTACTGCAATAGTCTCTGCCCTCAAGCATATCACGAAAACTCGAATAAGAATCATTGATATTCCATGCTGCATCACACCTCTGAGGGCGTGAAACCACCCTACGTCAACAGTACTGAGACAAAATGGAGGACTTATTACGTAAAGAACTTCCGTTTGGTTCCTGCCTATTATAGCTATACATCCTATCATATAGATAAAAAGGCAAATGTTATATTTCAAACGCATTCCAGAATACTTTTTTGAGTAATAGAATTCGAGGGATTTGTGGAACGATCTTACAACACTCATACAGTGCCATGGTTCTTTGATTTTTCTTTGACGTGTTTCCGGAAGTAAGCATATTAAAACTATATTGCTCAATGTTAAGGGAAAAGCAGTAGCCATTGACCATAAATACCCTCGATCTCGTATTACATAACCAGCTACTACACCTCCAACCAAAAGTCCCATCCCGATAAAAATTTCCATAAAACCCATGGCGGTTGTTCTTTTTTTGCTGTTTCCTGAGATATCGGATGTGTAGGATAAAGCAAATTGTATATTAGCAAACGCCTCTCCACTGAAACCATGCAATATCAATGGTATTAAAAGATAGTAAAGCTTTAATTCAAAATACATGAATATAACCATAAAAACCTCCGCCAATAGCATTCCTAAAGTTGGAATAATCAACATCTTTTTCCTTCCCACGCGATCGCTAATACTTCCAAATACCAAATTTGAAAGAAGACAAGGAATCCCTTCACAAATAGCAAGGTACATCAAGAACATTGCAACTTTGGACTGGATGATTTTACCATGCTCTGTTTCTGATGCGTTTAAATTGCTACTGCACACTGAACTCTTTCCGTTCTCTGTAGAAGAGTTAGAAAATAAAGTTTTGCCCACAATATAAGGGTAGTAAAGGATAGCCGTGCCATTAAATATGGAAAACCCAAACAAATGCATAAAAGCGATTGGTCCTATTAGATATTTTCTTCTCGATAATTTATCAGGATTGTTGTCACGGCTTGAAGAGTCCTCCATTTTCGCTGTGGTTTTGTTATTATTATTGTTCTTCATATTCTTCTCTTATCTGCAATTCTTCAAAATGTCTACAAATAAAACGTCATGTACTTGAATTTTTTTAATAGAGATGCGTCATCATTCGTTTATTTAGTGGGCTTAAATAAAGGTTATTATTAAAACATTCTTTAATGATCAATCGTACGTTAATACGTGAAATTACATGAACATTCAACTTATTAAAACTAAAGGCATTTTTTAACTTCGTCCATAATTTCTCAAAGAAAAAAAATTAATTGGTTAAATGCATTTGATATTGTATAAGGATTTTAATGTGTAAATATTAAGAGTAAAACTTAATGCATATATTTGCGTGAGAATACATCTTAATTTCAAAGAAATTAAAGTTAATATGTAGATATCACTAGTAATGTTCATACTATACATGTAGATAGTTCTTGTGGTTCCTGCTTAAATTAAGGTATCCGACCCATAAAAGAATCAAATTTTCTATCCATAAAATTATTATTATGAATTACACTGATTTTATTTCAAAGAAAGAAATTACATGTAACCAGGAGAATTTTTAATAAAAAATAAATACCGAAATAGTAATTAATCATTGAAGTTTGCATTGAAGTGTAAGTAAAGAAAGATAGCTAATCAAAGCTTGTGAATCTGATCCCCTTCTTGTTTGTTAAATTGTTCACATTTATACCGTCATTTTAATAAATGACATTATTCATCTCTATGAAAGTGTTTTATTTGACTTATACAAAATCAGCAAAAACAAGCTGCGGTGAGCTTGCCTATAAGCATAAGAATACATAAAGAAAGATATTGTAAATAGAACAATTAGATACTAAGAATAGCAAAAAGTGTTGTGGTAGAAAGATGAAATTGATCATTTGGAATGGAAAAATGATTGAAAAATATTTTTTCCTTTCAGATTTTTCGGACTTGATTTTTATTGATGTAAGTCAAAGGGGGGATAACTCTTAAAGGACACTACAAGGTCATAAAAGAGGGCAAGTTTTGCTCTTACAAACATATTTTTGAAAAGTATGAAATTATGCCTACATATACTGAGCATTCAGTCCATATATATCTGTAGCCTTTTTTACAAAAACTCTCACGACTAAGATTAAATAATTCTATGAGATTTTGCTTAAAAGAAATATTCATTTTTTTCTAAGATGGTATTTACCATATTATCTAAAGTAATGGAAAAGTAAGAGATTATGTAATCTTCCACAGCGTAGATACTCATTTGAAATATTGGACTTTTTGTCTTTGTCGTAATCTTTTCTTTTTTTGTGTGTGTGTAAAGGACCACTATTATGCATTCAATTCTCTTGGAACTAAAGCTAATAAAAGTAAGGATAACTTAATTTTATTTGCAAAATGTTTAGGCTGTGAATTTTTGTTAGTGTCATCAATTTACCTTGTACTCTCTTTCTCTAACTTAAAATTAGCAATAATCACATTTCAAACATAACAGAAAATATTATACTAATAGCACATACTTACTTAAAATTCAAATCTCTTTTCAAGATCAGATGAAAACAATCTAGATAAGACAGAAATTAACCTTCATTTATTCCATTTCTATCTGTTTTCTCTGTGACGACTCTTTGAAAGTTACGTATATTTCTAGATAATTCAATCGGAATGTAAATTTCGCAAAGCAAAAGGAAAGGAGCAATATACATGTAAGGAGGCCTAATATGCATACATGTAAATCTCGTGCGGCTAACTGTACTTGTGCCTGACGTCAGTGGGCTGATGAAATAGACATTGGAGGCCTCGTGTAATTTAAATCTATAAAAAGATTGTTTTAAATCTAAATTTACAATCTTATTTCACAATAAAATGTAATTATAAGGAATCACTGTCAATTTTTAGGGGTATGCCAGGGACATCATATGCAACGATAATTGGAAACGTGGCCATGGGATAAAGCCACTTTCATTACTCCTCACTATGATATTTACAGGAGTGAAGGAGAAAATTCAAGAGTTCTGTGCAACTTTATATACTAGAGTAAGGGGACGACCATTTGATTCTGAGGGGGGGGGGGGCCTGGCAGATTTTGGAAATAAATAATCTGTCCCTGAAAATGTTGAAAATAAATAATCTGTCCTCCACCACAGAGAAAATAAATAATCTGACCATGACTTCTGATAATTAAATATTGTAAAAATACCTTTTTTATTCACGTGTAAATTAATCTCAAAAGTCTTCAATTCAAAATTTTTTTTGGCTCGCTTCGCTCGCCATTTTAGAACCAAATAGTATTTAAAATCAGATTACCAGACTGGATACTTTTCAAACCAATTCTTATACACCATAAAAGATAAATTTTGTTGTCGAATAATTATATTTTCCAGATAAATTAATACAAAATATACACTGGCAGATTTAAGGGGGACGTACATGTGTACGACCCCAGGCCCTCCCTTAAAATTTCAAAGTATATGATACGAATAATAATAATAATGCCATACTTTGGGACAATACCAATATTTTTTTGCCTAGTTTTACTCTTAAAATACACAAAAACCCAAGAGCTCCAGGGGGCTTCGCCCCCTCAGCCCTTTTCATTCAAAGTATGATATGACTTAATAATGTTATACTTTGGTACACATCTAACCAATTCCTACAAAAATTTTACTCTTATACATATTGAAAAACCTAAGAGCTTCAGGTGGCTTTGCTCCCTGAACTTACTTCATTCAAAGTACGGTATCACCAGTATTAATTATGTCATACTTTGGTTCATAATAACCAATACCACTATAATAGTGCCTGATTTTAATCTTAAAATACACGAAACCCCAAGAGCTTCGGGGGTAGGGGGGTGTACTCCCTTGGCCTCCACCAGGGCTTCGTCCAGGACCCACTGGGGCCCTTACGGCGGCCCCAGACCTCTTGCCTAAACAGTTATATCTGTCCCCTCCCCAAATCCTGTATCCGAATATGGTATATAAATAATAAAGTCTTTTAGAATCAATTGATCAAGGTACGGTAATACATAGAAGAAAATAAATAATCTGTCCTTGATAATCTTGAAAATAAATAATCTGTCCTCGACAGGCATGAAAATAAATAATCCGTCTCAAAAAAATTTGCCACCCCCCCCCCCCCCCCCCCCCCTCAGGATCAAATGGTCGTCCCCTAATGTAAATCTTATCAGATGTGGATACCGGTATTTAAAAAATCAATTGAACTTAAAAACTTCAACAGCTTAAAAACTTAAGATTTTTCATTTTTATATACAACCATTCCCCACGATAAATTGAACTCAAGGCTTTTTGATATCATTGACAGCCTCTTTTTTCAATAAAAATGGAACTCGTAAATTTATTTATCTTGTCATTGCACAATTTTTGTGCTCTAACATTCTACCGGTCGGCAGGGGATGCTCACTCCTCCATGGCACCTGATTCCACCTCTGATGTTTTGAGGTCCATATTTACCTTGCTCCTATTTTGTATTGTTTATGGATTTTTCAGCTTGAATACTATTCGTTATTTACTATGTTGCACTAATTAAAAACCAGCGTCGCCCATTAGGCAAATTATCCTACGTTGTCAACTTTCGTTGATGCCCTTGCATACCCAACAAACTAAATAGCGATTCCTTAAAAATACTTCAAATGTTATCACACCGATATATAAAGTTACCTTAACCAACAGTTTATATTGACTGAAGCCTGATTAAGTTATGGTTATCTACTGATATAAAAAGTTACCTTAACCAACAGTTTATACTGACTGAAGCCTGATTAAGTAATGGTAATCTACTGGCTAAAGAAATGTTCTGCCCTACATGTATCTCTGCTGCACCTGCCCCTGGCAAAATTAAATATGGATTTTTTTGGTCGAGGTAAACGATGCACAAAACAAAGTGTATAATGTTGTTTAACGAATTCTTTTATGACCCCATATGTTTTTCTAACTACTTTCTAATTGACATTTGATTCTCAATTTGCCCCAAAACACACTTCCGACTGGCAGTCAAATGAGAAAGAAAATGACATTTGCATTTTAGCTGGCAAAAGTTCAATTATGTGGATTTGAAATATAAAGTAATGTTAGAGAATTGCTGTTATTTAGTCAATACGATTATTTATCTATCTAATAAGTTCAAGATTGACTGAAAATGCAGCTATAAATGTTTTATTAGAAGATTCAATGAATAAATGATACAGACTTATTAAGCAGTTCATGTCATCTTGTTTACTTGTGCTGAATTCCTTATAATTACCTAGTGGGAAACCCATTCTTTTCGTTTCTTTTACCTTTGGTTTGTTTATTTATTGTTTAACGTCCATCTCGAGAATTTTCTGCTCACATGGAGACATCGCGGGTGCGAATCTCACTGCGAAATGGCGAGACTAGTCTTTCGGACGAGACCCTTGTAAACCGAAATCCTCTGTTGCAATAGGCGCTGACTCGGAAAAACAATTCTTACTGCTCAAAGGCTATGACATGTATGAGTGCATCTGCAACCCTCCACTGGCAAATACTGGTGTCTCAATATGAGTGGGAAAGTTCTCGGAGGGACGTTAGATAAACGAACAATTTAAAAAATTTACTTTGTGAAATCACTATACATACACATGTACTATTAAATGAGTAGATAAATATCAAAATGATATGATACATGTATATCAAAATGCTACTGATAATTAAATGATAAAGGAAAAAGAACATGCTTAAAATGTACATGTCAACAAATATGAATATGTAAACATTTTACGTATTAATTTCATTTTGTAGTAGATCCAAAAGCATATATGGTATTTTAAAAGATAAAGTTGTTACTTTTAAGCTTCTGACATTTCTAACCTTTTTGTTTTTTAAAAAAAATGAATCAATTCTAAAATAAAAACCTCAAAACTTAATAGTTAAAAACTATGAAAATGAATACAAAAGGAAATATTATAATTAATTGTGTGAATGGTATACTTGCCTGTGTGTTTTTGCTGTGTTCAGATGAATGTTCGACAAAATGACCTGATATGACTCAAATATAGGTTACGGATTGTTTATTTAAGAAAAAGGGAGTTTGTACCAAAGTTTTGTAGATACGATGTACATAACACGTTCCCTCTCCATGTGACTGACAAATTTAACTTAAAGAAATTAAAAATTGACAAATTTAACTTAAAGAAATTAAAAATTATCGTTCTTGAAAAGAAATTGTGGAGGAGTAAATGAGAGGTAAAATGCATGTAAAGCATGTATGTTTCAGCAAACTTATCCCGCCTTTGTGACAGTAATAGCTAATCAATTTGTCGCAGAGCACATAATGAAACAATTAAATATAGTATATAAAAATTGAAGTATTTGATATTCTTTAAGACGAGGATTTTTATGTCCCGCCATAAAATGACCGGGGTCATAAAGTGCTTTCTTATTCGTTGACTTCTCGTTCATTACCTATGCATAATATATATATATCATGTTATAATTTTTAACAATTGCACACATTCAAATTTGACCTTTCTTGAAATTGAAGCAGTTTCCGCTCTCGAACTTTTATAGAAATGAATGTACAAGATGAAAATTGCATGTACTTGTAGCCAGATCAATCCAGTTTATTCCTTTTTTACGAAGTTATACCCCCTTTACTTGGTGAAGATTTTTAAAAAAAACAAACATTCTGAGAGTATTACATTAGCAATACATGTCTCCTGCCGGGATCCCCTATTCTCTTTAGGATGTCCTTCAGTAAAAACAAACATTCTGAGAGTATTACATTAGCAATACATGTCTCCTGCCGGGATCCCCTATTCTCTTTAGGATGTCATTTTATAATATTCTGTATAAAAAAGTGCCCCCAAACTGTGAATACTTCGATATGTACTTGTTTATGAATGAAATATCAGAAAAACATGTTTGAATGCTATTAAACATTACATCAGGTCAGTTCACTTGGTTAAAAAAATATTTTATATATTTAAAAAAAATCAAACTTGATCTATGGTTTGTCAGTTAGTTAGAATGATCTAACTGTGTCTCTGGACAAGCCCTCACCACAGTTAGAATTATTGTAGTCAAAGAGTACCTAGCTAACCGGTTAACCCTCGAACAATGCGAGTATCGGTTAGTAAAACTGTTATTCGGTAAAGTGGGATAAAAATACATTTTAGATACTTAATAACTAAGATAATACATGTTACCGTGTAAGTGGAAATTTTAGCGAGACGCAAATTTAGCGATTTGTCCTAAAAATGGTTATACATTTATTATTTTAGCGAGAAATAATTTTAGCGATATAAAAAGACTCCTTAAAGAAGTCATTACAACTGTCATGTTCTAATTTTTGAACTCCCACCTGGTAGATTCAAAATTTAGAACATGACACAACTATAACGCAATTAATTTTTAGCGATCTCAGCACTCTCGCAAATAATGCCAAAATTAAATCCTCGCTAAAAATTCTACTTATACGGTATATAATTGTTTATTTTAAGCGTATACATACATATATTCCTAATTTTCTTTTCTGTTAGACTTAATCTTGTGGTTAAAAAAACGACTGATTTGTTTAAATTATAGTTTTTACAGTTAATTGATAGCTTTTTTTGTCAGGGCACAGGCACCTGACGTTACTTATTTTTCTTTTAATAAAAAAAATATACCCACAACTGCTACTAGTAAGGTACATGTACCCATCTTGGATTTTCGAAGTCTGTCATTCACTTGTATGTTCTAACTCTGTGATAGTTCCCAATGTCAACATGGTTTATAAATTATACGAAGCAAGAAAAAGACGTTGAGAAAATGAGTTGAAAAGTCGTCTTCTTGCGAGATTTTTTTAAGGTCATAAGCAAACACAGTTTCAAAAAGGTTTGTTGTAATTAATTTGGTAGTTATTTTCAATGTAAATCTTTTGGTGTTCTAGATTAATCGTTTTGGTGCGATTCTCATTCTGAATTTGTTTGCTACATTGCGAGTGAAAGGAATGCATTCTAACTAATGTTCTCAAATTGGACGATTATAGTAACCGGTTATTCGCTATATCTTCCGATCGAGTACTCGGTTACTCTGGTGATTTATCGTTATAGTTCCATATCTTTTTATTTAAAGCATCCTTTACACAATGGAAGTAATAAAACATATAATTATACTCTATATAAACTTTATTCATAAACTTAGAAATACACACACGCTTAATATTCAAAGAATTTTAATTTTAGAATAAAGAAAATTAAATCAACACATGAAGATGATTGATTGATTGTATATTGTTTAACGTCCCTCTCGAGAATTTTTCACTTATATGGAGACGTCACCGTATGCCGGTGAAGGGCTTCAAATTTAGACCTATACTCGGCACTCAGGGCCATTGAGCAGTGAGGGTTCTTTATCGTGCCAGCGCCTACCGTGACACGGGACCTACGTTTTTAAGGTCATATCCGAAAGACCCGTGACTTTCTCTTCTGATGCCGAGCGTTTGGCGAAGGAACAGTCACTACCTATTTTTACGTCTTAGGTTTGACGCGACGCCGCGAACGAGAATCGAACCCGGGCCTCCCGATCACGAAGCGAACGCTCTACCACTAGGCTACCGTGAACGGTCATAAATTGGGAAGAAGAATCCTTCCTACGTTTTTAAGGTCATATCCGAAAGACCCGTGACTTTCACTTTAAGGTATACCTTTACTCAGATGACCAAAAATTCCACTGATAAGAACGAAAAACTACCTATTGCACATTGTACACCAATGATTCTTGTGTTAAATTTCAATTTCAAATAACTAAGTCAATGACCTACTTTTCATGCTAGTGGCCCCTGAGTATTTCTCGGGAAATACCTCAATTTTTCACACTATGACCAATTTTTTCTATGCATACAAAATATTACCAGCAACTAAACTCTTTAAATAATGAAATATTATAGCAATGGAACAGCGTTGCTTCATATAAAGAAATGATTGGAGTTTGGGCCAGAAATGTGATAATTATAACAGTCCGAATTTCCTCTGTCATATTTATATTTTTTCCCCATTTTAAATCGAATATATCAAAAATCTGACTGATAAGAACTCTAAACTATCTATAGCCTCAGATTACCTTTGATGCCCTTATTCTCATGGTATTAATATTATATGGGGTCGATGATCAAATTATTGAGATATATTGTCTGGAATGGTTTTTGTACATATTTTTGAATTTCTTTATTTCTTAGCATTCAATCATTTGAAATAATTTATGAGCTTTAACACATATAATATTTGCAAAATGATGTTTAAAAATACATTTAACCTTTACTTCGTGATTATTATTGAAAGAAATCAAAATTTTTGACAAAAATGAAAAATTAAAAATTTAGTCCGAATTTCCTCTGCATTACCATACTTTGACTTTTGTACCTGTATATTTTCTTTAAATAATAAAATATTAAATTTTTATATTGATTTCGATTTAAAACTTGCTTATTTTATCCATTTAGAACAATTTTTGATTTAACATATTATACTTTATAAAATTTCCTTTCTGTTATCTGAAACCTGAGTAAACGTCATCCTTAAGTGCCGAACGCTTGGCGAAGGAACAGTCACTACCTTTGTTTACGTCTTAGGTATGACGCGGCGCCGCGAACGAGAATCGAACCCGGGCCTAATATTTGTAGAGTAAGTAATACTGGGTGCTGTATAAAATTAACAAACAAGAGGCCCATGGGCCACATCGCTCACCTGAGTAACTTGGGTGATGCAGATCTTTTTAAAAGATTTGTTCTATATATATTTCTATGTAAAACTTGGATTCCCCATTGTGGCCCCGCCCTTACCCGGGGGTCATGATTTTAACAATTTAATATTTACACTACCAATGGATGCTCCCACATAAGTTTCAGCTTTCCTGGCCAAGTGGTTCTTGAGAAGAAGATTTTCAAAGATTTGTTCTATATATTTCTATGTAAAACTTGGATTCCCTATTGTGGCCCCGCCCTAACCTCGGGGGTCATGATTTTAACAATTTAATATCTACACTACCCAAGGATGCTTCCACATAAGTTTCAGCTTTCCTGGCCCAGTGGTTCTTGAGAAGAAGATTTTTAAAGATTTGTTCTATATATTTCTAGGTTAAACTTGGATTCCCTATTGTGGCCCCGCCCTACCCCCGGGGGTCATGATTTTAACAATTTAATATCTACACTACCCAAGGATGCTCCCACTAAGTTTCAGTTTTCCTGGCCCAGTGGTTCTTGAGAAGAAGATTTTTAAAGATTTATTCTATATATTTCTAGGTTAAACTTGGATTCCCTATTGTGGCCCCGCCCTACCCCCGGGGGTCATGATTTTTACAATTTAATATCTACACTACCCAAGGATGCTCCCACATAAGATTCAGCTTTTCTGGCCCAGTGGTTCTTGAGAAGAAGATTTTTAAAGATTTGTTCTATATATTTCTATGTAAAACTTGGATTCCCTATTGTTGCCCCGCCCTACCCCCAGGGGTCATGATTTTAACAATTTAATATCTACACTACCCAAGGATGCTTCCACATAAGTTTCAGCTTTCCTGGCCCAGTGGTTCTTGAGAAGAAGATTTTTAAAGATTTATTCTATATATTTCTAGGTTAAACTTGGATTCCTTATTGTGGCCCCGCCCTACCCCCGGGGGTCATGATTTTTACAATTTAATATCTACACTACCCAAGGATGCTCCCACATAAGTTTCAGCTTTTCTGGCCCAGTGGTTCTTGAGAAGAAGATTTTTAAAGATTTGTTCTATATATTTCTATGTTAAACTTGGATTTCCTATTGTGGCCCCGCCCTACCCCAGGGGGTCATGATTTTAACAATTTAATATCTACACTACCCCAGGATGCTTCCACATAAATTTCAGCTTTTCTGGCCCAGTGGTTCTTGAGAAGAAGATTTTTTAATGACCCCACCCTATTTTCGTATTTTCTTGATTATCTCCCCTTGGAAGGGGTCTTGGCCCTTGATTTTAACAATTTAAATTCCCCTTCACCCAAGGATGCTTTGTACAAAGTTTGGTTAAAATTGGCCCAGTGGTTCTTGAGAAGAAGTTGAAAATGTGAAAAGTTTACAGACGGACGGACGGACGGACAGACAGACGGACGGACGGACGGACGGACGGACGACGGACATCGGGTGATCAGAAAAGCTCACTTGAGCTTTCAGCTCAGGTGAGCTAAAAAACAACCCTTTTTTAATCATTGTTCTTTAAATCACCGTAGAATATTCATTTTTGAAAAGATAGATCTATAAACCTCATATAATTGTTGTTCTTGAAATAAAAATCAATGTCCTCTCAAGATGAGATATTAGATTTGTTCTATAAACTCACCTGTGCCAGCTACAGATAAGGACAGGTAATGGAAATGAATTTTGCATCAAACTACACTAATATACTTCATTCTATTTAAAAGATTTAGATTTTTTCTCATTTTTAAATAAAAAGGAGAAAATAGGAGAAAATATTTTATGCTCGTTTGCTATAGATATTCATATTGTGATACAGGTAAGCTCAGGTAGCACAGTCAGGTAAAACTTGTTATCAAATAAAGTACAGAAAATATTCAGGGAATGATCTTTATTAATTTCATCAATAAATCAATATAAATAATTTTAATAATTAGATTCTTATATAAATAGATTTATAAATATATTGTATATATTTACATAACACATTGCAAAACATCTGATTACATTTTTATTGGTCTGGATCACTTTCATTAGTCTCTCCTAGAAATGCTTTGTAGTTAACGTAAGTATGGAAGACTTCAGAACATCTAGGGATGCACAAGGCAACATCACATTTTTCACAACGGAAACTTGTTTGCTTGCGCTTGTAACCTTCTCCTGCAAGCAACACAACCAGAAGTCTCTGTTGAGACTGTAGCTCTACTGGTTTGTACTTATAATATTGGAGGAGAAAAGAAGCAGTTGGGACTTACCGTATATACTCACCTATAAGTCGGTTTTTTGGGAGTAAAAAATTGGTCCAAAACTCTATGTCCGACTTATAGGCGAGTCATAAGAAAGTTAATTTAAATCTGGACGTCGAAATGTAGTATTTCTGGTCTGTCATACATTCGGCCTCGTTTATGATCTTTGTTGTGTATATCATCCCCTCTGTGATTCTTGGTTTGTTTGTTTATAACGGATACGTATTCTCTATTGGAGGGATCCACAGCAATACAAAAGTCTGATTTTTGGACTTCCCGCAGATTTTCTCTTCTACGGTTACAATAGTAATACAAGTATTCAAATAACGTTTTGTTCTGGAGTCCTTCCGAAGTATCTACGGAAAATGCGGCTGATTCATAAAGCTTCTCCATATCTTCTGTAACTAGTATAGGTTCCTTGGATTTGGTTTCACCGACCCCGGCTTTCTTGAGTTGGACTAAAACGGCTTTCAACATTTCACTTGAGGTGCTACACAAATCACCGTTGATGATATCTTCGCTTCGAGTTTTTATAAAATGATGTTAAAGTCCATATCTAATAGTCATCATAGACTGTCTTGCATATTTAGTTCCGTCTACTTTCTGTAACTCTGCATAAAATTTCCGTAAACACAGGTTCATTTACCAAATCGTCAATGTCTCCCAAGTCTCTTTCATTGAGAAAGAATAGTCGTCAGATGAGTGAAAAATTCTCTTCTAGGGGAAATATAGGGGAAATAGACAGTTTTATGGTATTACTTTTATATAGAGTAATTATGGTATTATAGAGTTTTATGGTATTGCTTTTATAAAGAGTAATTACAGTAGAGGTATAATAAAACAGTTATAGAATAGGCTCTATCACTGTTTATAATTATCCTTGATTAAGTCTCGATCATTTTGCGGCAAGATTGCAATTCAAGACTACAATTGCAGGAGTAGCTTTTAATAAAAATTTTCAATTTTAGTTACCGTGGCAACATCAATCATAAATCAAAAACACAAAACTGATAAATTATGTATCTCAGTGTAGTCTACCTGTGTGCCAAGCAATATTGAAATCAATCCAAAACTGTAGGAGGAGTAGCACTTTCTAAGTATTTCACAGAAATTTCTATTTTTAGTGACCACGGCAACACCATTCATCGAAATCAAAAACCGATGAAGAGAATTCTGCATCTTAGTGTAGTCTACATGTGTGCCAAGTAATATTGAAATCAGACCAAAACTGTAGGAGGAGTAGCATTTCTAATGTATTTCACAGACATTTCTATTTTTAGTAACCATGGCAACACCATTCATCGAAAACAAAAACCGATAAAAAGAATTATGCATCTTAGTGTAGTCTACCTGTGTGCCAAGTTGTATTGAAATCACACCAAAACTGTAGGAGGAGTAGCATTCCTAATGTATTTCACAGCAATTTCTATTTTTAGTAACCACGGCAACACCGTTCATCGAAAGCAAGAACCGATAGACAGAATTATGCATCTTAGTGTAGTTTACTTGTGTGTCTCGGTATATTGAAATCAGACCAAAAACTGTAGGAGTAGCATTTTAATAGTATTTTAAAGAAATTTCTATTTTTAGTAACCATGGCAACACCATTCATCGAAAACAAAAGCCGATATACAGAATTATGCATCTTAGTGTAGTCTACTTGTGTTCCAAGTTACACTGAAATAAGACCAAAACTGTAGGAGGTCCATACCCAGTCCACTCAACTTCCGGTTGCCCCAATTTTGTGGAACGACATTGAAATTGTGGTGTGGTGTTTACTTAATGGCTTGGCTATCTAGCGTGAACATTTTTATGTCTACTAATCTATCTGCAACAATTTTTCACCAGAAGCATAAATATTGTTTTCATTGTTTTCATTGTTTTGATTTTTTACATATCTTTCCAAAGGAACCCCTGCAGACACCATACTGTCTGTTTTTACACGATCTCCTGGGATCAAATGCCGCATATGGTATAATTGTCTTCTATTTTTCAAATTAGTACAAACACGAAGAACAAAAATGCAAAGAAAAAATTAAAAATTTATCCCTCCAAATTAGTATGGACACGATTTTCACGTTTTC
The DNA here is from genome assembly GCF_032062105.1 of Saccostrea cuccullata. Classification (NCBI taxonomy): domain Eukaryota; kingdom Metazoa; phylum Mollusca; class Bivalvia; order Ostreida; family Ostreidae; genus Saccostrea; species Saccostrea cuccullata. The sequence goes on along the minus strand of NW_026929545.1, from coordinate 70,662 downwards.
TATGAAATGGTCACGCTTCATTTAACATTGTAGTTATTTATCAATTAAGACATTTAACTGCTTTATTTTTGATTTTGAAACATGATATATCAAATGCAACGTAAACAAGTTTTGAAAAGTAAAATATTACTTTCATCTTGTGGTGCGTTAGCAATTTTGTCTAGTGTAGAAGACTGTAATGTAGAAATTTTAAATAATTCAAAGAAAACACCTATTTTAATATTTAAATATACACTTAAAAAATAGTTTGAACATCGTGACTTTCTAAGACCGACAAATTCAAGTAGCTTCATTGTGCCTTTAAGGTTTAATATCTGACTGGTATTCATAGCATACATTTCGCTTTTCTTTTTCTCACAAAAGTAACATTTTTCATGCTTGAGGATTTTGTTCATTCAAACAATCCTTTTGCATCTTGGATTATAATTTTGCCGCTCCTCATCGCCTCATCTGATAACCTCTTCACTGTACCTTCCAAGCCGTCGAAAGGTCCCATTCCGTGGCCAGATTCGAAATAATTCCATCTAGCATTCATTTCAAGGAAGCTTTCATGATCTTCCACAAAGTCAATTTTGCTCTCATTTTGATATTGGCTTGTGGGGCTATCCGTCCAGTAGTGATACTATTATGGTTATAACCTCAGAATCAATGGCTTTAACAAGTGGCATATTATTGTCTATAGAAGCCAATACTGTCAATAAGTGTTAAAAAAAACAGTCGGGTACAAACTTGCGCTTGTTTGGATGAAATATGCACTGAAAATATTGTAAACGAAATTTCACTAGAAGCTTATATTCAACCGCAAGTAGTATATATAGCTTTTGCTTCGGCCGTAAAAATTATTGCTTCGTTCGGAAGTCGTGTAGTAAAGACATTATTTTTAGCCGGGCTTATTGCTCAAAGAGCAATTGCCGGCTTATGTGATCCTGTTCAAGGCAGGATGTTGACCCCATAGTCGCCATTTTAAAGTTACGTGCAAAAATATAGTTCTTACTCTCAACCGCTTTTGAGATAATACAAACGCTAAATAAAGCAACAAAAATAAAATGAAGTTTTATCTATATAAAATAAACATTAATAGTAATGACTTTGAAAACTTCATAAGTCAAAGAACATAGTTCATTAGCGTAAGAATTTTTGATAATCAGTGTTACCGCAGGTCTCTACACATACGAGGTAAAGCAGGAGAGGGAACCAGACTGGCCTGTTTGTTTACATTCAGCTGCGGTACCAGATTAATTCTGATTCTGACAAAATCGGACCGTGGTATTAGGATTGAAAAACTCAATGTCAGTGTCTTATCATTTATATTGATAGTTTTAAAATAATTTTTTCATCAGAATATAAATGTGATTCATGTAAGAAATCCATTCTACTCTGTAAATGAGCCCGGCTCTCTGTACTTCTGAGTACCTTTTTACCACTGCAGCGACAGCAACCATATCTCTGTCCTTAGAACCATCTGTGTGAATTTCTCTTGTATGATGTTCAGATTTTATTTCAGCTACTTTCAGTTGAAAAATGAGAGGCTTTGTTTCTGATTTGTTAAATTCGGATAAGGATTTATTCACTACTGGTTTATTTTCATTGTGGTGTTTCAGAAAAAGTAGTTACTGTAGATTTTACAACATCCAATGGACGTTCAGAGTCTCTTAATACGATTTTTTTAATCGGAAACAAAGTGGTTTAATGCATTCCTTGTTTTTATCATACAAGTATGTATTTTGCGTGTAAAAAACACTGTCATGAGCAGGTTTATCGGTGTTTGCTTTCAATGTAGTTAAGTATTGTAAAGCAAGTTTAATTCTTCATAAGTCGCCCGCGTTAGAGTCGCGAAGTAAGGAGTTGATCCTTACGTCGCGGGTTCGAATCCCACAGTGCGAGGTCTACAATTGGTAAAATACATAAATATTGAGAAAAAGTCGTAATAGGTTTTAAAAGCCATAGTCCAAAGGAGAGGTACATGTAAAATATGCTGTTTAACCAACGTGTCTGAACTTTAGGCAAGCCTTGCACGAGACAGTATTGAGCATAGTTCCTCTCCAGTTACATCGTCGCCCATGTGGCGCAGTGGTGTGAGCGTCTGCTCCCAAGTCGCGAAGTAAGGAGTCGATCCTTACGTCGCGGGTTCGAATCGCACTGTGGGACGTGGAGACCGGTCCTTCGGCTGAGACCATGTAAACCGAGTTGCCGTGTACATGCTGGCACGAAAAAGATCCCTTACCGCTAAATGGCCCTGAGCGCCGAGTATAGGACAAAATTTGTAGCTCTACACCGTAAGTGGTGGCGTCTCCATATGAGTGAAAAATTCTTGAAGGGACGTTAAACAACCAATCAATCTTAAGTCTAGAGGTGGTTCATTTGCCTCTTCTTATAAACTATCTTTAGAAGAAGTTCGAAAAGCCCCCCCCCCCCCCCCCCCCCCAAGCAAAGTAGATGATGACTGTTTATCAATATTTCGATAATGAGGACACTAATGAACATTGTTTTTTTGTTTTTTTTCATATTTTGAAAAAGAAATTTCCGAGTCATAAAATTTTATGGGAAAATGTAGATTGAAAATAATGCTGTAGATGTTAAATTTCTTCTGTGATATCGTATTAAAGTGAATATTTTTAGTAGTTCTAGAAAAGGACGTTGGTGCTCATTAGTGAACTTCAGTGATAGCCTAGTGGTAGAGCGTTTGCTTCGTGATCGGGAGGCCCGGGTTCGATTCTTGTTCGCGGCGCCGCGTCATACCCAAGACGTAAACAAAGGTAGTGACTGTTCCTTCGCCAAGCGCTCGGTAGTAGAGGTGAATGTCACAGATCCTTCGGATATGACCTTAAAAACGTAGGTCCCGTGTCACGGTAGGCGCTGGCACGATAAAGAACCCTCACTGCTCAATGGTCCTAAGTGCCGAGTATAGGTCAAAATTTGAAGTCCTTCACCGGCATACGGTGACGTCTTCTTATGAGTGAAAAATTCTCCAGAGGGACGTCAAACAATATACAATCAATCAATGATAACTGAATCAAATTATGATTAATTTGGCAAAATTGAAATCCAGACTCGATATATTCAATTCAAATTTCACAAAGCAGGTATTAAATCTGAATTAAGTGACACATGTTATCTAAGCCATAAATATAATTACATGTATGTAGAAAAATAATTGTAATGATTCCCTATTATTATTAATACTTCATGGTGGTACATGTATCAGCATGCTCAGAGACTAGTTGTAAGGTCTGCAGTTTTTTTAGCTCTACTGGTCAGAGACCAGAAGAGCTTTTGCGATAGTAATGCGTCCGACGTCCGTCCGTCTGTCTGTCCGTCTGTCTGTAAACAATTTTTCAAAACGCTACTCCTCCTACAATTTTAGTCTGATTTCAGTATAACTTGGCACACAAGTAGACTACACTAAGATACATAAAATAGTGCATCGGTTTTTGATTTCGATGAACGATGTTGCCATGGTTACTAAAAATAGAAATTTCTGTGAAATTCCTTTAAAACGCTACTCCTTCTACAGTTTTGGTCTGATTTCAATATAACTTGGCACATAAGTAGACTACACTAATTTACATAAAATAGTGCATCGGTTTTTGATTTCGATGAACGGTGATGCCATGGTTACTAAAAATAGAATTTTCTGAGAAATTCCTTTAAAACGCTACTCTTTCTACAGTTTTGGTCTGATTTCAATATTACTGGGCAAACAAGAAGACTACACTAAAGATACATAAAATAGTGCATCTGTTTTTGATTTTGATGAACGATGTTGCCATGGTTACTAAAAATAGAATTTTCTTTGAAAAGATACATAAAATAGTGCATCGGTTTTTGATTTTGATGAACGATGTTGCCATGGTTACTAAAAATAGAATTTTCTGTGAAATTCCTTTAAAACGCTACTCCTTCTACAGTTTTAGTCTCATTTCAATATCACTTGGCACACAAGTAGACTACACAAAGATACATAAAATAGTGCATCGGTTTTTGATTTCGATGAACGATGTTGCCATGGTTACTAAAAATAGAATTTTCTGTGAAATTCCTTTAAAACGCTACTCCTTCTACAGTTTTGGTCTGATTTCAATATAACTTGGCACACAAGTAGACTACACTCATTTACATAAAATAGTGCATCGGTTTTTGATTTCGATGAACGGTGATGCCATGGTTACTAAAAATAGAATTTTCTGTGAAATTCCTTTAAAACGCTACTCTTTCTACAGTTTTGGTCTGATTTCAATATTACTTGGCAAACAAGAAGACTAAACTAAAGATACATAAAATAGTGCATCGGTTGATGTTGCCATGGTTACTAAAAATAGAATTTTCTGTGAAATTCCTTTAAAACGCTACTCCTTCTACAGTTTTAGTCTCATTTCAGTATCACTTGGCACACAAGTAGACTACACTAAGATACATAAAATAGTGCATCGGGTTTTTATTTCGATGAACGATGTTGCCATGGTTACTAAAAATAGAATTTTCTGTGAAATTCCTTTAAAACGCTACTCCTTCTACAGTTTTAGTCTCATTTCAATATCACTTGGCACACAAGTAGACTACACTAAGATACATAAAAAAGCGCATCGGTTTTTGATTTCGATGAGCGGTGTTGCAATGGTTACTTAAAATAGAATTTTCTGAGAAATTCCTGTAAAACGCTACTCCTTCTACAGTTTTGGTCTGATTTCATTATCACTTGGCACACAAGTAAACTACACTAATTTACATATAATAGTGCATCAGTTTTTGATTTCAATGAACGGTGTTGCCATGGTTACTAAAAGTAGAATTTTCTGTGGAATTCCTTTAAAACGCTACTCCTTCTACAGTTTTGGTTTGATTTCAATATAACTTATCACACAAGTAGACTACACTAAGATACATAATTCTGTGCATCGGTTTTTGATCAGTACAAATCAGTAGAGCTACAGTCTCGACAGAGACTTCTGGTCTTCCCTTTTACTACTTATTTCATCTTTTCCTGTTTCTCTAGAGTGAATTGTATTTTTGAATGGTGTCTTCTATATGTATTATCAGAATTCATATTTTATCATATATTTTTTTGGCTCTCAAAAAGATTTCATGGCAAACAAATCCAACCTTCTTGTTTGGCCTTTTTAGTAACCACGGCAACACCGTTCATCGAAATCAAAAACCGATACACAGAATTATGTGTCTTAGTGTAGTCTACTTGTGTGCCAAGGTATATTGAAATCAGACCAAAATTGAAAAAAATTGTTTACAGACAGACAGACGGACGGACGACGGGCGCATTTCTATCGCATAAGCTTTTCTGGTCTCTGACCAGTAGAGCTAAAAACAGGTCTTTATTTCTATTTTTAGAAATTTCTATTTTAAGTTACCACGGCAACACCATTCATCAAAATCAAAAACCGATGTTCAGAATACTAATGAATCTTAGTGTATAATCTACTTGTGTGCCAAGTTATACTGAAATCGGACCAAAACTGTAAGAGGAGTAGCGTTTTGAAAGGATTTCAAAAGTTTCTGTTTTTAGTAACGACGGTGTAAGGTTATTATTATACGAATATGTACATGTACGAATTAACTGAATGATGTACGAATTATTTTAAGATGGGTCGTTGAATAAACGTTTTCCCGCTTGAACACACGTGTTGTTGATCCGCATGACCTGCCTAGAGCCCACACAAGTTTATCTTTTGAAAAAAGATGGGTGAGCTATCGCCGTAGCAATTTTTAAACACAGAAAGAAAGCTCCGTGATCAAATGATTTATTTTGTTGAGTTCTTTAATTTCTATGGAGGCTGGAGTGTAAAAAAAATTAAATTTTTTGTGAGAAGTAATAAAGTATAATAAACACATAGGGGGCAGTGAAGTTTTTGTGTTGATCCATTATAGTTTCCAGAGTTCCGAATGAGATGTGAAGTAGTTTGGCCCTCTGGGTCATCTTTGTCAAGAACTGTTTGCAATTGGTTAAAAGCTACACGCGTACATAAGATTTTTTTCATAATTAATGGACTTGTTCGTAATTTGTAGTGTAAATCCTTGTTTATGGAATGTTTTGCTTGGCCTACATTACCATGATTGCGAGCATATAGAATATTTTTTACTTTGGTGAGGTCTTGGCAAGGATGAGCCAGGGAACCAGGCTAAGATTATTGTAACTGTACACATAAAAGTTCTCAAGTGACGAGATGTGTGGGAATTTAAAACATGTTTTTGTGAAACACTCTGTGCCTGGCGGCAATGAAGTTCGGAAAAGCTGTTTTTAGCTCTACTGGTCAGAGACCAGACCAGAAGAACTTATGCGATAGTAATGCGTCCGGCGTCCGTCCGTCTGTCTGTTTGTAAACAATTTTTCAAAATGCTACTCCTCCTACAGTTTTGATCTGATTTCAATATAACTTGGCATACAGGTAGACTACACTAAGACGCACAATTCTGTATATCGGTTTTTGATTTCAACGAACGGTGTTGACGTTGTTACTAAAAATAGAAATGTCTGTGAAATTCTTTCAAAATGCTACTCTTCCTACAGTTTTGGTCTGATTTCAATATAACCTGGCACACAAGTAGACTACACTAAGATACATAATTCTGTGTATCGGTTTTTGATTTCGACGAACGGTGTTGGCGTTGTTACTAAAAAGAGAAATTTGTGTGAAATTCTTTTAAAATGCTACTCCCCCTACAGTTTTGGTCTGATTTCAATATAACTTGGCATATAAGTAGACTACACTAAGATACATAATTCTGTTTATCGGTTTTTGATTTCGACGAACGATGTTGGCGTTGTTACTAAAAATAGAAATTTCTGTAAAATTCTTTCAAAATGCTACTCCTCCTACAGTTTTGGTCTGATTTCAATATAACTTGGCACACAAGTAGACTACACTAAGATACATAATTCTGTGTATCGGTTTTTGATTTCGACGAACGATGTTGGCGTTGTTACTAAAAATAGAAATTTCTGTAAAATTCTTTCAAAATGCTACTCCTCCTACAGTTTTGGTCTGATTTCAATATAACTTGGCACACAAGTAGACTACACTAAGATACATAATTCTGTGTATCGGTTTTTGATTTCGACGAACGATGTTGGCGTTGTTACTAAAAATAGAAAATTCTGTGAAATTCTTTCAAAATGCTACTCCTCCTACAGTTTTGGTCTGATTTCAATATAACTTGGCACACAAGTAGACTACACTAAGGTACATAATTCTTTATATCCGTTTTTGACTTCAATGAACATTATTACCTTGCTTAATAAAGATGGCAATTTCTGTTACTCTCAAAATGCTACTTCAAATACAGTTTTAGTCAGATTATAATATAATGTGGCATGCAAGTAGACTACACTAAGAACATAAAGAGACTTATTCAAGGATCATTATTCTCTTTTTTTGCTAGTGTAAAGTTTCAATTCCCAACTGCTTAAGTACTTTCCTCTTCCTTTGCTATAAGTACAAACCAGTAGAGCTTCAGTCTCGAAAGAGACTTCTGGTTATATTAGTCACAGTAAAGGCACAAGGTCATTGACCTTGAAGTCGTTAGAAAGAAATTAATTAGTGGAGTATGCAAACGAAATTTGAAGTCTTTATCTCCTAAGGTTCAAAATTTATAGTGAAAGTTTGAAAAATCTACCTTGAGAGAACTTAATTAGTGGAGTATGCATATCAAATGTGAAGTCTGTGTCTCCTATGGTTAAAAAAATATGGTGTAAGTTGGAAAAAAACTGGTTTTAGCAAATAGAATACAGTCAAGGTCACAAGGTGATTAACCTTGGTGTCATTTGAAAGACCTAAATTAGTGCATACCAAATATGAAATGTTTATTTCTCACCATTTTTTCCCGCGTGAATGTCTTTTCTTTCCTCGGGTTTTTCCGCACAATAGACGGAAGCAAAATGACCAATAGGAAATAATTATTATATTTGTATGTGATAAATCGTAAATTTTCCCACTTCCATGTCGTTTCTTTGTTTAGTTTCCCGAGTGAATGTCGGTTTTTTTTTGCTCGGTTTTTTCCGTAAGATTAGTTGAATCGACCAATCAGAAATTAGAGTCTATCTTGGATTAGACGTAAAAAAAATCCCTTATCTTTGTTTAGAACGATCGGATAATAACTCGGGTTTTTCCGTCAGAAAATGGGAAAATTTGAAGTATTACAGTTTTGTAGTTCTCTTTAAAGTGTAAGCTACACAATAAATGAACAAAGACATTTAATGATACAACGAAATTGTCATCACACGGTCTATCTATAGTAGTTTTCCCAGAATGCACGACCGTGAAGCCAAGCATGCGTATTCCAGGAATTTGGACCGGGTAAACCAGACACGATACACACGGCAACACCGTTCATCGAAATCAAAAACCGAAATACAGAATTATCATTGAAATCAGACCAATACCCAAGGACCGAAGAAGGAGTAGCATTTTAAAAGTATTTCACATAGATTTTCAGTAACCACGGCGACATCGTTCATCGAAATCAAAAACTGATATACAGAATTATGTATCTTGGTGTAGTCTACTCGTATGCCAAGTTATATTGAAATCAGACCGAAACTGTAGGAGAAGTAGAAAGTTTGTTAACAGACGGACGCTGGACGCAGCTCTTGTGGTCTCTGACCAGTAGAACTAAAAATTGAGAAATTATGTATTTTCCTGTATAATATTAATCTGTTTATAGTAAACGCAACTGACTGAATTAAAAAAGTGATTCACATTTTGATAACTGTTTTAGAGAATTGCAAAAATGCTGAACATTGTGTTAAAAATAAACAAAGAATTTTTTAGCTCTCACAAATAAAGAAATCATCCAAGTAAGCAACAATAAAGAAACCCTTCCGGGCCATGATTCGTTTGACTACTTGGGAAAGACGATGAAAAATTCCTGGAGCCTCTTTAGAACTTATGAGTAATTTTGAATCAATAAAGTAAGAACTATGTCGATAAGATATATCCTAGTGAGATTGAGATAAAAGATACCACAGTCTTACACTTCTGTTTCATACTTGGACAAGACGTTAATGGTAATCTAACAACCAAGCTCTATGATAAACTAGATGACTTCAACTTCTTATCTTGTCAACTTCCCTTACTTCATCACCTTGATACGGCGTTTATGTATCTCAGTTGATTTGATCCACAAGAGCATGGTCTACGTACAGTTTATGAACATTTTCTAAAACGAGGTATATTGACAAACAAGTTGATGAAACAAGAATATCAGCATTCTCGTTTAAAGTCATCATTTCGTAAGTCCTTTGGTCGATACAATGACTTTGTCAGCAAATACAATTTATCATTGAGTCACATGCTAACTGATGTTTTTCATACTTATTGTTAGTCCAGTATTCATACATGAATTGACGACGGATTTTTAGGTCACCTGAGTAAACTCAGGTGACCTATTGCTATCCGTTTTCGTCCGTCGTCGTCCGTCGTCCGTCGTGCGCCGTGCGTTAACATTTGAACATTTTCAGCTTCTTCTCTGCAACCACTGAACCAATTTCAACCAAATTTGGCACAAAGCATCTATGGGTGAAGGGAAACAAAAATTGTGAATTTCATGATCCCTGCCCCCCTGGGGCCTGAGGGGTGGGGCCAAAACCACTAAAATTAATGCAATCTTTAAAAATCTTCTTCTTTACTCCTGGACATCAAGCAGTCAAACTGTTTGCATGATTGTAATCAGCAATGAGTCCTCTACCAAAATTGTGAAATTCATGGCCCTGGGGTCAGGGGTTCAAGTGCTAGGGCGGGGCTCAATAAGTAGGTAGTGAAAATGCATTATTTCTTTGAAAATCTTCTTCTCTACTCCTGGGTATTAAATAAACCAACTAAGTACATAGTTGTGATGAGCAAGAGTGCCTCTACCAAAATTGTGAATTTTATGGCCCCAGGTTCAGGGGTTCTGGTGTTAGGGCGGGGCTCTATTGATTATATAGTGAAAATACATGAATTCTTTGAAAATCTTCTTCTCTGCTCCTGGGTATTAAATAAACTAACTAAGTACATAGTTATAATGAGCAAGAGTGCCTCTACTAAAATTGTGAATTTTATGGCCCCAGGGTCAGGGGTTCTTGTTTTAGGGTGGGGCTGTAATAGTGAAATGCATGAATTCTTTGAACATCTTATCCTTTGCTCCTGGTTAATATACTAATGACCTAATTACATATTTAAGGCCAGGATTTATTTTATTTTCAGTTTTACAAACCCTCCGCTCAAGGTTTTGAATTTTCAGAAAAAAATAACACAATTTTTTTCTCTCCGATGTCAAATTTGAGTCGGGATCGAGATTTCAAATTTACGAACTCGCACTTCCGGTTTTAAGATGAAACGGCGGGTAAATAAAGCTAGATCTGAGCTTGGTTAAGTGTAAAATTCATCGATACGAGTGCCATTCAAAACGTTTCACCCGTTCAAAGGACAAATAAAATGTTGACGACTTTGCTGCACAATGACATGCTGGTGAGATAATTATGTATTCGTTTCAAAAGTATCTGTCTGTAAATTATTTTCCTCCCCCAGGTTTTAAACTGCCCGTGGTAGCTATTGCATATAAGCAATTAAATGTTCTACTTTCCTATTTGTAAGTATTATGTGTCCAGTTGTAAGGAGCCTATTAGAATGGCGTGAAAAAAGAATGTACAAATGTTAATAATTGATTTATCAAAAATTCTCATGTTCATAACTAAACCTAAACATAAAAGAATGCTGGCCTTATAATGAAGAAAGGGGTCTCTTTCAAAATAGATAATTTCAGGGCCGCTGGGTCAGGGGTACCAGGGGGGTACTTTGACTAAAAATAAATTAATGCTTTGAAATCTGCCCTTTGATAAGCAATGGTGCCTCCTTCAAAATTTGTGAATTTCATGGCTTTTTGATTAAATTACGAACCAAATACAGTCACTGGAAAGTTGTTACATGATACTCAGGTGACCTATAAGGCCCATGGGCCTCTTGTTGTTATTTCCCAGTCATGACAAGGAGCACACGGCGGGTGTGACCGGTCAGCAGGGGATGCTCACTCCTCCATGGCAAATGATCCCACTTCTGAAGTTTTGGAATTCCGTGTTTCCTCTTCTCCTATTTTGTATTGTTTTATTGACTTTGATATTGGATACTGTTCGTTATCTCCATATCCTTCATTAGTATTAATTATATCCCATTTAAAACCTGTTACTATTTGACTTTCAGCGCCAATAGGGACAAAGCGATATGCAGATTTTGAGTCTACTTTGGCCAGAAAGTAGCCCCGTCTCACCAACCGCGTAGATCATAAAGGGATTGGTATTGAAATTTATAAGAATCTGAGGCATAATCATTGACTGCTCCCCCTCGTGGGCGACTACACTCGTGAATTATACGGATACCTCCATTAGATTTTGGAATGATGCCCATTGGGCTTACAATCAAAGGGGGTTAGGAACTTGAATGGTTTGCTGATTCTCCTGGCTGGAGAGGCCGAGTTTGGTTGATAATATGAAAACCATTGCGAATCCCATTTACAATAAATTCTTTATCAAAATCATCGTGCAGTTCATCTTCCCAAGCAGTAAGGTTAAGACCTTGGGTTTTCTTTAGGCGTTTTTTGTAGGGTGTTCCTTTCGCCGGATGACGCTCTGCGCACCAAGGGATAGAGTGTATATTGTTTAACGTCCCTTACGAGAATTTTAACTCATATGGAGATGCCACCACTCGCTGGTGGACTGCAAATTTTGTCCTATTCTCGGCACTTGGGGTCATGGAGCAGGGAGGGAATTCTTTTCATGCCAGCACCAACTGCGGCACAGGACCTCGGTTTATACGATCTCATCCGAAGGACCGGTCTCTACGTTCCACAGTGGGATGCGAACCCGCGACGTAAGGATTGACTGTTTACTTCGCGACTCTAGAGTAGACTCTTTAACCACTGCGCCACGCGAGCGACCCCAGGGATAGAACAGGTGTGGGAAAATCTACACTGACGTATCATGCAGCCCTTTCTAGAGTTAAATTTCCTACATATCTCCATGCCACGGGAGGTGTGAGAGGCCCGGTGACCCTTGGATGGGAAGAACTGAGACTTAGCAGGTTTTGGGGGTGTTAAGGTCTGGGGTGGGTGTTTTTTCAGAAACACTATCTGGATGTGGGGGGATATCGGTACACCCATTTAAATTTATGCAGGTGTTGAAGCTTTCTGTCCTGGCGATCATAAAGAACACTGACTTAGTGTCATGAATTGAGAAAAGCTGATACATGTATATACGTGCCGTATATATGAAAGGCAGTCTAATAACTGCATTTGAGCAATTAGATTTTCAGGAAGCAGTTTCTGGAGGATAGCTAAATTACTTCGGACCACTGGGAAATAGGTATATTTTCAAGCTGTGGTTTAGAAGGCCCAGATTTGAAATGAGCTGGCCGTCCTCTTTGTTTGATAAGAGCCTCTTTGTTTGCATCAGGGGCGCATTGTCTACGGAGTCTACTATGTTAAAATGAGTAGAATTTGATGATTAAATAGAATTTGAGGTCTTGCCATGAAACCATACCTGCATTTGGGGAGTTCATGGCTGCTGCCGTGGCCTCTGGAGTTCTAGATGATGGTTGCAGAACAACTTATGAAGGTTTCTGTCTTCGTCAGTGTCGGGGCACAATTGCCGGAGGGGGGCTGCTTACGGATTGCTCCGTCTGGGGCGCTGTACAAATCACCTCTGCTGCCGCGCCTAACGGGAAGGTCCCCTTGATTGAATGCATAAGGAGGCGTCGTTGGCTAACTGGTATGGTAGTGTCGTCGAGATCGTCAGAGGTTAGTAGGGTCAAAGCCTACATACCGTCATACCCCATAGTAATTGAGTGTCTGTTGTTGATTGAAAAATTTTTTGGTGTGAGCTGTTCGCCCACACACAGCGTTATTTCGCCTTCTTCATTATGTCTAGACATGAATATTGTAACAACTGGCGTGGCCTGTAGGTTCAAAATATTTATAGAACCTGACCTATTTACATATGAACTTGAATACTTCTGATTGATCCTATGAATCTGATTGGATAATTACATTGTTATATTTTTAAATTTAGCATAGAATGAATCAGATTGGAATAAAATTTCATAAGTAAAAGGTGATCTCAGAATATAGAGGGCGCCCTCAAAAACCCCTAGGGAAATCCCCATTTTATCTTAAAGGGTCTTGAAATAAGTGGACACTTACTAGCTGAAATCTGATTGGTTAACACAACACAAACAGTATCTGGAATGACTAATTTTATAATCCCCTTCCAATGGATTTGGAGGGGATATAGCATCACAATCAAGTGTGTTTGAGGGTGATTTAATTACTAATTGTTAATAACAAAATTATACACAGGTACTGTTCCTTTAAAACAAAAATGAGGAGTATCTTCATGTAGATGTTTATACAAAATTTATACAGAGGTACGGTTCCTTCATCTTCCCGATTCAAGAGTTTCTGATCCGCTCCGCTCCACACAGACCCATGACCAAATAGACCAAGTTTGACGGGGTTTGAAATGCGTTCTCTGATCGGCCTCATGCAAGTTTGCATGAACCAATCAAATTCAGCGTTTTATTTAACCTGAAACTAAATTGTAAACAGCGAAACACATCAAATTATCCCAAGGATAACGTCTTTATCGTTAAATAGCCCAGGTAGAGGATTGTCTCAGCTTTTTAGCTGAGTTACATTGAACTTTTTACCGACTACCAATACTGTCTCAAATTCTCCGTTGAATTTAGTTTACCCTGATTGGCCAATAGCAGAGGTCAGTAGAGTTCAAAATGTGTAATCTCACTAGATGGCGTGACAGTTAACTCCGTCAAAATTAGAATTATTCGGTCAAGGGTTTATGTGGAGCGGGTCGGATCAGAAACTCTTGACTTGGGAAGATGCTGTTCCTTTGAAACATTGGGAAAGATGTGCAGTTGTGGGATTTCATAATATCTAGCATTTCAATACAGAATACACAAATATGCATAAATAATTAAACTTAATATTTAAATACTAGTGAATCAAAACTTTACAATAATTCATCCTTAAAAGATTTAGAAACTGTGAGGTTTTCAGATGTAAAGGAACACCCTTTCTTTGCATACTAAGTAGTTGTATACTGAGTATGGTGACATATTTATAGCAAATTACATGAAATAGTTATAAAATTGAAAGAAAAAATATGCTTCTTTATTTCTTTGTTGGTTGTATTGTCATCTACAAAGATCTTGTCTTCATGTCCCACAGTGATTTTAACCCGCATCGCAAGGATTAACTTCTTACTGTGCAACTCTTAGATTGAAGTAAGCCTTAATCTTTTTAACTGTGACACTTAAACTATTTCGACCCTAGTCCATCTTTAAGTTGAAGTAATGTATAGTGAGGGAAACGATAAATAAATTAAAAACAATAGTTAAGTTTTTGGTCTAGTCTGAACCAATCCAGATTGGGTTGCGGTACCAGGGATTTAAAGCCCTGTCGGCACAGCTCCAGACGATAATGACCAATTTGGTAAATGGAGATGCATTAATCTTAAAAATAATTGTATAAAATTTATGTCCAACAAGTTTAAATTATAGTATTTTTTGTCTTTAGTTTTCTACTTTTACCACGACGATAATTATCAGTGGCACTTGAGTCAGAAGAAAAGTTGGAGGAGTATGCGTCTTTACTTTTATCGAACTTTATGATAATTTATTAACTAAATTTGCTCTAAAATTTTTATCTTCCATTTCGAAAAGGTTGGGGTCCTTGTGTCCTCTTGATTTATTCTATTCTTTAATTGAATACACTGGAGTTTCTAATATAGTGACTTTACAGCCGGAACAATTGTTAACAAATTCTATAATTTCTCTGCATTTCAATATAATTTTATCAATTTCGTCCACATTATCAGAAGTGAGAGATATATACTGTTTGTCTTTAGAAGTTAAGTTACCAGTGACCAACCAAACATACAACCATATGCTGCCATGTTGTTTTATCTTTTATATTTTTTCAACCACTCTGTGCTATCCTCTAATTTTGCACCACTTTTGACCACCAAATGATTTCTTTTCATTATTGTGTAATACAACTCTTTTCATCCAGTTGCCCTTTACTATCATGCAGACAACACAATTGGTACACAGTTTCTGTGATGGCAGCTCAGAGCTTTTAGAGATAAACTTCCTAAGTTTGTTTTCTGGCATAATTGATAAAATTTAATCAATACTTAAGTTTGTAATGAGAAGGAATGATCCAGCACTGATGAAGGTGTTTAGTTTCTGAGTCTGTAATAGATATAGGAATATAAGTCGAAGAAATTGCAGTCAAGTTACACAAACAAAAATGAAATTGTTAATTTAGTCTATGATAATATTCTTTTATCTCATTCAGGAGAATGAATTTTTTTTCATTTTGAATGTAATAAATACCTGTGACGGAGAGATTTTCTTCTTTTATATCCGCTTATATACTAGTTCGGATTTGGTGAGTTCGTAAAGTTCCTCTTCACCGTCTAGTTCTAATAGGGAATCACTATTCTCCCAGTATTTCACCTGTAGATGTTTAACATAACTAGTTATGGTCCCAATACAAAAAATAACACTTGAATAATATTGTTATAGAAGAATATTTAAAAGGAAAATGAAAAAAAGAAGAAACTTTTGATATATTCATATATATGTACTTTAAATATTCCATCCTCTTACGAAACAATTTTTCCTTCCCATAGGGTGTCCTGACCGTGGTCAGTCCAAATATGCTTGAACTGTTTGCCTATCATTTTAAGCGGTTTTAGGGATTTCTCCTTCATAGACTCAGAAAATCTTGTTCAAGTTTTCCCCATTTAAGTGAAATAGTTGTCGATTACAGACATGTTTTTTTTTTTAATTAAGTATACATTGTAAATGTTTATCTGAAGGATTTAAAACAGAATGTTGTTAATGAATTAACTTAATTGCTCTTTGTTCATGGCAGACACTTTTTCATCTTTAGAGGAAAAGACCGTTAGATTTTTTTTTCAATAGCAGAATTAATTTGTTCTTTTGCTCTCTCATTACATGTAATACACAATTTTCTCTGTCTCTTATTTGTTGCAGAATAAGTTTCATTTTCTGTCCCTCACCTCTTTTAAAATCAGTTTATTTCTTTTCCTGACTTTTGTTATTAATGTACATTGTTCTGCTTCGGATTTTGAATTCAGCCATTAAGAAGTTTCATTATTTTTGAACATGATAATGCTTTCCATTGTATTAACATTGTAGTCTGAGGCTTTGACAAGACTGGTATCTAATTTAGCCATAAGTCTTTCTACATTAATAGTATTGGGGGACACGATTGGCTGTTTAAAATAATATCTTCTGGTGGATCATCAAATTTACCAACAATTAAAATATCCTTAAAAAGATGGACACATTTATTTTTTAAAAACAAGTCAGAGACATTCTAAAACATCATCATTTGCACGTGGTAAAAAAAGATATGAAGAGACTTCATTAAAAACAGGTGGTCCACAGAACAAGGAGATTTTATTAAGTATTAAAGAAGATCAGGATTCTGAGGACAAGTGTCAAGGAAGTCCACAACTCTTCTGTAAATACTCACCATTTCAAAGGCAGAATTCGAAACTTCTGCAGAATTCTAATAAGGTTTGGTAAAATTTAAATTAAGAATTCCTAATGCGCGTACAATACATTTAAATGCACTTCTTCGACATTCGGCAAAATGAACTTTTCTATGTAACGTTTCATTGTGTCTGCATGGCTTTAGTGATTTTCAGTGTGGTGCACGTCCCATACTTGGGAAACCGATACTCAGGGTGACACTTGTCTGTAACGCCCTTGTATGGAAGATGTTGGGGGGGGGGAAGTTCACCGGACTTGGTATATGCGAGAACTGCCGTAATCTGTCGCTTATCGTCTACCCTCTCGATCGAAACTTGTTAAGCACCTATTAAATAAATTAAAATAAAAAAAAAAAATACTGAACTACTAAAATATAGTTTGCCAGTTTTTTAAAAAGGGTTAATTAAGGTTTAATGATATTTTTAAACATTAGAATTACCAGTCCATTACTGTTAGATTTTTAAAGACTTAAACCTTTCATATATAGTCCATTCGCCGCAAGGAAACAAATTTAGGTTTATCCCAATTTGTAATGAGTTCGTCTCGAATCTTAAACTTTTGTAATATTGTCAGAAATTCTATTCAAATATGCTTTTTCATATCATTCAGATCAACGGGAAAATGTTTGATTCCTTTGGTGCCCTTCCGTTTCGAGTAGCCCTTTCTGTTCATTGATTGATTGATTGATTATTATTGTTTAACGCCGAGTCCGCAATTTTTCAGCCATATTTCGGCGATTAAATTAAGTAAATTAATTATCATTTTTGGCTTTCTCTGGTGGTCCCCAGTGAGCCTACTCTTCTTCGAACTCCAGAGAAACGATCTTTTACGTGCCAAGGGGCTTGTCATCTTTGACACGGAGCACCATTTAACGTCCCATCCGACGGACTCAAAATAAAAAAAAAAGAACCAGTTAAAATGTATAATATAAACAGTTAAAATGTATATACAAGATTTTTAGTCATATCATTTTAAATTTTACAGTGAAATTTATATGTGTTAACGGACATTCGTATGATATACATTCTGGTTGCAATTCCCGAGTAATTAAATATTCATGTGTAATTTTTGAATGACCAATACGTATTCTGGAAATAATCACTTCATCTTGGCGTTTCAAGCCGAAGTCATATGATTTGTTGACTTTTTTTCCATGTGTATATATCGACTGAAGGATATTTCTATCAATTTCTGTTGAAAAACAAGGATTTGTCTCCGATTTCTTATATTCGGTTAAAGATGTATCTACACTTGGTTTTATTAATTTCCATGCTGGTATTTCACAATAGTTTGTAGTTTTAATTATATCCAAAAGTATTTCAGATCTAATTCCTAAAGGTTTTACGCATGATTTAGTTTATCATACAAATCTTCAGACTGAGGATGGAAAACACAAATCATATGCAGGATTTTCGGTATTTGCTTTTAATTTCATAATATATTGTAAAGTAAGTGTAATTCTTCTTAAGAATTGTAAGCTGTCTATAGGAGAAGTACGAAAGGCTCCTAAACACAGTCGAAGGTCTTGATGGTGGATCGCATCCAGTGCAGTAGAGATCGCGCCAATTCCTTGGTAATGTCAGTTGCACCCCTCATTTTCTCTTACCAAGATCCCCTTTGCCATAGCCATGGCAGTTTGAGCATTTAACGCACCTCCAGCAACTCTAAGTCTCCGTATGTATGATTTAACAAGATCGATATACTGTTAGTTTGTTTAATACCCACGAGCAGGGAAGAGCCACCTTACACCAAAACCCCTGAACCAGGGGCAATGAAATTCACAATTTTGGAAGAGACATCCTTCCTTATCATAACTATGTACATAGTTCATTGGTTTAAAACCCAGGAGCAGAGAAGATTTTTAAAGAATTAATTCTGTTTGTTTTTAGAAGTTAAGTTACCAGTGCCCAACCAAACATACAACCATATGCTGCCATGTCGTTTTATCTTTTCTTATATATTTTTTCAACCACTGTGTGCTATTCTCTATTTTTGCACCACTTTTGACCAATATATAATTTCTTTTTCGGTATTGTGTAATACAACTTATCCAGTTGCCCTTTACTATCATGCGGACAACACAGTTGGTACACAGTTTCTGTGATGGCAGCTCAGAGCTTTTAAAATAAACTTTCCAAGTTTATTTTCTAACATAATTGATGAAATTTAATCAATACTTAAGTTTGTAATGAGTAGGAATGATCCAGCACTGATGAAGGTGTTTAGTTTCTGAGTCTGTGCATGTAATAGGTACAGAAATATAAGTCGAAGAAATTGCAGTCAAGTTACACAAAAATGAAATTGTTAATTTAGTCTATGATTATATTCTTTTATCTTACTCAGGAGAATGATTTTTTTTCATTTTGAATGTAATAAATACATATGAAGGAAAGATTTCCTTCTTTTATATCCGCTTATAGTTCGGATTCGGTGAATTCGTAAAGTTGCTCTTCACCATCTAGATCTAATAGGGAATCACTATTCTCTCAGTATTTCACCTGTAAATGTTCAATATAACTAGCTGTTATGGTCCCAATACAAAAAAAACATAACACTTGACAAAGTATAATATTGTTATAGAAGAATATTAAAAAGGAAAATGAAAAAAAAGAAGAAACTTATAATATATTCATATATATGTACTTTAAATATTCCATCTTCTTACGAAACAATCTTTCCTTCCCGTAGGGTGTCCTGACCGTATCATTTTAAGCGGTTTAGAGATTTCTTCTTCACAGACTCAGAAAATCTTCAAGTTTTTTCCCCATTTAAGTGAAAAAGTTGTCGATTACAGTTTTTAAATTAAAGTCATTTTTTTTTTAAATTAAGTATATAACATTGTAATTGTTTATCTGAAGGATTTAAAACAGAATGTTGTTAATGAATTAACTTGCTCTTTGTTCATGGCAGACACTTTTTCTTCTTTAGAGGGAAAGACCGTGAGATTTTTTTCAATAGCAGAATTAATTTGTTCTTCTTTTGCTTTTTCATTAATACACTTTTTTCTCTGTCTCTTATTTATTGCAGAATAAGTTTCATTTTCTGTCCTTCACGATCATCTCTTTTAAAACCAGTGTATTTCTTTTCCTGACTTTTGTTATTAATGTACATTGTTCTGCTTCGGATTTTTAATTCAGTCATTCAGAAGTTTCATTATTTTTTAACATGATAATGCTTTCCATTGTATTAACATTGTAGTCTGAGGCTTTGACAAGACTGGTATCTAATTTAGCTAATTTGGCTGTTTAAAATAATATCTATTGGTGGATCATCAAATTTACCAACAATTAAAATATCCTTAAAATGATGGACACATTTATTTTTTAAAACAAGTCAGAGACATTCTAAAACATGAGATGTAGCATCATCATTTGCAAGAGACTTCATTAAAAACAGGTTGCCCACAGAACAAGGAGATTTTATTAAGTATTAAAGAAGATCAGGGTTTTGAAAACAGGTGTCAAGGAAGTCCATAACTATTCTGTAAATACTTCCCATTTCAAAGGCAGAATTCGAAACTTCTGCAGAATTCCAATAAGGTTTGGTAAAAAGTACATTAAAAATTCCTAATGCGCGTACAATACATTTAATGCACTTCTTAGACATTCGGCAAAATGATCTTTTCTATGTAACGTTTCATTGAGTCTGCATTGCTGTAGTGATTTTCAGTGTGGTGCACGTCCCATACTTGGGAAACCGATACTCAGGGTGACACTTGTCTGTAACGCCCTTGAGTTGTGGGGGGAGAAGTTCACCGGCCTTGGTAAATGAGAGAACTGCCGTAATCTGTCGCTTATCGTCTACCCCCTCGATCGAAACTTGTTAAGCACGTTTTAAATAAATTAGAATTAAAAAAAAAATACTGAATTACTAAAATATAGTTTACCAGTTTTTTTTTAAAGGGTTAATTATGGTTTACTGATTTTTTTTAAAAACATATTTTTAAACATTATAATTACCGGTCTATTACTGTTAGATATTTAAAGACTTAAACTTTTCATGTATAGTCCATTCGCCGCAAGGAAACAAAGGGGGAGTTTCGATAAGGCTGTTTTGCGGCCCCTCGAGAAATGTTATGAAATTGTGATATGTTGTAGATAAATGTCTTATCTTCCTAAAAATATGAAAATAATTTATACTGCACATTTTCTGGTCACGTAACAAAAAAAAGTTTAAGTATACCCCCTTCCCTTCATTTAAGGAGTAGGCAGATTTAAAACGGGATACTGAAGTTTTTTCAACGTCAAATCATAAATGAAATGTGACAAATGTAAATAAAGACATCAAATAACCAATTTCAATATTAATTTCTACAGAAAATTTAAAAAAAATTATTTTATGTGAATGTTTTTTAAGTTGCAAGATTTTTCTCGAGTCTTAATTGTAACTTTTCTGTAAAACAGGGAGAATTTAACTTATAAAACATATATATACAGAATAGACAGAAACGTTTACAAGAGGAATTTATAATTACTGACAGTTTATATTTAAACATAATAATCAATTTATAACAGTTTTTCCGTACGTAGGGAAACAAATAGAAAAAAAAACATGAGATAGATCAACTTTGAGTGTAATTAACAGGTGTTTAGAACTGTTTGCAATACATTTTCAGCAACTAAAGTTATAGCGCAAAATTTATTGTGAAATTATACATTAAAATTATTTAATCTAGTTTTAAACCATGCTTTGAAAAAAAAAAAATGGATTTCTGTACGATTAAAGAAATGCAGGTGCATATTTATATTATTTTAAAAGTATATTCAAAAGAATCTTATTGTAATGTTCATTTTATTTTAATTTATCAATAATATTAAACAAAGTCAATATATTTTATCAAGAAAGAAATTATTAGTCCCTTACCGGTGAAACCGGAGGGACTACTGGTATAGTTTCCGTATCGTCTGTCTAGCTGTCCGTCCCTCTGTCAGTCAGTCTGTCCCATTTGGTTTTCCGCACTTTTCTCTATAATCGCTTGCTTGAAAACTTTTATTTGATAAACTTATTTTTAGTATTAAGTGTATCTTGCTGAATTAGAGATCGAGTTTGAATTCCGCTTCATTGATTTTTGGCGGAATTATAATTTTTTAACCGGGGTGGGGTGGGGGTCAATTTTTTTTTCCCAAAATGCTTGTGACTATTGTGTTAAGTTTTGATAAATGAGTTAACCTCGATCAGTAATAGATCATATTTGTATTTTGTTTCGCTTCAATGATTTTTTTTTTTTGCGGAATTATTGAATTGGAATTTACATTTTTTTTTTTTTTTTAAAACCAGGTTATACTTGCAGGTAGTAAACTATTATTGGTAATGCAATACTAACTCGAATAAATAACCAAATGATAAAAAAAACTTAAATAGATTGAGTGTCTCCATTTCATTCTGAAAGTTGGAAGTATTTTTAAAACAACTTAAAGATGCACATTATGTTCTTAGCAACTGAAACTAGGTTCTTGCTTCACCAATTCTAGTTACATTTAGTAAGTGCTTGTCCAGATCGCAGTTCAAAATACATTTATAAATGCCAAAGATGTGTTAAAACCAAAATTCTGCAGAAACATATAAATCAACATTTAGTCTTTAAAAAAAATTACGCTCCCTACATAAATATCAACCACACGGAAAAACATAACGAACTTTCTCTAGCAGAATGGAGGAGCAAGGGTTTCTATTCGAAAAAAGGCTAAATAATATTTTTTCCTGATATATGTTTGATACAGAACGTTAAGGAATGGACTTCTTTCGTTCAATCAGTCAGAAAATAAAAGTAAGATCCGGCATCTATACCATTTCTGGTAATGTGCAACCCTAAATGTATCATCGGTGCATGTTTAGTCAAGCTTTTACTCTGAGCATTCATCAATGAAATGTAAGTCAGACCCAGCATCCGAACCAAGTCTGGTACTTTGCATCCGAAGATACATCAAGAAGCATGTCTGGTCATCAAGTACTTATAGTGGCATTGCTAACAAAAACTTTAACTTACTTTAACAACATTGACCTCGACCCATATTAGCTTAAAACACAGCATCTGAAACCCGACAGATGACAAGGAATTAATGGTCAAGGGACTAGATGATATAAAAAAATATCTGCTTGAAAAATATTTAACTGGGAACGCTAATGCCGACGATATTCAGAAAACTCCCCCTGTTCCGTGTAGTTGAACTAAAAATGAGACGTTAACGTTATATGCTGGCGACGAAATAAGTATAGAAATAAAGACAGTATCCGAAAATGTATTCTATTGTTAATATTTTCGAGAATTATTTTTGATTTTAAAAAAATGTGCTCCTTTGGCTTAGTATTTTAACCTGGTGTATGATCAAGTAACCAGAAGGTTCTAATTTTAGGTTATGCAAATTTTAGACAATTTTCAATTTTTGGATATGAAGTGCACACGCGACACTCATCCTATTGTAAACTATTAGTGTGCAGGGCATATCTAATAACTGGGGAAAACTAGGTGAGTGTCCCTCATGCACTTCATATTCTAAAAATCGATTTATAAATGCCACCCTCTTATATTTTCCCATAGGCCTAATGTTAACGCACTTGCGGGTACATCTAAGTTTGTGTCGGTTACGGTGTGAATTTATCTCATATTAACTTTTAAAATATTAATAACAAAAATTAAGATATTCATCTTTAATTCTAAACTAATTTTGAAAAAAATAAATTGAAATTTATTTTTATGAAAATAAGTGGGCCGAGAAACGGCCTTATCGAAACTCCCCTTTTACGGCAGGTTTATCCCAATTTTTCATGAGTTCGTCTGGAATCTTAAACTTTTGTAATATTGTCAGAAATTCTATTCAAATAAGCTTTTTTATATCATTCAGATCAATGGGAAAATGTTTGATTCCTTTTGTGCCGTTCCGTTTCGAGTAGCCTATTCTGTTCATTGATTGATTGATTATTATTGTTTAACGCCGAGTCCGCAATATTTCAGCCATATTTCGGCGATTTAAAAAGTAAATCTGATCATTTTTTAAATTTTTGGGTTTCTCTGGCGGCCCCCGATGAGCCTTCTCTTCTTCGAACTCCAGAGAAACGATCTTGTACGTGCCAAGGGGATTGTCATCTTTGACACGGAGCACCATTTAACGTCTCATCCGACGGACTCAAAATTAAAAAAAAAAAAAGAACCAGTTAAAATGTATAATATAAACAGTTAAAATGTATATACAAGATTTTTAGTCATATCATTTTAAATTTTACAGTAAAAATC
This sequence comes from Saccostrea cuccullata, assembly GCF_032062105.1. Classification (NCBI taxonomy): domain Eukaryota; kingdom Metazoa; phylum Mollusca; class Bivalvia; order Ostreida; family Ostreidae; genus Saccostrea; species Saccostrea cuccullata. The sequence continues at coordinate 46,848 of NW_026929545.1, read as the reverse complement.
AGTTTCATGTAAAAACTCTAAATTGGTATAAACATTTATATGTGTTAACGGACATTTGCATGATATAAAGGGTGTTAAGAAAGTTCATTCCACATTTTCCTTTTATTTTCGAAAAGAAATACGATGAGAAAATACTTAAAATTTGAGATATTTCATATTTACAGACTTCATTCTTGCTACTGATAAGGTTTTAACTGTCTTTTGTAAAATCATTATGGGGAGGCAAGATATTAAAACAGGTGATGTCTGTTCAGAAAAAATTACGCATGACGTATATTTGTGATATCTTATTAAGACACAGGTCAATACATCCTTTCAAATACTATGCAAAAATTATCAATTAAGTCGGTAAAAATTTTTAACATGACAAATCTATTCTTTTGAAAAGTGATCTATCGTTTTTATACCTATGCTCATCAGTTTGCCTGATGCAAGATAAGAAATGAAGAAACAAATTAAAGTTAATTATCCATGATTTCCAATCAAAATGACCAGGATTTCTATCATTAGAGTGCTTTAAAGATGTCACGCATATTTTCATATGGAAGAAAAATCCTTTAATTTCTTGCTAGAAATGAATTGCTATAAATCTAAAGCACACTCTTGTGAATTTGTCAGACTTGAAAATTCGTCTCTTTAGTGAAGCACTACTTTGAAATTTTTGAAAATAGTTCATCATGGAACGAACTTTCTTAACACCCCTTACATTCTGGTTGCAATTCCCGAGTAATTAAGTATTCATATGTAATTTTTGAATGACCAATACGTATTCTGGAAATAATCACTTCATCTTGGCGTTTCAAGCCGAAATCATATGATTTGTTGACTTTGTTTTCCATGTGTATATATCGACTGAAGGGTATTTCTATCAATTTCTGTTGAAAAACAAGGATTTGTCTCCGATTTCTTATATTCGGTTAAAGATGTATCTACACTTGGTTTTATTAGCTCTACTGGTCAGAGACCAGAGGAGCTTATGCGATAGTAATGCGTCCGGCGTCCGTCCGTCTGTCTGTCTGTCCGTCTGTCTGTAAACAATTTTTCAAAATGCTACTCCTCCTACAGTTTTGGTCTGATTTCAGTATATCTTGGCACACAAGTAGAATACACTAAGATACATAATTCTGTGTATCGGTTTTTGATTTCGATGAACGGTGTTGCCGTGGTTACTAAAAATAGAAATTTCTGTGAAATTCTTTCAAAATGCTACTCCTCCTACAGTTTTGGTCTGATTTCAGTATAACTTGGCACACAAGTAGAATACACTAAGATACATAATTCTTTGTATCAGTTTTTGATTTCGATGAACGGTGTTGCCGTGGTTACTAGAAATTAAAATTTCTGTGAAATTCTTTCAAAATGCTACTCCTCCTACAGTTTTGGTCTGATTTCAGTATAACTTGGCACACAAGTAGACTACACTAAAATACATAAATCTGTGTATCGGTTTATGATTGTTGCCGTGGTTACAAAAAATAGAAATATCTGTAAAATTGTTTCAAAATGCTACTCCTCCTACAGTTTTGGTCTGATTTCAATATAACTTGGCACACAAGTAGACTACACTAAAATACATAAATCTGTTTATCGGTTTTTGATTTCGATGAACGGTGTTGCCGTGGTTACTAAAAATAGAAATATCTGTAAAATTGTTTCAAAATGCTACTCCTCCTACAGTTTTGGTCTGATTTCAACATAACTTGGCACACAAGTAGACTACACTAAGAACATAAAGAGACTTTATCAACGATCATTATTCTATTTATTGCTGTTGTAAAGTTTCAAATCCCAGCTGCTTAAGTACTTTTCTCTTCCTTTGCTATAAGTTCAAACCAGTAGAGCTTCAGTCTCGACAGAGACTTCTGGTTAATTTACATGGTGGTATTTCAAAATAGTTTGTAGTTTTAATTATATCCAAAGGTATTTCAGATCTAATTCCTAAAGGTTTTACGCATGATTTAGTTTATCATACAAATCTTCATACTGAGGATGAAAAACACAAATCATATGCAGGATTTTCGGTATTTGCTTTTAATTTCATAATATAATGTAAAGTAAGTGTAATTCTTCTTAAGAATTGTAAGCTGTCTATAGGAGAAGTACGAAAGGCTCCTAAACACAGTCGAAGGTCTTGATGGTGGATCGCATCCAGTGCAGTAGAGATCGCGCCAATTCCTTGGTAATGTCAGTTGCACCCCCCATTTTCTCTTACCAAGATCCCCTTTGCCATAGCCATGACAGTTTGAGCATTTACGGCACCTCCAGCAACTCTAAGTCTCCGTATGTATGATTTAACAAGATCGATATACTGTTAGTTTGTTTAATACCCACGAGCAGGGAAGAGCCACCTTACACCAAAACCCCTGAACCAGGGGCAATGAAATTCACAATTTTGGAAGAGACATCCTTCCTTATCATAACTATGTACATAGTTCATTGGTTTAAAACCCAGGAGCAGAGAAGATTTTTAAAGAATTAATTCTGTTTGTTTTTAGAAGTTAAGTTACCAGTGCCCAACCAAACATACAACCATATGCTGCCATGTCGTTTTATCTTTTCTTATATATTTTTTCAACCACTGTGTGCTATTCTCTATTTTTGCACCACTTTCGACCACCATATAATTTCTTTTTCGGTATTGTGTAATACAACTCCTTTCATCCAGCTGCCCTTTACTATCATGCGGACAACAACACAATTGGTACACGGTTTCTGTGATGGCAGCTCAGAGCTTTTAAAATAAACTTTCCAAGTTTGTTTTCTGACATAATTGATAAAATTTAATCAATACTTAAGTTTGTAATGAGTAGGAATGATCCAGCACTGATGAAGGTGTTTAGTTTCTGAGTCTGTGCATGTAATAGGTACAGAAATATAAGTCGAAGAAATTGCAGTCAAGTTACACAAAAATGAAATTGTTAATTTAGTCTATTATTATATTCTTTTATTTTACTCAGGAGAATGATTTTTTTTTGAATGTAATAAATACATATGTGAAGGAAAGATTTCCTTCCTTTATATCCGCTTATAGTTCGGATTCGGTGAATTCGTAAAGTTGCTCTTCACCATCTAGATCTAATAGGGAATCACTATTCTCCCAGTATTTCACCTGTAAATGTTTAATATGATTAGCTAATATGGTCCCAATACAAAAAAAATAACACTTGTATAATATTGTTATAGAAGAATATTAAAAAGGAAAATGAAAAAAAGAAGAAACTTAAATTAAATATATTCATATATATGCTTAAATATTCCATCCTCTTACGAAACAATCTTTCCTTCCCATAGGGTGTCCTGACCGTATCATTTTAAGCGGTTTAGAGATTTCTTCTTCACAGACTCAGAAAATCTTGTTCAAGTTTTTTCCCCATTTAAGTGAAAAAGTTGTCGATTACAGTTTTAAATTAAAGTCATGTTTTTTTTAAAATTAAGTATATAACATTGTAATTGTTTATCTGAAGGATTTAAAACAGAATGTTGTTAATGAATTAACTTGCTCTTTGTTCATGGCAGACACTTTTTCTTCTTTAGAGGGAAAGACCGTGAGATTTTTTTTCAATAGCAGAATTAATTTGTTCTTCTTTTGCTTTTTCATTAATACACTTTTTTCTCTGTCTATTATTTGTTGCAGAATAAGTTTCATTTTCTGTCCTTCACGATCATCTCTTTTAAAACCAAAAAAAAAAAGAACCAGTTAAGATGTATAATATAAACAGTTAAAATGTATATACAAGATTTTTAGTCATATCATTTTAAATTTTACTGTAAAAATCAGTTTCATGTAAAAACTCTAAATTGGTATAAACATTTATATGTGTTAACGGACATTTGCATGATATACATTCTGGTTGCAATTCCCGAGTAATTAAATATTCATGTGTAATTTTTGAATGACCAATACGTATTCTGGAAATAATCACTTCATCTTGGCGTTTCAAGCCGAAATCAAATGATTTGTTGACTTTGTTTTCCATAGCATAAGGTTTATTTGTATCACAAAATTACCAATAAATTTGCCAGAGTGAGTTTACATAAAGATCAACAAAATATTTAATATCAGTGTATGGTATTTTGAAAAAAGTAACATCATACTGGAGTGCTGTTTTTGTAGCACCATCGGCTTTGGTGTTTCCAGGGATGCCAATGTGACTGGGAATCCAACTAAAGTCTACTACTTTACCTTGGTGAGTAAGATGATAATATTGGACTAATAGATCTAAAATGTATGTTTGGTCAATGTTCATATTTTTTATCGATTGTAAGCATGAAAGCGAGTCCGAGTATATTGTAAATTTGTTCGCAGTAGAAGATTTAATGTACGCAAAAGCAAGCTGTATGGCTTTTGCTTCTGTCAAAAAATAGTTGCTCCATCAGGAAGTCGTTTGGAAAAAAAATACTTTTGTCAATCACTGCAGCTGCTGCCACTTCATTTTTATCTTTTGAACCGTATGTGTATATATCGACTGAAGAATATTTCCATCAATTTCTGTTGAAAAACAAGGATATGTCTCCGATTTCTTATATTCGGTTAAAGATGTATCTACACTTTGTTTTGTTAATTTCCATGGTGGTATTTCACAATAGTTTGTAGTTTTATTATATCCAAAGGTATCTCAGATCTAATTCCTAAAGGTTTTACGCATGATTTACTTTTATCATACAAATCTTCATACTGCGGATGAAAAACAAATCATATGCAGGATTTTCGGTATTTGCTTTTAATTTCATAATATATTGTAAAGTAAGTGATATTCTTCTTAGGAATTGTAAGCTGTCTATAGGAGAAGTACGAAAGGCTCCTAAACACAGTCGAAGGTCTTGATGGTGGATCGCATCCAGTGAAGTAGAGATCGCGCCAATTCCTTGGTAATGTCAGTTGCACCCCTCATTTTCTCTTACCAAGATCCTCTTTGCCATAGCCATGACAGTTTGAGCATTTACGGCACCTCCAGCAACTCTAATTCTCCGTATGTATGATTTAACAAGATCGATATACTGTTAGTTTGTTTAATACCCACGAGCAGGGAAGAGCCACCTTACACCAAAACCCCTGACCCAGGGGCAATGAAATTCACAATTTTGGAAGAGACATCCTTCCTTATCATAACTATGTACATAGTTCATTGGTATAATACCCAGGAGCAGAGAAGATTTTTAAAGAATTAATTCTGTTTGTTTTTAGAAGTTAAGTTACCAGTGCCCAACCAATCATACAACCATATGCTGCCATGTCTCGTTTTATCTTTTCTTATATATTTTTTTTCAACCACTGTGTGCTATTCTCTTATTTTTGCACCACTTTTGACCAATATATAATTTCTTTTTCGGTATTGTGTAATACAACTCCTTTCATCCAGCCCTTTACTATCATGCGGACAACACACAATTGGTACACAGTTTCTGTGATGGCAGCTCAGAGCTTTTAAAATAAACTTTCCAAGTTTATTTTCTAACATAATTGATAAAATTTAATCAATACTTAAGTTTGTAATGAGTAGGAATGATCCAGCACTGATGAAGGTGTTTAATTTCTGAGTCTGTGCATGTAATAGGTACAGAAATATAAGTCGAAGAAATTGCAGTCAAGTTACACAAAAATGAAATTGTTAATTTAGTCTATGATTATATTCTTTTATCTTACTCAGGAGAATGAATTTTTTTTTTGAATGTAATAAATATATATGTGAAGGAAAGATTTCCTTCCTTTATATCCGCTTATAGTTCGGATTCGGTGAATTCGTAAAGTTGCTCTTCACCATCTAGATCTAATAGGGAATCACTATTCTCTCAGTATTTCACCTGTAAATGTTTAATATAACTAGCTGTTATGGTCCCAATACAAAAAAAAAAACATAACACTTGACAAAGTATAATATTGTTATAGAAGAATATTAAAAAGGAAAATGAAAAAAAGAAGAAACGTATAATATATTCATATATATGTACTTTAAATATTCCATCCTCCCAAGAAACAATCTTTCCTTCCCATAGGGTGTCCTGACCGTGGTCGGTCCACATATGCTTGAACTGTTTGCCTATCATTTTAAGCGGTTTAGAGATTTTTTCTTCACAGACTCAGAAAATCTTGACTTTTACGAGGAGCGCTGACTTTTTCAGTTGACGCTTACTTTTACACTAGAGCTATGTACGTTAGCTCTTTTATGATATAAATATTTAGCTCAACATTTAATTAAACGAAAATAACGGGTTATTTCAATGCACATATAAGCTGTCCTTGACGAAAACGACAACCACTCTACCCTCAACTCCCGGTCTTCACATGTTAGTGCCTCTAAAACCATTCCTATGACCACTAGAAAGGTTTTCTGATGCATTATCAATTCCGTACTTCCGTACATGATACAAGTTTGTCAAAGTAAACCGTCAACTGTAGAAGTCAGCGCTTCTCGTAAAAGTCCACTGAAAGTCCAAGAAAGACAGAGAAATTTACTATAGGAAGATTGACAAAAACAATACAAGGTGACATGACATATACAAGTAAATTCAATATCAATCAATATCATATATGTTTAGTAATCACATAAACGATGGCATAAAACAACATTAAAATTTTTAAAGTTTGTGGGGAATAAAGTTATATATGCAATATATGCACTTTTCAATGACTTTAACCCCCTATCATAATTATGAATACATAATAGTACATCCTGCACGCTCCATATAGTGCGTATATAAATTAACTAAGCTATTTTTGTAACTAAAATAACAGTGATCATAGAATCAAGTTGATATCACATAACTCACTAACGTTCAAGTTCTGTAACAGTCTTTAGTCACATCTAAAGGAGAGAAACAACGTATACAGTTTTTGCAATATTTCAGTCTTTTGGTCATTATGAGTCGATCAAATGATTTTTGATATGATTTATGATTTTTTGATACTTTGTCTTTGCACAGCATACATGTATCTTTAGAATGAATCTGATTCAAGAACATGAGAAAATTCAGCATTATCCATCCTTTCCGTTGGTCTGATCTAGTCCTTGTGCAAAACTGTAGCTCAGTACTGCAAAAAACGTTCTCCAGGCACGGTGAACGTTCTGGGTAAAGTCGTCTTCTAATTGTTTTTCAATTGCACATAGCAATGCATTTCCTACGGGCTGAAAAATAAAAGATATTTTCAATTATTTAATACACGAAGGGAAATCCTAATAAACATACTTTGGAATATAAACACAGTTAATGCATATACATTATACTACTCAGTATACAGGAGGAATAAAAAAAGTGTTTGTAGCTTTAAAATTTTGGGGTTCAAAAAAAAATTCAGCAAAAATCTGATTCCATGAACTCTTTATACATATATTTTTTTCAATAGTCAACCCATCTTTACAATTTGATTAGAAGTGTCATTAGATGTGCATTAATATTAATTTTAGATTTTTTATTTTCACCATGGGGACAAAAAGGGGATCGAAAGGAGGCATTTTTTTTAATTAAAAAGCATCTGTTTCTAATAAAAAAAAATTGTTCCGAATCCGCAATTACTTCTCGGTAGAGCGTTCGGAAAATTTTTATATTTTGATAAATCGACCGATCTACTAAACCCCCTTTACATTTTACTCACTTGACATTTCATCTTTTGGTAAGACGACCCTTTGGAGTTTTCATTTTTACAATTTGGGCAAAGATGTTTAATTTTGAAAGATACAAATCGTAGCCATCATACATATATCATCTGCAAGATGATTGAAGGAGTTCTGTTGCTAAACATCGGAGTTTTTGTACTTTCGTTTTCACCTTGGTCCTAAAAGGGGTCACATAATTAATTTTCATCAAATTAAACTATAGCAAAATTGTTCTAGAATTTTCTTCTTACCCGTTAGACTGAGCTGGGGTTGAAAAATGACAATATCTGATTTTATTTACATTTTCAATTCTTTGTTTTTAAATCCTCTTTGAAAATCATTTTTTTATTGGTAAGAATGTTTAATCTTAAATTAACCAACATTTAATTCAATCTTTGAAAAAATAAGATGCAAATCGCCCGATCGCAAATCGCCCGATCATAAACACAATTGTTTATCCAAAGTATATCAACACAAATTTTATACTGACCCAGCCACTTTGAAGAAGCTGAAGATTTTCAAATTCTTAAGTTTATCATCGAAAACGCAAGCAAAAAAGGACAAGTATTATTACTGGTAAATGGGGAATATCTGAAGAAAAAAGTTAATTTAGAGAATTTTTGTTCCCCGTGAAGGAAAAAAAAAGGCATGCAGTGTTACACACAAACGGGATGCATGAACTTACGACTTTCACCTTTGGATTCCAAAACTAATAGGGATCATTTTAGGCCATAGGAAGTTATGTAAAATTCCATTACAATCGCCTAAAGCCTTATAGAGAAATTTTGCGGAAACGAAAGTGTTACAGAAGAATGGACGGACAGACAGACAGACAAAAATCAATACCTCCCCCCCCCCCCAACAATTGAAAGCGAGGACAATTTTTTTTTGGAAAAGGTCACAGACGACGATTTAATAAATACGTGTAGGTTACTGAAGTCGTGCCAAGGTAGAAAAACATACCAGCTTTAATAATGCTTTTAGATACACTTACCTCTAAATGTTGCTTTTTTGCACCGTATCCTTGATGTTTTGCCCCAAGTTCCTTGAGGATAGGACTTAAACTATCTAAGTCATCTATGTGGTCCACAGCGTCACCAATTACCGTGAAAACGTTTCTAACATGACTTTTAAACATCGGGCTGTCGAAAGGAGCTCCATTTACATTCATGAAAGAAAACAACGATTTTAAATGTGGATTGTCTTGTAGAAGGCTGAAAAATGAAAACAAAATTGTTACCTTGTATATACTTTTTAAGTGCATATAATAATTATTGTACATGTAGCTGTATCCATTAAATTGTACAAATCTACCTGCCTAGTACAGTAGTGAATTCTTTGTTTGCCCAATACAAGTAATCTGGTGTGAAACATTGACGCTATTCACATCGCTTTAAAGAAAGTTTAAGGGTTGAATAACCATTAATATAGCAAATATAAAAATTATTGGTATTCCATTAGTTTTATTCCAATAAAATGCAAATGCGTCGGTCACAGAAATTCACGAGTAAGATAAATAGAGTTTCCAGATATTTATTTACACATAGTTTATTTTGTGAATTGTTATTTTACAAATTAATTTATAATAATTATTATGTTACGTTTTTTTAATAATGTGCTTGCTATATCTTTGTCTATAGATTTGAGAACGAAAAGTGACAACAGGTCCATAAATTATTTATATAACCTGGTGTGCTGATAAAACTTGATCTTGTGACAAGCGCATCAAGTGCTTTACACTATTAATTAAAAAGACGTCTTTAAAACAAATTAATGAATTATTCTTTTCAAGTAAAGGAAAAGCACGAAGCTAAAAGTGTGATAACCAGAATTATAGACTACCTGAAGAATTTCTCTGCTTTATAATTTGACGTTCTTTATAAAGTGTCCGCTTTGAATTTTAAATTGTAAAAGATACTCACCTTAATTGTATTGCTGCTTAAAAGTGAAGTTGTTCAAATACAAAAACTAAAAGATACTGATCGATTTTATTAGCAACCTTTTTTGGGAAAGAATTTCATTGACCTTTATTTGCAATATATCAATCGCATAAAATTTGCATTACTGATAAAGAATTGTTTTTTATGATAAGTGTTTATCTACTATTTACCTTTAGGGGCTGCAATGTTCTGTGGAAAATGTAAATAAAAATTTATCGCAAGAGTTGGAGTTGTAAATAAACAACAGCTATTCCTTTATGTGTATACCTGCTTGTCCCGTGTGTATGTAAATAAGAGTCACGTTTGAGCATTTGTTGAGCAAATATAACAATGTTTTGGTACACTTGCACTGAATTCCTTCATTTGACAACTTCATTTGACATGATCAACAATCCTCATTTCTCTGTTTCCAGTTTTTATTTTCGGTTTTAAAACTGCCGTATGCAGAAAAACATATCCACGTAATCGTAGTCAAGGTTATGAAATCATGTAATAATAAGCTAAGCCTGTCGACTACTAATGAAACGGTACGTGAGAATGTCATGAAAATTAATAAGAAATGCAGAGAACATAATTCTATTGAAAGATAATACTTCGAATATCAGACTCTTGTTAATTGTAAATTTTACGGTTAAAGAAGAAACCTTTGAAATACATCTTAATCTCGATAAACTAATTTGATCTTTACAGTATGAAAAGAATAATTATAGCAATTTTCGTCATTGGGAAATCGAAATTTTCTAATCGACCATTTCAGTACTTTAGACATTAATAATTAGCTTCAAAATCATGCATTGTGATGTGTACTTACACTTTGTACATATAAGATCCCGTATCCGAAAAATCTCCTCTGGATAGGAATATATTCCACGAATTTTTGACGAGTTGCTTTTCGTCCTCTGGAATCGTTGTCAGCGCCATTTTATCTGACGTACAGCCCATTCTCTTCCCAGCTGTCAAGAATAAGAGTTCGCATAATTGTACTCATTCACCAAAATTTTATGCTTTGGAAAAGAGAGGAATGGTAAGAAAAAAAAGGTTATATTTGATGAAAAATAAGTTTGTGTATTGCTTGCGCATGTTTTTATGTTGAACTTATTTGACTTGATTCTTTTAAGATGTGTCTTGTTTATAGTAAAGATAGACATCAATGTTTAAACAATGCGCACGTATTTCGTGGTAAGAAATTCAAGTTTATAAAGTGCAATGCCCTCGGGATTTCAGATACTGAAAAATGGTTTATTTTATTGCTACTTTGTAAATATGCCCTTTCCGATTTATATTCTTATGATTATGTTAACTAAGAGTTAAGTTAGATTTTTAAATCACTAATTAATGTGGTATTCTAGACACTGATATTTATTTATAAAATGATTGATTTCCACAAAGTCAGGTATTACTAAATTCATAACAAATACAGGTATACACCTCAATATGTGGTTTACGATTTCTCTATTTTATGTTGTTGGGTATATATTTATTTTGTTATTTCGTTGATTTCAAATATGGTACAATGAAAGGCATTCTGCATGAGTTATACATATACCCAGTATAAACCAGAAGTCTTGATGAGATTGAAGCTCTACTGGTCTGTACGTATAACACAAGAAAAGCAGCACTTGGATTTGAAAGTTTGCAACAGGCAGTAATAAATAAAATTATGTACCTTTAGTAGTGTAGTCTACTTATGTTTGAATTTATATCAAAATCAAAGCAAATCTGTAGGAGGAGTAGCGTTTTGAAAAAATTACATACAGACAGACAAAGGGAAGGACTAGAGACATCCTTCTAGAGCATAAGCTCTTCTGGTCTCTGTCCAGTAGAGCTGAAAATAACAAATGTAACGGAAAGTTATAACAGATTTTACCATAAATAGAATTTCATTTTCACTCTTAAAATTGCTCATAACTTTTGGTTATATACAAAAACTAGTCTGAGTAATTGTAAAACAAATAAAGGAACAGGGGTACCGGTATATTCACTTGAGAAGCATGTTCGTATTTAAAAAAAAAATGACGCGGTACATTGTACATGTACATGAATAATAACTGCTTAAGGGGTCCCGACCCTTTTCTATAACATTCACTAAAATTTCTAATATATATTTTCATGAACAACAATAACATTAGAGCCAAATGGAAAATAGACTGAAGTATGAAGAGCTGCTTATTTTTAAGAAATGATTTTTTATGTCAGATCAAATTGGCTGCTCAAAGGTCACAATTAGGAAACTCTGAATTAAAATAAAATATGTGTTGTATTCATATTTTTTAATTTGAAAGTCATAAAACAATACAAAATAGGAGCAGAGCAAACACAGACCTCCAAGACATCAGAGGTGGGATCAAGTGCCATGGAGGAGTGAGCATCCCCAGTCACACCTGCCGTCTGCTCTTTGTCATGATTGGAAAATAACGGGAAAATCCGCCGTTAATTCAGTGTATAAATAATTGACCAACAATAAGTATGAAAAAAATCATGATGATATTGATAAATTGTACTTGCTGACAAGGTCATTGTATCGACCATAGAACCTACGAAACGATGACTTTAAACGTATGATTTTATAATTGTTAGGGTAATTTCCAATTTTTTTTACTCCGATGATAACCATTTCTAACCACCTCCTGAAACTATGGCTTGACTTTAAGTGAAAGTAAGTCATGTAATTTTAATGGATTTCACAAAAATTAAATTCATTTGAAAGCTTGATGAAACAGACCAGTGGTCTTGACCTTAAGCCATTACTCGCAATCTCAATCTCGATAATGACACATTAAGTCAATGATATTTTTGAAAATAAACTACATTCGGGTCAAGTCATAGCAATACATGAATTATGAAAGATATGACCGGAAAAAAAACCCCAAAAGAGCTGTACACAGATAGACTTTTTTTTACAATTGAGGTATAGGGTTCATGAACTTTCCCCCAGTATTATGTTTTTTTTTCTTTTCCGAGGAAGCGACCTCGTTAGCTTAATTTGGTAAATAATGGAAATGTCGGGTAATTTGATCTTTTACCCCATTAGAACTTCGATCTTAATTGTGCTGAGTTGTTTTGGACCGTGATTATTTCAATGGATCACAACTTCAGGAGCGCTAACGACGTTTGGTATCACATGTTAAGTAATGACATAAATGGTAATTGTTTGGAGCGTTAAAGTCAACAGAATGTGGGAACTTAATTATCGTGTACATAAATTAGAGTTTTTTTGTGAGATAATCATACTTACGACTTCTTCATTTATTTGAAATACCATGCACTTTACGTTTCATTTCAAACATTTTTATATACTCTAAAGATGCCTTTACTCAGCAATTAAAAAAAATGTTCACAGTATTATTATAAAATTAGTATTAATAACAACAGTTTCACTGTTTATGAAGTATGAAAATTGGTACATTATCATTGCGTTTCACAAATGGCTAAAGAACACATGGCCAGGGTATCGCCTAAAGATCGTTTCTCTGGTTCAAAAAAGAGTACGTTCACTCGGGGCCGCTAGAGAAACCAAAAACTTTCAAAGATTGATTATTTAAACTTATACTCCGAAATATGGCTGAAAAATTGCTGACTCGGCGTGAAACAATACACAATTAATCATATAATACTGGGTATAGCACTGAGTAGGTGCTGATAAAATCGCGACTAAAATTTGTTATGAAGGGTATAAAATAGGAAGTTGACATTGAATTCGTACAAACATGCATTCCTAAACAAAAAGTGTGCTTAAATTTCAAGCATCTTTGATGTGTAGTTCAAGAGAAAACTGCTAACAAAATTTGTTACGGTCAGACAGATAGACACACAAGGTCAAAATAGTATACCCCCTCTCTTTCGAAATCTGAGCCGCGGTAAATAAACTTAACTATGTTTTTGAAAAAATTAGAAATATTCAAAATTGTTTATGTCGAATGTTTATTATTTGTGGACCAATTAATACTACGGAGATATACTCGCATAAAACGCTTAATTTGTCACTTAAATTTTTTTTTTTCTGATCTAAGTTTTCCTTTATATTCTTTTATTTAGAAGAATGCCAAAAAACAACAGAGAATGTAAACGCTCAATAAGGGTTAAGTAGGTAAAAATATTATGACAATTTTGATGAATTAAAAAAAGCGAAGAGTTCCGTACAAATGACCTCACCATAATCAGAGCTAAGTAAGTTTTTTTTAATCAAAACTTGAAACAGCATATGTTAAATATTTTTCAAAGCGTGGTTTTAACTGTGAGAAAGACTTAACCTCATAAGGAAATTGAATATATTTAGAGTTTACGGATGGCACACAGAGAGACGGCTCAGTATTTACCATATTAACAAGTCTTTAAACAGGAAATCCCGTTAGAGTATGTGATGGCATGGAATAGAGCTCTTTATTGCATATAAACGTGTATATCAGGTCGATACCGAGACCAAATTTTATCTAAACCAATTTTAAGTAAAAAAAACGTGTCAGAATTTAAATAGCATTAAGTTAATAAATACTATAATGCAAAATATTCTAAATATATATATTGAAGCATACATATGCGCGGAGAAGACAAGTGGACTTCTTGTGGAAATAATGTACATTGTTTCGATTCAGCGACCGATAAGAAAATTTAAAAAACGCGTCGAAGTCCAATTAAAGTAAATTAAAAAGATCTTCCGGGACACGACCAAGTCGAAACTGAAAGGGAATGATTAGAGAGATGAAAATACCAGTATAATTTTCACAATTACAATAATTATTATTAAAGCAAGAAAAATATACAAGTTATTATTACATTTCTTAACATACTGTATAGGTACACGTAAAGAAAAAACGTGTTGGAAGAAGAAAGGAGACTGGATAAGAAACGGAGAAAACATGAACTGATCAGGAAATAAAGAGGCATTGAAGGGGATTTACATGTATGATGTGGGACTTTCGTGGACTTTTGTTTTTTAACATTCTTTAAAAAACGATGGATAAACACGGTAGAAGCAGTGAATAAAGTGCGACAAACATGAAGTGAAAAATAAAATCTCAATCATATAAAATTTTTCTTTAATATTTCATCAAACGTTAAAGTAAAATTTTTGCAAAATCTATAACATCACAGGAGGGTGGAAATACCTTAAAAATAATTTTGATAGTAGCAATACAGGAAAGAATAGAATATGCCTCAAATATTAAATAAATTTTTATTGTTCCCAATCACCAATGGATAAATACTATAATAGATTGATATTAATTCATTGGTTCCAGAGAGGATTGGCTGAAAATGTTTAAATGATAATTTACAACCAACAGACAAAAGTAAAATTTATGTAAAATCTCTAACTATAATTTACAAAGACTGGAATTATTTACGATTGAAATAACAGTAGAGATGACAAAAATGATTATTTTCTTACATTTTCATTTCGATATGAGTGGATCTTCGCTCCTTTTTATGAAAGTTTATCTTAAAAGTTTACATTAAAAATTACATTTTTTTTATACAAAAACATGGAGCAAAGACTCATTTTTCTTCAAAAGTACATTTTTATGCATATGATAAAATATTAGCATCTTTCCCGGAAATACTTGAAGTCAGTAGGTGAAAGATCATATCAATAATTAATCAAGAGCTGGGTATTGTTGTGGATAGTGTTTTAGTCATACCAATATAAAGAATGGAGGCGTACAAGGCGATGACAATCCCTCGCTCTGAAAAAAGACATTTGCTAATTCTAAAAGTGGTATTTTTTCAAAATTTTATGGTTTATATCATCTTTTACACATCAAATTCTGTATTTAATTTTTCAATAATTTATTAATAATGTATTTTTCACTCATGTTTTTAAGACATTTGAAAACAAAAAAAAGTTTCACGTATGATTCGAACTCTCTCCATAGCGCAGTTTTGTTCCAAGACCAACCGCTTTAACCACTACGCTACCAAATATATGCATTATTGACGTCTTTCAGTGTGATTTAAATGAACGGGTTTGTTGAAGCGTAAATTTTTTCAGAAAAGTTCGATTTTCATATAGAATGGGTTCAGATTCCATTTTTTGAAC
This sequence comes from Saccostrea cuccullata, assembly GCF_032062105.1. Lineage (NCBI taxonomy): Eukaryota > Metazoa > Mollusca > Bivalvia > Ostreida > Ostreidae > Saccostrea > Saccostrea cuccullata. The sequence continues at coordinate 31,282 of NW_026929545.1, read as the reverse complement.
AAATGAAATAGATTTCACATTTACATTTCCATCATACAAGTTTTCACGAAAAATGAAGACTTGACCCATTCATGTTCAAAATTCGTTTTTTATAGCTCTGTTAAACCCATTTTCCACTAAATCTGCTTAACTGTCAACTTTGAAATAAAGATTATCAAATGATAAGTCGTTCGATCAGTAAAATGAAATGATAAAATGTTTTGAAGATGACATTAGTGAGAACATGATTTTAGAAAAATATAACTTTTCTGTGAATATTGAAAATTGAGAAACATTTTGTCTCAGAGCGGGGGATTGTACACGCCTTATACGCCCTCTTTCTTTCCGGATTTTGAAGGGTTCGAATCCCACGAATACCATATTTTTTTTTTTTTAGAAATAAAGTATTTCTTTCTCCGAAGTTTTTTTTCTCGAAAAAAAAAATGTTTGTATTTCATCGTTCCATAAATTTCAGCCCTGAGAACTGTACATTAAATATATATTTCACAAACTGAATAATTATGTTTTTTTTTAATATCTGAAACTTTAGGTATTCTGTCCGCCTTGTTCACCCATATTCTTTTCCCCCATTCATATTATCTCTCGTCAAGGTTAAACTAAATGACACAATGGTTTATAATTGTATAATTTTTATCAATTTTTTTAACCAGCATTATGCAACATTAATTTTTTTTTTGTCAAATAGAGAACATTAATAACACACTAGCCAGTTAGACGGTAAAATATATAAAGTTATCAAGAGGTTTCAACAAATTGTCCCTGTCGGTCTGTGTAAACATATAAACATTTCACAAGATTTACAACTGTTCTTCATCAATTTTAGGTCTAAATAAAATGTAGAGGATAAGTACGTGATCTGATGTTTGAAACATAAGTACGACTGGGTATAAAGACAAAACCTCGACCTTAACCGCTTAACTGACATAATGCATTCATGGGTTTTTACATTTGTTCTCATAATTAAAAGCTGATTTTCTGATAATTAAAGTTACGAAAGACATATTATTAATATTGAATTAAATTAAATTATTGACATATTTACCTTAATATCTGTTTTTGATGGTCAGGTATGGTTTGAATGGCGTAGTAGATGTAATAAGCAACTTCTCGCCTTAAAATTCCGACCTATCATGGCATGTAAAGCTGAATTTAATTACATTCATCTTTGGCCCCTATTTTAATAACGAAATGTACCTCTCTTTATACCACTGCCATCCGGCCTATGTTCGAGATTTTTATTACATATCATCCATCCGAACCAATATACAAGCAACTGCTAAGTGTATTTACCATCACATTCGACCTTAATTGTAAATTTTTAAGTAAGAAGGGACTTTGACATGTAATATAAAATCGATTTTCTCGACAAATATTTTATTAGTTTTAAGAATATGAATATACGCCAAGTTCTTGTTTGATTTGGAGACGGCTTACGAAGAATGATAATACTTGACGCAAACTAAGTTAACATGCAGATAATACATGAACTGGTTGTAAAAATAATACGGGAACATCTGCAAAATGTTTTCAACATTTCTGTAAAGAAATGAAACGGACTGACAACTTTCTTCCTACATTGAATTTCATAGAGTTAATTAAAAATATATGCATCTGCAATAAGTAGTTGCCTAGAAAACTTTGACAAAAATTTGTAAATTCGCCCTATATATCTTGTAACCTTATAAAGTGACACACAACCCTTAAACACCCCCCTCCCCCATCCGACCATTCAATTAAAACGTGCTAGTCCGCCATGTACAACAAATGCAGCCCGATTTCTACCATGCATTAGGTTTATCAATGTTTCACTCTGAGCGAAATAAATATTTTTGGACATTTTAAATGCCTGTTTTTCAGATAATGAGGTCGAATTTTCTCTAACTTGGCGCAGTGTAGTAACCCTTTGACTTCCGGTCAAGGAACTGTCATTATTAATGATTTTGAAACACATAAACCCGAAAAGTCATTATGTAGTGAATATTTGGATCTGCAGCTTGCAGCTCTCCTTTTCATTTATTTTAGCAATTTCCAGTATGAGCAATGAAAATGCGTGCATTCAGTCATTTTGAGGAAATATAGGCATCACATCCGGAAAAAAAGGATTTTCCCCATAATTTCAGTATAATACTAGAGACAATTTTAAAACCCAAAATATGGTCAATAATTTTATTAAAAATGCTATTTTTTTATTTCTGTTATGAGGATTAAAAAAATCAACTTCCCGTAATGGAATGAAAATCAATCAACCGTTAGATAACCGATTTGGCAAAGTTTAAGATGTACTTTTTGGGTAAATAGTTTTACCCGTATATAATCCACGGAGGAAAGAAGATTTTGTTGAAGAATTAGTGTATTTTCACTGTATGATCAATAGAGCCCTACCCTAACACCAGAACCCTTGACCCTGGGGCCATTACATTCACAACTATGGAAGAGGCACTCTTGCTCATCATAGCTATGTACTTAGTTTATTTAAAACCAATGAGCAGAGAAGAAGATTTTCAAATAATTAATGTATTTATGTTCCTTAGTTTGTGTAACCTAGCCAGGGAGACTGAGCTCGTTTTTTGCACAGGGCAGGCGAAATAAGAACAATTGTGTTAGAATGAATAAATGTCATTTATTTTGTAAATGACGAATAACATATATACAAAACAGGGGGTCATTCATAAACATGTAACCCTTTTAATAATACATGTGGTGATGAACACATCATGACCCCCTAAAATACTACATATGAAAAAGATATTTACACAAATCAACAGATAGGGGGCCTCATGACACATGAGTACCAAAAATACCTGACATGCCCCCTACTGTAAACACATATGTAAAAAATAGGAATATCAATAAACTGCCTGCCCACAAAAAAGGTGGGTATGTACAAAACTTAGGCCACAAATCCAATTAAGAATTGGATCCCCCCACCCAAAGGCTGCCTGGCCAGGATTACCAGTATTATCAAAAATCGTATGTATATGGAAAGGGGAACACAATATACATAAATTGCAACTGCATATCATATGATACCGACATTGAAAACAGGTGACAGCAGACATATTCTGACCTGCCAAATATTCAAGAACAAGAAAAATTAATCAACATTTCATTACAGAAGTCAAAGTTCTGACATGTTTTGATTACACAAGACAAATTACTGTGGACTGTGTTAAGTTCACACTACACTCAACATGAAAGTCAACAAAATTTCTATGGTGTCTTATACACAAATGGACAATGTCTTATAACAGCAGACAAATTCTGAACTGTCAGTCACACACTTGGTAAACCAGCAAGGTCATATATACTTAAAAACTGATAAATTTCGCCAGAATGAAAAAATTAAAATATTAGTACATCTTCCCATTAGGGACAAGAATTGTTGTTGCAGAAAAATTAATGTTAAATTTTTACCTATGGAAATTGGTAAGAGCAAAGAAGATGAACCACTACGAGAATAAAAAATAAAAATAGAAAATGTTCATTAATAGAATTATCTTTACAGCAGACAACTTCTGAACTGTAAACCTAATGACAGCAGACAACTTCTGAACTGTCCTTCCTAGTAACTATTAAAACACTTCAGGTTTATTGGCAGCAGCCAAATGCTGACCCACCGTGTGTAATTACAGAAAGGAGCTTATATAGCAAAAAGAGGGGAAGGGGTCACCTTGTTACCTAAAAACGGAAGGAGTTGATGCGTATGTACCTACGAAAGGCGTCAGAGTTCCATCGACCTAATTTTTTAATAAGGCTTTCAGAATAGCCTAAGGAGGCTGCGTAGGAAGCTGCGCCTATTCTGAAACTATGACCCTTAAAGTTGTTCGTGTCAAGCCCTATAAACTCTACTGCTGATTTTAAATGGGTGGTTACTTTTGCATAAGAAATTGGGAGAGCATCCATTGTTTGAAATAATGGGCCAGATGTGTGCTTTGAATATTGTAAGTATTCAAGTAACGCATGCACCGGACAAAATGATGAACCTTGAATAGCTTGGACGGAGAGAACCAAAGGGGTATGTTGCTTATTTGTTTTGAACTCACGCATGATGATTTGAGCTGCTGACAATGTAGGCCCTACATAGTCAAAAGTGACATCCGCGCGCTGTAAAACATGCTTGCCGCTATGTAGTGATTTTACAGCAACTTCCCCTAATCTCAAAAAGGCATGAAAAGCTAACAAAAACAGAGCCCGAAGCAGGATGCGAAGTGAATACTGAGGGACAGTGTGAGCTAGGGCATTTAATATTTTTTGTAAGATGTCCGGTGTGATAGGTAGACGTGTATCTTTTGTTGGAACAGATGACTGACAACCCCTTAAAACCTTTCTAGTAATAAAGGCCTGCGTTGGGTCATGCATATTTAAAATTTTGTGGACATAACTAATTGCAGATATATGAGATGCTATGCTGCTTGGTGAGTAATTGACGGAAAACAAATGACCAATAAAGTTACACACATCTACAACTGAAACAGGAAGAGAGACAGTGGGCTTCCATGATCTTAACAATTCCCATGTACGTCTGTAAGCTTGAGCCGATGATGGAGACAAAGCAGAGGCTAGCAGCCGTTGACAAACGGTACTCAAATTTTCAAAAGTTCTACAGGGATTGCAGTCTGGTGTGTATTCAAGTGAGGAGCTACTCTGAAGGCTTCCTGAAATTGAAATCGAGAAAGTTTATCTGCTAATAAATTTTTCTTGCCCGCAATGTGCTTTGCTTTAAAGAATATATTGTATGAGAGAGATGTTAGCACAAGGCGTCTTATAAGCTTCATAAGAGTTTTTTCTTTGCAAGATTGTTTGTTGACTGCATGCACAACGGCCTCGTTATCTGACATAAACAATATTTTCTGATTAGCAAGGCTTGACCCCCAAATTTCAAGAGCAATAACGATAGGGAATAACTCCTTAATAGCTATCTGGTGATGTTCTAAATCTGGTACCACATCCCACCCATGAACAAACCATTCTGTACCAAGAACTCCTGCGAAGCCAATAGAACCTGAAGCATCTGTGTATAATAATGCTTTATCTGATGATGTAAAAAAATCTGGTAAAATTACTGATTTTCCATTGTAATTTTCAATAAAATGAGACCACATTTGCAGGTCAGCCCTAGTTTCACATGTTAGCCTGATAAAATGGGAAGGATTAGACACACCACAAGTAAGATCTATAATGCGCCTAAGAAAAGCTCTACCAGGTACGACAACTAAACAAGCAAAGTTTAATAAGCCTATCAGAGACTGTAGTTCTTTAAGGGTAATTTTCTTCCTATGCTTTACTTCCTGCAACTTATTTCGTATCTTGACAAGTTTTGTTTCAGGCAACCGACATTCCAAAACGTGGGAATCTACTTCAATGCCATAAATTGTTAAAATGGTTGTTGGGAAATGGGTTTTTTCTTTTTTAATTGGAATACCCGCCTCATTGCATATTGACAGAAACTGTTGCAAATCTAGTAAGCATTTGTTGGAATCTTTTGGACCTATGAAGAAAAAATCATCAAGCATGTGAGACATGCCTGCAGCGTCAAATTTTGTGCACATTGCCCATTGTAGACCTTTACTAAGGGATTCGAATATCTGACAAGAGCTGCTAGCTCCCATGGGCAGACATTTATCATAATAATAACAACCTTGCCATGAAAAACCAAGAAGTTTGTAATCTTTGGGGTGTATAGGTACGATCCGGAATGCATCCTGAATATCTGTTTTTGCCATGAGAGAATCCTTACCAAATTGTCTTAACAGGGCTGTGACATTGTCAATTGAATCATACTGAACAGTGGCACACTCTTGGGGGATTTGACTGTTAACAGAATTATGTTTTGGAAACGACAAATCGTGTATTACCCTAAATTTCCCTGGTTCAGATTTTGGTACCACTCCCAGGGGTGATGAAACAAAAAATTCAAATGGTGGGGATTTAAAGGGACCAGCAATTCTACCTTTCTGTATGCCTTGATCTATAAAATCATCTATGACAGATGGAAAATCGGTTGTACTTTTATGATTCCTTGAAATTGTTGGAGTTGGAAGACCTATACATCCTAGACTAAATCCCTGTCTAAAACCATCTATCAAAAATTTAAGTTTCTGTGGTTCATAACCCTCTAAGACTCTATGCAGATTTTTTGGTTTGATGGGTGTTGGGAGCTCTTGAGAAGCTTGATTTTTGAGAATCTGGGCATTTGGATTTGGGGTGGTTTGATTTGCACTGCATACAAATGTGTTTATAGGGGCAAGGGTTTCGACTGCATCGTACACCTCTGTTAAATTGGAAACAGAATTTCGTACGAAAGGGATGATTCTGTTGAGGCTTTGGACCTTGAAATTTTATAGTTGCAGCTTTGAGTCGCAATTCCTGAATGGGGTTTTGCCATGGAACGTTAACTGATTCTCTGAGTTTTCTGAACTGCTCATCATATTGTCTAAATGCATGGTCACCGTGCAAGGACTGCACTTCACGGATCATATGGCAGTATTTGAGAAGGTTAGGGGCCTCATCGGGAAATTTCTCAATAAAGATGGCTGAAAAAATGAGGAAAGCATCAGTCCACTGGCTCAGAGTAATGGGGACTTTGGTTTTTTGACCTTGATGTAAGTTAATGACCCCAGTAGAAATAGTTACTGAAAGAGGTTCATCTTTTGTGCTAAGTAGTGATTTTAAATCAATATACTCATTGTTCCAAATTTTTTGTTTCAACTTAATAGACACTGAAGCACCTAATGGGATACCATCTTTTACCTCTATAACCTGATTGGATGACCTTGCTGGCTCACCTAAAAACAATTGATCGAGAATTGTTCCAATTCCAGCTGAAGATGCACTGCCTCCTTGGCCGGTCAGAGATACCTGAGGCTGAGTTGTTGATGTTGTAGCTATTGACTGACTCTGCTGGGATACCATTGATGATGTCACCGTGGATGGCTTGTTCACAGACTGTTGTTTTATTACGGCAGCTGCCAACTTGTCATAGTCTATGGAGGGGGTAGCGTTCGACTGTACCGTATTCACATTTGCTTCGGCATTTTCAACATTTGTCTCAGCCACCGCAGTAACATCAGCAGTACTTCCCACATTTCGCTTTTTACGAGTTTTCGACGAATTCCCCGATGTACCATCTAATTTCCGCTTAGGAGGCATGGTGGTGACCTGAGAAAATTTATGTAATGAAGTAAAATCTGTAAATATCATAAATATGTTTGCAATATACACAAGATATGCATACGAAGTCTGAACAATGCAGCATTATTGTATGCATTAAGTATAATAATGACAACACCTAATGCAGTCAATTGACAGTCAAAATACAAGACCTGATATTTTGTACAGGTATGATACTTGCATGTCTTGAAAGAAATGACATAAATTAATTGAATACGGTTTTGGTGATTACAATTTCAATGGACAAATTGCCCCGAACTTTATATGCAAACAGAGAAGTATGATATTAACCTGCACTTCCCGGAGCCGTACTGCATGATATTCATCTTAAAAGAATGTAAAGTATGACAATATGCATATGCAGCAGCATGAATAATATGGAAATGCATAAAGTTATGAACTTGCATAGAATATGATAAAATGAACTTGCTCTATTTATATAATGTGTTAGGGCCCACATAGAATTTAGAGCAAAGTAGTTAAGGCAAGTGCCCTGATCTGTGAGTGCATTGTTGCTAATGTAAAATGCGCATGGTCTCTCATAGAATTTAGATCAAATAATGATAAAATGATATATATCACTTGTGCGATGCTCATAATGACATATGCGTATGGTCCCGCATAGAATTAAGAGCAAATTACAATAAAATGAACATACTTATACATAAAATGTTCATGATAAATTATGCGTATGGTCCCGCATAGAAATAAGAGCAACTTATGACAAATGAACATGAACTGTTCACAATGTTAAATGCGTATGGTCCCGCATTAAATAGTTAGCTCAAATTATGGCTAAACACAGGATTTGTAACTGCACTGTTCATAGAGTAAAATGCGTATGGTCCCGCACAGAATTAAAAACAAAATATGACAAGTGCAACCACCTGTTCTATGCCATTCATAATATAAAATGTGTATGGTCCCACATTATATCACTTGTGCGATGCTCATAATGACATATGCGTATGGTCCCGCATAGAATTAAGAGCAAAATATAATAAAATGAACATACTTATACATGAAATGTTCATGATAAATTATGCGTATGGTCCCGCATAGAAATAAGAGCAACTTATGACAAATGAACATGAACTGTTCACAATGTAAAATGCGTATGGTCCCGCATTAAATAGTTAGCTCAAATTATGGCTAAACACAGGATTTGTAACTGCACTGTTCATAGAGTAAAATGCGTATGGTCCCGCACAGAATTAAAAACAAAATATGACAAGTGCCACCACCTGTTCTATGCCATTCATAATATAAAATGTGTATGGTCCCACATTTGTATTTATAAGAAGGGAGTATGACCCTGCATACTCAATTAAGTAGCCAAGCAATTTATATTGTAAAATGTGTAATAACACTTCCATATGGGTATGGTCCCACATTAAGTACTAAAAGAAGCCACAACAATAAAATTTACCAAAAGAAGTTTTGCTGGGTTTTAACTTGATCAGGGAAAATGAAAGTAAAACTATACATGTGGTCCTGCATAGTCACCACTATACTGAAAAATTGTGTATGGTCTCACAAATATCAAGTATTTCATTCTCATGCATTTTCACCTATTAAAAACCCAACAAAATACAAAGACAAGCCAGTCGATCAGTATGTATAATTAATATCATTCAAATTATACTGGCCTGAGAAAAGCTTTGAAGTGCAGTATTGCTGAACGAATGCTGCGCCAATATCTGTGCATTGGGGAGGAAGACACAACATGGACTGGTGAACCTGGGCATTGTAGGTGTACCCCGTCATAACAGAGGAAGTTCAGGTCACTCCAAAATCCCCTGTGGTGCCAAAAATGGACTCCTTCTAGGTCGGAACATCCTGCCTTAAGAAAATTGTTTGCGGCAACGATTTTCGCATTAAAGTCGCTGGAGGACGCCCAAGGCTGACGACGCAACAGTTGACCGACAATCACAACTGGGATATCCATCCCCTCGTGTAAATAACTTGCTATTGAAAGGATATCCGTTGATAATTTTTCCATCTCATAGCGCAAAATGTCATTTTCGCCAATCTGAATAAAACACACATGTGGTTTGTTTTTAAATTTGATAAAATCCTTTAACTGGGACACACGTAATCCTCCTCGGGCACATACCCACACATTAAAATTGTCCGAATCCAAATTTAGATTCATGAGACTTGAGTTTGAGTCCATGTAACGCTGGAGCCGAGACACAAATGAATGTCCTATTATGCAAACACTGAGACGCTTCACGTCGTCCATGTTGTGGTCCATCTCCCATTTGTAACCGGTTATAACCGGATCGCGCACTGCACGGGCGGGCCGAGCCAAAATTAACAATTAGGGTAGTGCAAAAGCGTTTGTTTACACTCACCGTTCTCTGCCAAACAAAGATATATGATCGATATAATGTCACTAGATGTTCCTTGCAGACGAAGGACGTAGGTACATCAATAAACTTCGCAAAATCTTACAAATTTCACTGCACCAAATTTGTGTGGCTTCTATCAAAATTCAATGAATGCAGCATGGCAGATTGCTGAATTATGATTGGCTAAAAGGCAAAATTTTGGGTTAGGTTAAAACTAGGCCACAAGACGTTTATACCCGTAAGACGGATATGGGTAAAATAAGTGAAAACTAAATAAACACTGCACATGTCACATAAAAGTTATTATTTATAATAATCACTAATTTTCGTTATGTAATCAAAAGAGCCCCACCCCCACACACCAGAACCCCCAATCCTGTTGGCATAAAATTCTCAATTTTGGAAGAGGCACTCTTGCTCATCATAACTAGGTACTTAGTTTATTTAAAACCCAGGAGCAGAGAAGAAGATTTTCAAAGAAATAATTCATTTTCACTATATAATCTATATAGATTAGATAGGTATCATCCCTAGAACCCCTGACCCTGGAGTCATGAATTTCAAAATTTTGGTAGTAGACTCAATGTTCATTACATTCATGCCAACAGTTTGACTGCTTAATGTCCAGAAGTGAAGAAGATTTTCAAAGATTTCATTAATTTTAGTCGATTTAACCTCAGGGGAGCGGGGACTTTAAAATTCACAATTTTTGTAACCTTTCACCCATAGATGCTGTATATCAAACTTGGTTGAAATTGGTGGTTTCAGCAAAGAAGCTGAAACTATTCAAATGTTAACACACGACGCACGACTAAAACAGATAGCAATATGTCACCTGAGTGACTCAGGTGACCTAAAAAGACAATAGTTTTCTTGGGGTAAAAATTTATGATGTTAAACTCAACTACATGTAATATTTTTATGATGTACTAGAATATAATGTGGTTTAGTGTATTTGTTGCGTTGATATAATACAAACTCAGTCCCTAGCTTTAATATCGATAATTTGTGCACACCAAAAAGAATTGCGAACGATAGTATTGTTTTTCCGCCAACCTCCAAGTCAATTTCAGAAGTGAGCATACTGTAAATCACTTTTTATTCGCGAGAACTTTATTTTCGCATAATTAAGCGAGAGGGAATGCTCGCGAAAATTTCATGTTCGCGTATAATAGACTTCCGTAAGATTATATAGAGCAATGACACAATTCGTGAAAATTTTGTCTCGCTCATAAAGAGTCAATGACTATCTCGCGAAAATAAGGTGTCGCGAAAATTAAGTGATCTACAGTATTCGATGAATTTGTAATATTTTTATAGATAATTTTATGGATTTTCATCAAACCATTGCTGTTTTAACAAAGCGAAAAAAACTATGTCTGTGATACGATTCATTTGTATTCTAACGCGCGTTACTCAATTTGTTTGCTTTGCAATTATGAGACTGCATCTTAAAAAAAAAAATAATTCAATCCTTAAATATATCTTAGTGTTGTCTACTTGCGTGCCAAGTTATATTGAAATGGAACCGAAACTGTAGGAGGACTGGCATTTTAAAAGTATTTCACGGCAACACTGTTCATTGAAATCAAAAACTGATACACATAGTTATGTATCTTAGTGTAGTCTACTTGTGTGCCAACTTTATTGAAATCAGACCAAAACTGTAGGAGGAGTAGCATTTTCAAAGTATTTCACAGAAATTTCTATTTTAGTAACCACGGAGACGCCGTTCATCGGACAATGGATAAAATTGGCGGGGACAGCAATGACCCACCCCTTACCAAGTTACAATTACAAAAGATGTCAGACTAGGAAACTTAGTCGCGATTGTCTTCTCAAAGCTATCGGAGAAACGTATTTAAGTTTACAAATCGTGAAAGATGAGGGCAATAGTTCGAATTTCTGTATACTGCAATTTAAACAACAAAGTACAAAGTTGTATAACAACTTTAAAAAAATCTCTCCCCAAGAGAACGAAAGATCATAAAAGTGAAAGGAACTCTATTCCTGTGTCACAAAGTTCTACTAGTATCTGATGAAGCACTGGAAGCTCTACTTACTGATGACCGAGCAAATATATTGGACGAAATCCAACCAAACAAACAGAAAGAGATTGATAACTCAGAAACAGGAGTGGACATTCAAGAGAACAGTTGTCAATTTGTAGCAAAGAGAGCGCCTGTATCTGTTCTTACGGATATGGACAACCATGCAATACTTCAGCCCTCCAGAACAACAGTCCTCCATTCTAGAAAAATGGAGAGAGAAATCACTTCAAGGTATCAAAATGGTCATTCAAGACACAAAAAAATTGTTAAATTTGAAACATGAAGAACTGAACATTATCATTGACTGCACGATACAACATCAAACAACAGCTAAGTATTTGATAAGGAAATCTTGGAGAACACTAGAAAAAGGAAATGCATTTCAGTATTGTTCGGTGATGGAAATAAAATTCAAGTGGAGAAAACCATCTCGTATATGCTTACTCTGAAAGAATTTGCCTCCAAGGCGATCAAACGGCGTAGCAGTATAAACCCAAAAGTGATGGCAAAAACTTATCAAATTGCGTTCATGCTTCTCTCTCCTATCCTTTTCTTTCGAGAACATGGGCATCGAAATGTCCGCTGAAAACCTAATTTGAGGGAATTGGGGGCCATTGAATGGATGAAGTGAAGCACTTATAGGTGTCATAACCGTATTTCACTTGAGGTTCACGTCAAATCATGGCTGACGCAAAATAATTCGTGAATCTCCCCTTCCGATTCGGGCATTTTGATACGAAACTGGAGCTGAATTATTTTATGAGATAAAAAACAACATGTAAACTTCCTGTATTGACCATTTTTATTAAAATTTAGGGCGTCCTGGTTTTACTACATACTGTATTTCAGTTGGGAGTGATTAGGCCCTTGACTAGATTTTCAAGCACCTGCTCGACTTCGACCTAAACAAACTTGCGTGCCTTGCTGGATGGCTATGTATTTTTGGTTGTAAAATCTTTATGGATAATTGTTTTACAAGATCTGAAAAAGAAACTTCTCAGAAGTTTGTTTTGAATTTATCACATCTACTCAAATGTGCACATTTTGGTAAGAATATATAGCAGAATTTAATAATGTTGTACAACCTATAACGATACTCTCCCTCTGATATGCGAGGTATATTTACTATCAAAAACAGCACATGAGACCATGGTCTCATCTAACTCAAAAGGAGGCTTGGGCAATCTGGAATCGCGGTTCTCCCATTTATTTACCCCTAATCATATCCGGTTATAGAAACATTTTGAGAGGGCAGGAATATACTGTTCATTATTTCCATATATTGCATTTTTAAAAATGGAAAAGGCTTGGAAGGTACCCGCCAAGAAGATAGAAAAAAAATACAGGAAAAATGATTTACATTTTAACAAGTTCGAATTTATATTAGAGATGGCAATTTGTAGCTGGTTAATCCATTACTCGGTCGGAACTATGGCAATCGGTTAGAAAAATATAATTTATGTAAAAGCTAAGTTATTTGCATGGGTTTGATGAACAATACCTTCCAAGTTGTAGGTTATTACAGTAAGTAAACAATACCTTCCAAGTTAGTAAGTTAGTACAGTAAGTTGATTGAGTTAACAGTTTTCACAATGAAACTGATAAGGATGTATACAAGTAAAGACACTGAATCTGAGAAATGTATAATGTGTTACTTTCTGAGGTTTAAAGATAACATTTAAGGTTTAATTGAAGTAAATTTTTTTTGTAAATTTACTTTTTACCTTAATGTATTCATTTTTAATTATGGGCGTTTTTATTGCAGAGAAACCAGTTTAGGTTTCAGTTCGGTTTTCCAATTTTTCTATTTATTTGCAAAACCTGTAACGAACTAGTTTCAAACCTAAACTAGTTTTTTCGTTTACCGGCTTTAAACTAAAACTAGTTTCCTGAAAACTTTAAACCACCTCCGGGTGCGGTTTTGACGGTTTTAATTCCTTTCAACATGGCGAATGCAGAATTTTTGGTGTTGCAATGCGACCAATGTGGGCAGCAATATGACAGAATCGACTAGTTTTCGGGGCACATATTCTGTGTAAAAAGTAATTATTGTTGTTTCACTTCAATTGTAAAAAAATGTAACTATGTTACACACATAAAGACAAATACTAAAGTAAATTAATAAAAGCAGACATAAATAAATGTTATTTATGTCTATGATAGATCTAAAAGTAGATCCATTCTTGTTAGTTGAAGTTATGATCATCATGCACATATCAGAGATGGAGCTAACATGGTAATTACGGACTCAAGGGTATGTCTGTTCATTCTAAATCTGTCTCGGAAATCATCCATTCTATACAAGGGTAATATTGTCTCAACATAATAGTGACACGAGCCTTCCTTTGTCACCTCTTTTTAGGTCACCTGAGTAAACTTAGGTGACCTATTGCTCGTGCGTTGTGCATTTGAACATTTTCAACTTCTTCTCTGCAACCACTAGACCATCGGTTTTCAAAACCCTAACACGATGATGAAAGAACTTCAAAGCCATTGATTGTTTACCAGTGACACGGGGTACACAGTAATGACACCTATTGTCTTTTTCACTGACCACTATACCTTGTTTATTTTGTGGCACAGAGCGACCGTGTCCACTGTTTGAAATAACAATTTCTTTTTGTATGAGAACCGTTTTTTGTCAATCAAAACAAAATAAAAGTATCAAAAAAGCTATTGACGAGTTAAGATTGTGCATAATGAGACGTTTATTTTGATATCCATCACGGAGGTAAAATAATTAAAAGTAGTTTAAATATACTTCAAAAAGACTTTGAGACACATTTTAGCGTAAAACGATTTACATAAAATAAATCAAATAAATCCAACTTTCCGGTATACATTTATTTAATTTGTTTGTATATTTAATTTAAAATAAAAGAGAAATAGTTTTTTTGCAATGATTAATTACACGCAATTAATTACATTAATTTATTTTTAAAGAACGTAAATAAATTTTAAAAACAAGAATTTTCAAAAATGCAGCATTACCCCTGCTGTGTTTTTTTTTCACAAAAGGTACAAAGTCATTCCAAGTATTTTATGGATTAAACCGGCTTTTGCAAATAATATTAAAAATAATTAACTAATTAATTAAAAAAAATATTTAATAATTTATGAAAAAAATAGATAGATAAATATTTTTTGAAGCAATGATTCATTTATTTTTCAGAGTTATTTCAGAGTTATAAAAGAACTCAATGAGTCTCCTAACAAATTAAAAAATACTACTATGTGTTTAAAATATTGTTAAAAAATTTCTCAGGTAAGTAACTCTGTGTACTAAATTGATAATCCCACATCTTAGGTAACCGTACAGTGCTCTGGGAGTGTGTATACTTCTTTTTGCTTCAATGAACATATACAGGGGCGTACTTGGGCATATACTGGGGTTTACCGTAGCTGTCTGTAGGAAACAGTAGCCATACAGTGGGATACTGTAGGCGTACCGGGGCCTACTGTATGTAACTGTGGCATGGTGGGGATATATAGTGGCATACAGAGATTTACTGTATATAAAGAGCTGGCATACCGTACCATACTGTAGATATACCGTAGATTACTGTGAAAATGCTGTAGGATACAGAGAAAGACGGGATTTTGATACGGACAGGGGTTTTAAAAGCAATTTGGATAAGTCAGTAATGGGAAAAACGGAACAGACGATAAAACGACCTCGATACTAACAAATACTAGCTAGTGAGAAAATGTAACAACTGATCACGTAACCATTAAATTTTGAATCTTATGGAACGTTATGCCTCTGAAGGATCGTTAAATCTGATTATTATTACAGGTTGCTATGCATGAATAGGATTATTATATCAAGCTCGCATATGATTTATGCCTTGTTCACACGACGAGTTTAATTCGCAGTAAATTAATGCGAAGTAAACTAATGCGAATCAAAATAATGCGAATTAAATTGCGTTCACACGACAGCTAATGCGAAGTAAACTAATGCGAATTAAAATTCTACTTCTACGGCCAGGCGTCAGTAAGGCTATTATGACGTCATTTGCAAATCACGTCACCTTATGCAGGAGCAGATGCATCTGACATAATGTTACAGTGTCTGTACATACATTTTAGTGACTAACACAATTTTCCTTAGTTTTTCACTCAAAAATAGCACAAATACTTCAAGGTGACCACGGACATGTGGCATTTGACCTAATTTTGCCATTACGCATGCCTCAAAATTTAATTCGAATTAGCTACGCTTAGCGTTCACACGGAGCTAATGCGAAGTAATTTAATGCGCAGTAAACTAATTTGAATTAAACTAATTTGCATTAAATTCCCCGTGTGAACGCTAAGCGAAGCTAATTCGAATTAAATTTTGAGGCATGCGTAATGGCAGTAACTTTACGTTTAATTCGAATTAAACTCTCCGTGTGAACAGGGCATTAGTTTATGCTTAACAGAGTGAATATGAAATACATTTACATGTATAAACTTGTAATATTCTAATCAATGTAATCGTTATCGTTTATGATTGGTTTTAATGTATTTGATGTAAAACGGAAGTAATATATATGACAGAACCCAGAGCATGGTGTGTTGTCACATGGTATCGCTAAACATTATCTATATATTGCCACTAGAAACATAACAAAACTTAAATGGAAAAGTTTCAAGACACAAATACTTAATATTTGATCAATCGCGAACCAATTCACTAACTTCCCAAAATGCATTGAACACGGCATGAACCGTATGTTTTTTTTTTTTACAGAAATTCGTTCTTCAATCACGAGATTTTGCTTAAGTTAAACTTCCTCAAATATTCCAATTAACCTGTCATTATTGATATGACCAGGGTAGACTTGTACTCTAATCATCCTAGAATATCAAGATGTACTTGGAACACGTACAATAATTATGATTATTTTTTAAATAAATCAATTATCAAAAAGCATTGAGATGCTTATTGTTGAACGACAGACAGACTAGGGGTACCATATACGACTTATTAAAATTAATGATAAATCGTCCTCAAAGTCACATGGATATATGTAGCAACTTTTTCTTCGCCAAGTACTTTGAAGTATAATTTGTGAATCTTAAAAACCAAGGCCCTGTATCACGTTAGGCGATAGTACTGGACGTAAAAAAAGTATAAAAAGGTAAATACCACAATCTCTGCCTTTTTCTCTAAAAAGTTAATGTATTTGTAATTGGTACACGATCACTCAATAACAGTGATAGGGTTTTATGTTGAATTGCATGATTCGCAGATTAAGGACCCTAAAACAAATAATATTAATGTCCTTGTATCAGGGAAATTTATAAATGTATAAAAGCATGACATTATATTTTCCTTACCAATTCGAACAGGATGCGGAAAAGTATTTATCAGTTGTCCAGCGCCTTTGTCTTCATTTTGACGTGAGAGTTTAATTTTTTAAAAAGTTCTCTTAGTATAATCCATTATTCATCAATCAATTTATGACTTGAGTTTTAACTCATTTCAGATTGTGCCATGGTGAAAAGGAATGGGACTCCTTCGTATTGAGTTTGACATGGCCGGTTACACTTTGTAAATTCAGTAAACTGTATGTAAGTGCCAATGTTTGTCTTGATATATATATATATATATATATATATATATATATATATATATATATATATATATATATATATATATATATATATTTTATTTATTTATTTATTTATTTAGTCTATATATATATATATATATATATATATATATATATATATATATATATATATATATATATATATATATAGTTAGGGATATTTTTCATGCCAGCACCTATTGCGACACGAGACTCAACCTGCCGCAGTGAGTTTCGAACCCGCGACGCAAGATCAACCCCTTCTTTCGCGACACTAAAGTAAACGCTCTTGCAACCGCGCCATGTGGTAGACATTCTGCTGGTTTTTTTAACTGTCTGTAGCAAAGGAAAAAAAAACTTTAAATTGTACATACCTTTTGATTGTCATTTGCAAAACTATTTTTGTTCAATACTTTCTGAATGTACACACAAATACTTTGAAGTTGATATTAAAAACATGCCTGATAATGAGTTTCTGTTAAAAAATCTAATATAGTTAGAGGGACTAAGTCTCAAACAATCAGTCGGAACTCCAATAGGTTGAAGTGCCCCCCCCCCCCCATTAGCATACGTTTGCATTACTTGTGCAATTTACCCTTATCACCTGTAGAAGGCGTTTTCTACTAATGGAGCATGCTCTACATACGAATAATATCTAAAACGAGACAGGTTATCATCAAACAAGTTAAAAAACAAAAGTATCAAGTCTTGTTTTGAGTCAACAGTAAATGCAAACTCTATGGTTAATACATTGCCCTTGTCAGCTAATATAATCTGATGTCAATCAAAAAATAATGAATTTGAAATGGTGATTCTACTTTTTGTAGGATACTTACTCCTCCATGGTACTTGATCCCATCTCTGAAGTTTAAGAGCTCTGTTCGGAATTTCTGTTGTTCTAGCTAGTTTTTGTTAGTTCACCTGAGCCGAAGGCTCAAGTGAGCTTTTCTGATCAAAATTTGCCCGTTGTCTGTCGTCGTTGTTGTTATAAACTTTTCACATTTTCATCTTCTTCCCAAAAACCACTGTAGCAATTTCAACCAAACTTGCTACAAAGTATCCTTGGGTAAAGGGGATTCAAGTTTGTTCAAATGAAGGACCACGCCCTCTTCCAAGAGGAGATAATATCAAAAATGGTCGATCAAAGTTTTACATAGGAATATATAGGAAAAATATTTAAAAATCTTCTTCTCAAGATCCAAAGGGACAGGAAAGATGAAACTCATGTGGAATCATCCTCATGTAGTGTACATTCAAGTTTTTTTTCAAATCATGACTCCGGGGGTAGGGTGGGGCCACAATGGCCGATCAAAGTTTTACATAGGAATGTAAAGGAAAAATAATTAAAAATCTTCTCAAGAAATGGGGACAGGAAAGATGAAACTCATGTCTGAATCATCCTCAGATAGTGTACCTTCAAGTTTGTTCAAATCATGGCCCCCGGGGATAGGATGGGGCCACAATGGCCAATCAAAGTTTTACATTGGAATATATATGGAATTTTTTTTTAATTTTCTTCACAAGTACTGCAAAGCCATGATAGGTGATATTTTTTTGAAGCATCCTCAGATACTGTAGATTCTAGTTTGTTCAAATCATAACCCCCAGGGATAGGGTGGGGCCACAATTGGGGATCCAAGTTTTACATTAGAATACTCGTACATCTAAAATAAAATAAAAAATTCTTAAGAATAGCAAAAGTTATTATTTAATGTTAGAATTCACTTTTGTAAACCTTGAATTTTGCATTAAACATACGATACGGAAATACAACCTTATCTTTCTAGATCATATTCATCTAAAGCATTGGTGAGATATAAATGTATAATTTATTGTTTCCCTTATCGAATTCTACTTTTAAATGATACAAATAATTGTATCACTCGGGAGATTTCCTATATTAGTGGTAGTCTATGCTATTCAATTGTTTAATTAGTTGGTTCTAAATTCTTCTGTGTGTTTTGAGTACATGTATATTTTGAAAGAAATTATCATTAATTTTGATACATGATTTTGACAATAAATAGAAGTTTGAGGAGTTGAGAAATGATCTCATTACAATTGATTTAGTTTTTTTATTGATTAGAACAAAGATCACCCGAAATGTGTTGTTCCTGCTATGATGTGGGAAATCCACGGGCTATGGTAAGCCAAAACGAAAATGCATGTACTTGTTGATATTTAAAAAAAAATAAGGGATCGAGAGTACATATGGGAAATCCACGGGCTGTGGTAGGCCGTAATTTGTTCAAAACGAAAAAAATTGTTGATATTTTTTAAAAAGAGAAGAGAAGTACATATTTGGGAAGTGGATTACCCATGATATGATCTTATATATTTCGATCTCGTGACGCTCAAAGAAATTTCATTTCAACCTTGTGACATAGAGGGCCGATTTGCTTTTTGTTGTCAATGTTCTATCTTGTTTTATAGAATGTTCTAATCTTCTGGCAATGAAAGACATGATTTGATATGCATCTAAGTATGAAATATTGCTTCATAAATAATGGAAATTGACGATTGAAAAAATAAAAAAAAATATTATACTGTTTAGTTGTCAATATGAAAGACGGCTATGTCACATTTGGAAAAAAAAAAAATGAAAAAATTGCAAGTTAAAAATTACATGTAATTCACGTCAAAAACTTTTCAACTGAGTTTTTTAATTTTTTTTTTTTTTACCTGGAAAGAAGATTTTTCTCTCCCGGTTTTAGCTTCAGTTTTGTTAGATACTGTTTATAATTCTAAAATAGTTCATAAATTGATGACCTATAACAAAGCATTTTTTTTTATAACATAATCAGTTGATTTATTGTTTAATGTTCCTTTTTTCCCCATGAGGAACAACAACGTTTGCACCATTGTGATAAATTCAAGAAATTTGAGGCAATTGGTCTCGCATAAAAAGTTTACAGGAACGAATATCTCCGAATCACATGAACTTTTTTCTTCTTTTTAGAATAATAATATTTATTAGCTCTACTGGTCAGAGATTTCAATGTAACTTGGCACACAAGTAGACTACACTAAGATACATAAAATAGTGCATCAGTTTTTGATTTCGATGAACGGTGTTGCCATGGTTAAATAAAATAGAATTTTCTGTGAAATTCCTTTAAAACGCTACTCCTTCTTCAGTTTGGGTCTGATTTCAATATTACTTGGCACAAAAATAGACTACACTAAGATACATAAAATAGTGCATCGGTTTTTGATTTCGATGAACGGTGTTGCCATTGTTACTAATAGAAATGTCTGTGAAATTCAATTAAAACGCTACTTCTTCTACAGTTTTGGTCTGATTTCAGTATAACTTGGCACACAAGTAGACTACACCAAGATACATAAGATAGTGCATTGGTTTTTAGCTCACCTGAGCCGAAGGCTCAAGTGAGCTTTTCTGATCACATTTTGTCCGTCGTCCGTCCGTCCGTCCGTCTGTCCGTCTGTAAACTTTTCACATTTTCGACTTCTTCTCAAGAACCACTGGGCCAATTTTGACCAAACTTGGTACAAAGCATCCTTGGGTGAAGGGGAATTTAAATTGTTAAAATGAAGGGACATATCCCCTCGCAAGGGGAGATTATCAAGAAAAGGCAAAAATAGGGTTGGGTCATTAAAAAATCTTCTTCTCAAGAACCACTGGGCCAATAAAGCTGAATCTTATGTGGAAGCATCTTGGGGTAGTGTAGATTCTAAATTGTTCAAATCATGACCCCCGGGGGAAGAGCGGGGCCACAATGGGGAATCAAAGTTTTAAATAGAAATATATAGGAAAAATCTTTGAAAATCTTCTCCTCAAGAACCACTGGGCCAGAAAAGCTGAAACTTATCTGGAAGCATCCTGGTATAGTGTAAATTCTAAATTGTTCAAATAATGACCACCGGGGGAAGGGCAGGGCCTCAATGGGGAATCAAAGTTTTAGATAGAAATATATAGGAAAAATCTTTGAAAATCTTCTTCTCAAGAACCACTGGGCCAGAAAAGCTGAAACTTATGTGGAAGCATCCTGGTATAGTGTAGATTCTAAATTGTTCAAATCATGACCCCCGGGGGAAGGGCGGGGCCACAATGGGGAATCAAAGTTTTAGATAGAAATATATAGGAAAAATCTTTGAAAATCTTCTTCTTAAGAACCACTGGGCCAGAAAAGCTGAAACTTATGTGGAAGCATCCTGGTATAGTGTAGATTCTAAATTGTTCAAATCATGACCCCCGGGGGAAGGGCGGGGCCACAATGGGGAATCAAAGTTTTCTATAGAAATATATAGGAAAAATCTTTGAAAATCTTCTTCTCAAGAACCACTGGGCCAGAAAAGCTGAAACTTATGTGGAAGCATCCTGGTATAGTGTAGATTCTAAATTGTTCAAATCATGACCCCTGGGGGAAGGGCGGGGCCACAATGGGGAATCAAAGTTTTCTATAGAAATATATAGGAAAAATCTTTGAAAATCTTCTTCTCAAGAACCACTGGGCTAGAAAAGCTAAAACTTATGTGGAAGCATCCTGGTATAATGTAGATTCTAAATTGTTCAAACAATGACCCCCGGGGGAAGGGCGGGGCCACAATGGGGAATCAAAGTTTTATATAGAGATATATAGGAAAAATCTTTGAAAATCTTCTTCTCAAGAACCACTGGGCCAGAAAAGCTGAAACTTATGTGGAAGCATCCTGGTATAGTGTAGATTCTAAATTGTTCAAATAATGACCCCCGGGGGAAGGGCGGGGCCACAATGGGGAATCAAAGTTTTATATAGAAATATATAGGAAAAATCTTTGAAAATCTTCTTCTCAAGAACCACTGGGCCAGTAAAGCTGAATCTTATGTGGAAGCATCTTGGGGTAGTGTAGATTCTAAATTGTTCAAATCATGACCCCCAGGGGAAGGGCGGGGCCACAATGGGGAATCAAAGTTTTATATAGAAATATATAGGAAAAATCTTTGAAAATCTTCTTCTCAAGAACCACTGGGCCAGAAAAGCTGAAACTTATGTGGAAGCATCCTGGTATAGTGTAAATTCTAAATTGTTCAAATAATGACCCCCGGGGGAAGGGCGGGGCCACAATGGGGAATCAAAGTTTTATATAGAAATATGTAGGAAAAATCTTTGAAAATCTTCTTCTCAAGAACCACTGGGCCAGAAAAGCTGAAACTTATGTGGAAGCATCCTGGTATAGTGTAGATTCTAAATTGTTCAAATAATGACCCCCGGGGGAAGGGTGGGGCCACAATAGGGAATCAAAGTTTTATATAGAAATATATAGGAAAAATCTTTGAAAATCTTCTTCTCAAGAACCACTGGGCCAGAAAAGCTGAAACTTATGTGGAAGCATCCTGGTATAGTGTAGATTCTAAATTGTTCAAATCATGACCCCCGGGGGAAGGGCGGGGCCACAATGGGGAATCAAAGTTTTAGATAGAAATATATAGGAAAAATCTTTGAAAATCTTCTTCTCAAGAACCACTGGGCCAGAAAAGCTGAAACTTATGTGGAAGCATCCTGGTATAATGTAGATTCTAAATTGTTCAAATCATGACCCCCGGGGGAAGGGCGAGGCCACAATGGGGAATCAAAGTTTTAGATAGAAATATATAGGAAAAATCTTTGAAAATCTTCTTCTCAAGAACCACTGGGCCAGGAAAAGTGAAGCTTATGTGGAAGCATTCTGGGGTAGTGTAAATTCTAAATTGTAGGAATCATGACCCCCAGGGGAAGGGCGGGGCCATTATAGGGAATCAAAGTTTTAGATAGAAATATATAGGAAAAATCTTTGAAAATCTTCTTCTCAGGAACCACTGGGCCAAAATAGCTGAAACATATGTGCCCATGGAAGGATCATGGGGTAGTGTAGATTTCAAAATGTCTAAATTATGATCAGTGGGGTAGGGATGGGATGCATTATGTATAACAAGGGGGAAATCTGGTAAAGAACAGAATGGTCACCGCTTCTCAGGTGAGCGATGTGGCCCATGGGCCTCTTGTTCATTTCGATGAACAGTGTTGCCATGGTTACTAAAAATAGAATTTTCTGTGAAATTCCTTTAAAACGCTACTCCTTCTACAGTTTTGATCTGATTTCAGTGTAACTTGGCACACAAGTAGACTACACTAAGATACATAAAATAGTGCATCGGATTTGGATTTCGATGAACGGTGTTGCCATGGTTACTAAAAATATTTTTCTGTGAAATTCCTTTAAAACGCTACTCCTTCTACAGTTTTGGTCTGATTTCAATATTATTTGGCACACAAGTAGACTACACTAAGATACATGGAATAGTGCATTGGTTTTTCATTTCGTTAAAATCAGAAGTGTTGCCATGGTTACTAAAAATAGAATTTTCTGTGAAATTTCTACAAAACACTACTCCTCCTACAATTTTGGTCTGATTTCAATATTATTTGGCACACAAGTAGACTAACTAAGATACAAAGAATAGTGCATCGGTTTTTAATTTCAATGAACGGTGTTGCCATTGTTACTAAAAATAGAAATGTCTGTGAAATTCCTTTAAAACACTACTTCTTCTACAGTTTTGGTCTAATGGCAATGGCTTCTTTTCTCATCATTTGTTATAAGTTCAAACCAGTAGAGCTACAGTCTCGACAGAGACTTCTGGTTACAATAGATTATCTTCTTTATCTTTCATGTTACAGTTAAAAAGATCAATTTGATTTACCATAAACCCAAAAAACAATTTTTGTAAAGATATTTTATAATATAAAGAATTTATACATGTATAAAACTGTTTCCTTGATTTCTGTTTTCAGGCCTTCTTTTAGCAGTGGTGGTCGGTCTCCGGAGAAGTGCAAAATATCGCACAAGTTCCGCAAAGAAGAAATAAAGGTTAGCATTCTATTCCTTTTATTATACCCCCGCTTGAAAAGTGGGTGGGTATACTGTAATCGGTATTTCCGTCCGTCCGTCTGTCTGTTACGCTTTGGGGTACCCATCTCTTATCCGCAACTCCTCTCATACCACTAAGTGAAATTTAGTGAAACTTTCCCAGAATCTTTATTGAATATTGCCATTATGCACCTCCTATTTTACTTTTTGATCCGAAACATATTTGGGGTTTTCCAGGGCAAAACATGGACACTGCCATTATATTCATATGGGAGGCGGGGGGTATCATTTAGTGAGCACATTGCTATCAGTATCTCTAGTTTATGTCTTTGATCAGGGAGAGGTCTTTTTCGTGATTCTGTTTCGACAAATGTTATAGTGTTTGTAAGATCAGTTAGAGTCTCAACGTCCCGCAGTTGGATGTAGGAGATTCCTAACGAAATATATGATTCCCATCCGGGAAATTTACTGTCGCAAAAAACTTCAGTATGTTACTGTTTCAGTTTTCTTCACATTTCAGGGTATATTGAGTAAACTTGAAAAATACTGGCCAGATCAGCTCCCTGGAAAAAATAAATATCAGTTTTGGTAAGGTTTTTTCTTCTTAATCAAGAAAAAAAATTTTTTTTAATTTTTAAATATGGCAGACCACAATTGAGTACAATAAAGAGTTTAGCGCATTCATTAGCGGATAAATATGAAACCGGTTTTAATTAAATATAGGGAACATGAATGGGAAAAGCATGGGAGATGTGCCACAGTTGTGAAGGCTACAGGAAGTGAGCTGAAGTATTTTAACAGAACGATTGCTCTTCGCCAACAATTTGATGTAGACAGGTATTTCGCAGGAAAAACAATGATGGGTTATTCACATGTATTAATACACACTATTTAAAATGTATTCATGAATGTATTTTTAATTTATAAGTCGACCTGTTATTTCCTTTGATGTTTGGAGATCTTTGTGATTATTTTTTTATCATAGGCTCCTTCAAGCCTGAGCATATAATGCGCTTTTCTTGAAAGAAAAAAAGGTTTAACTTACTTTATTTACAACCACTTTTGACGTAAACGGGTTAAGAGGAAATTCGATACCTAGAGTTAAAAAAACATTTCAAATATATGTATGCAATATACATTTCTGACCTTACTTTTTAGTTTTATACTTTCAATCTGATTGAAATCAGATCCTTTGATCCGCTCACAAAGATCGCTACACAAGGATCTGAAGAAACCTCATTGAGGATCATCTCCTGGTGACCTTTCTAATAAAAATATTCATGAAAATTTTGACCAATCAGAGAGATCGTACTTAAGCGACATTCGGGAAAACGAATATAGAAGTGAAAGTAGCTGCGGTGAAAATCTTATCGTTTCGTACAAAACAAAGAGCTAAAAAACAAGACAAAAGCAAGTACTTGTTATATTACTGTACTTTTGGCAGGCTACAGGAACTAGGACACGATTTTTCCATTCGTGTATCATTGCGCCTTTCACTTCTGTAACTGAATTCCGAGATACTTTCCAATTCTCTAAAGTGAACATTTGATTGGATAATTCTAAGGTCACCGGGAGATGACCCTGAATGGGGTTTCTTCAGATCCTTGTGTAGCGATCTATGTGAGTGGATTCTGATTTTAATCAGATTGTTATACTTTTTACCTCAAATCAAAATTGGCTTTTTCAAATTCATAAAAAATTAAGATATTAAATTTCATAGTAAAATCTCGAACCTCAAAGGTTTTATGCTCACCTGATCTGAAAGCTCAAGTCAGATTTTCTGATCACACATCGTTCGTTCGTCTGTAAACTTTTCATTAGTTTCAACTTCTTCTCAAGAACCACTGGGCCAGTTTTAACCAAACTTGTTACAACGCATCTTTTGGTGAAAGGGGGTTGGGGGGTTAAAACTGATAAGAAAGCTCTAAACATTAACAAATAGTGCTTTTTGGACCCGGAGAAAAATATTTCATGTAAAGATATGCATATTGAGACTATTTAATTCATTTCAACATAAGGTACCTGCCTTAATTCTGCAGGGAAAATGTTTGATAAATTGATGGACTTTGCGTGAACAGAAACTAACATACAGAAAATTAATGGAAATAATGAATTCAATTAATCAATCACTTATTCTTGGTCTAATGTAATGCTAAGGCATATTTTAGTATATTAAAGATTGTGCAATTTACTGTAAATGATATTTTTTCTATCTCATTTCTAAGGGCAGATCATTCTAGCCGCATAAAACTACCCTACAATTAGAACTCTTTAGTTTGCAGTGTTAATAGAGCTTCCTTAAAAGGAAGGGACAAGCTCCCTTACAAGGGGGCATGATAAAGGAAAGTTAAAAATAGGATGGGGTCCTTAAAGGCCCACTGGGTCAGAAAAACTGAAACTTATGTTAAGCATCCTGGGGTAGTGTAAATATTTTTTCTTCAGCTGGTATTCCTTGTATTCTGTCGAAATTCTAGAGCTTAAAAAATGTGTAAAATCAAAATCTTTGTATTATAAATCAACCTAAGAAAGGTTTCTTGCTTTTGTATTATTTTTTTGCGGATTATTTCGACACGGCATCAATGAGACACTCATTCAATAACTTTCGACTCAAGGTCGTTTTGTAATCCACCCAACCCCCACAATCATCGGCGGACTCAAGAAATGCCTTATCCCTTGATGCTTACTAATATGACCACACGGCTGACTGGAGGTACATTTCCCAAGTATTGCATTAGTCTGAAGTCGCAATTAGAGCATCGTTGTTCAAAACTGGGGACGGCATTGCCACAATTTTTTTTTGTAAATTTGAGTGGTCAAATGACTTTTGCTGTGAACGTCCAGTTCCAGAATATCCCGTCTTAAA
Organism: Saccostrea cuccullata; assembly: GCF_032062105.1. Taxonomy (NCBI): domain Eukaryota; kingdom Metazoa; phylum Mollusca; class Bivalvia; order Ostreida; family Ostreidae; genus Saccostrea; species Saccostrea cuccullata. Next base: position 4,410 of record NW_026929545.1, on the reverse strand, counting down.
CTTTGTTGCATTCAGTCTTTGTATTTATTATGCAATGTAGTATCTAAGGTGTGTAATTTTACTTCAACAGGATGTTGTCTTCAGCTGGTGTCAAACCTGGAAAGTCATACAAGGTAAAGATGCAGTAAATAAGTAAATATTGGGGGGGGGGGCCATCCAAAAAGCCTTAAGCTTCTAATTTGTAAAAACCTAATCAAATTAATTGCCATTAAGGGTGAAGTTCCTGCTGCGAGGGAATGCTCCGCTGGGCGGAGCTCTTTTTTTTTGATTGCTTGTGGTTAACCGTTACTCTCCGTACTCGGTTTAAGTTGGTCTCCACGTACTGTAGTGGGATTTGAACTGGCGACGTTCAAGATAATCTCCTTGCCAGCAGACGCTCTAGCCACTGCGCCTCACCGCGGTGACTTATTTCTTGATACATTATTATGGATAAATTTTCGATGTGATTTTTTCTAGGTTATCCGTGTTGTATCAAACGCAAGAATTCCAGAGTTTCACTGTCTTTTCCCTCTCCAGGGTTGTGACTTTTATATCTAATGCAAACACGTTGGTCCCTGAAAATTACTTGTTTACAGTTTATTTCACGCAGAATATGCTCCACCCAAAATCTCAGGCGGAACGAGCTCTTTAGAAAACGGCCTTCGGATGTATATAAGGGTCGTTGGACGTTAACCGAGGCTCTTACTTGTAGGATAAACTAATCATGTTCAATTGTTGTGATAATGCTGTGTAGCAACCTCTAATGATAAAACGCCGCTTAATGATACAAATAGCATTAAGCGTTGCAGTTGCAACGCTTAATGCCATCAATTATTGCATTAATAGCTGACATTATCAACCGCTAATGCTAAATCGCCGCTTAATGATAGAATTATATCATTAAGCGTCACACATGCAGTGCAACATCGACGCTTAATGAAACAAGCAAATATCGACATATTCGACGCTTAATGATACACACTAGTGTATCATTAAGCGTTGCAGTTGCAACCCTTAATGATATAAAATTTAGAAATCGTTTGTAATTTCTAAGAGAAACACACATCCACCTTTCCTGAACAATGAAATATCACTTATCAAAATATTTATAAATGCCCTTGTGCTATATAAATGGTAATTATTGAAGTTTTACTGTGTTTTCTATCTAGTCAAGGGAACGTCTTAAAGCCCCGGATGTTTAAGAGACAGACAGACAGATAGCTGGAAGAAAGAGATACAATCAAAGGGATAAATAAACTGATATTCAAATCCTTTTAAAAGATCCATTTTTCCCTGAAAATACAGAAGCATACAAGCAATTAAATTCCTTTTAATTTGATACAATGATTTTTAATGATTTTAACCTAAAATATACAGAATATATTTAAATGTTCCAAACTTTTTATTTTAGATTTGATACAGTTTAACGCATGTCACTGTTTACGTTTCAGATATACGTATCGAGAAATAAATTCATAATTTTCACTATAATTGTATTTTTAATCTGCTTTGTTTCTCCAAATTTCGAAAAAGAGAGACATCAATATTGACAATTTATGTTTAAGTATATAAAACACAAAGAATACAAATGAATGCAATACATTGAATAATATACATGTATTATTCTGAGAAAAAGATTCATTTATTCTTTATTTGTTATCAATTTTACTTAAATACTTGAATACATTACTGTGGCATAATTATTTTACAATCAATTTTGAAAACTAGTACATGTAAATAATTATCAAATTATAAAAAAAATATGTCGAATGAAATTGATGAAGCTGATTTTTTTAAAATTCTAAATGACGCATACTTCATTTTGTAGTATATTTTCCTGTCTGTCTTTCCGTCTGTCTGTAAACAATTTTTAAAATGCTACTCCTCCTGCTGTTTTGGTCTGATTTTTAAAATAACTTGGCACACAAGTAGACTACACTAAGATACTTAATTTCTGTATCGGTTTTTGATTTCAGTGAACGGTGTTGCCTTATTTACTAAAAACAGAAATAATAGAATAAAATGCTACTTATTCAAAAGTTTTTGTCTGATTTCAAAATAACTTAGCTCACATGTTGACTATACTTAAAGATATCGGTTTTTGATTTCGATGAACGGTGGTGCCGTGGTTACTAAAATAGAAATTTCTGTGAAATACTTTCAAAATGCTAATCCACCTACAGTTTTGGTCAGATTGTAATATAATTTGGCATGCAAGTAGACTATACTGGCATACACTATTATCAGTTTCGTGTTTTTGATTTTGTTGATTGATGTTGCCATGGTAACTAAAATTGACAAGAGGCCCACGGGCCTTATAGGTCACCTGAGCATTATGCAACAACTTTCCAGTTACAGTGTATTGAATTTGATTCATGTTTTAAGCCAGATGCTATATGGCATTCACAATTTTGAAAGGGCACCATTGATCATCATAACAATAAACTTAACAGTTGCTTAGCATGGTTACTGAATACCCATATGCAGGGTAGGGGAACAAAAATGCACTCCAACTAATCAGTAATATTCAGCAATAATCAGTAGTGCCCCTAACACGGTGACATAAACCCCTGAACCTAGGTCCAAACATTGCACAAATTTTTAAAAGGCACCCTTAAAATTGCCTATCAAAAAAATAAATAAATGTTTTATAAATACAAAGGAGCAGATTTCAAACAATAAATTCATTTTTCAGTATATAAGTAGAGCCCCCCCCCCCGCCCCTGACCCTGGGGCCTTAAAATACACAATTCTGCAAGATTAGGGCCCTTGCTCATCATAACTATATAGGTAGTTCATCTACTTCATTCCCAGAGACAGAGAAGAAAATTTTCAAAGATTTAATGAATTTTCACTATGTAATCAATAGAACCCCCCCCCCCCCCCCCCCCCCCCCCCCCCCCCCCCCCCCAACACCAGATCCCTTGACCCTGGGGCCATAAAATTCACAATTTTGGTTGAGGCACTCCAGCTCATCATTACTATGCACTTAGTAAGTTTATTTAATACCTAGGAGCAGAGAAGAAGATTTTCAAAGAATTCATGTATTTTCACCATATAATCAATAGAGCCCCCCCCCCCCACACCAGATCCTTTGACCCTGGGGCCATAAAATTCACAATTTTGGTTGAGGGCACTCCAGCTCATCATAACTATGCACTTATTTAGTTTAATTAATACCTAGGAGCAGAGAAGAAGATTTTCAAAGAATTCATGTATTTTCACTATATAATCAATAGAGCCCCCCCCCCAAACACCAGAACCCTTGACCCTGGGGCCATAAAATTCACAATTTTGATAGAGGCACTCTTTCTCATTATAACTCTGCACTTAGTTAGTTTATTTAACACCTAGGAGCAGAGAAGAAGATTTTCAAAGAATTCATGTATTTTCACCATATAATCAATAGAGCCTCTCCCCCCAACACCAGAACCCTTGACCCTGGGGCCATAAAATTCATAATTTTGGTAGAGGCACTCTTCCTCATCATAACTATGTATTTAGTTGGTTTATTTAATACACAGGAGCAGAGAAGAAGATTTTCAAAGAAATAATGCATTTTCACTGTATACTTATTTAGCCCCGCCCTAGCACTAGAACCCCTGACCCCAGGGCCATGAATTTCACAATTTTGGTAGAGGACTCAATGCTGATTACAATCATGCAAATAGTTTGACTGCTTGATGTCCAGGAGTAAAGAAGAAGATTTTTAAAGATTGCATTAATTTTAGTGGTTTTGGCCCCACCCCTCAGGCCCCAGGGGGGCAGGGATCATGAAATTCACAATTTTTGTTCCCTTCACCCATAGATGCTTTGTGCCAAATTTGGCTGAAATTGGTTCAGTGGTTGCAGAGAAGAAGCCGAAAATGTTCAAATGTTAACACACGACGGACGACGCACGACGACGGACGAAAACGGATAGCAATAGGTCACCTGAGTTTACTCAGGTGACCTAAAAATTCTGTAAAATTTTATTGAAAGCTATTACTACAGTTGTAGTTTTATCGCAATCTTGCCACAAAAATAGACTTAATTAAGGATCGTCACTCTATTTATTGCTTTTATTAAGTTTTAAGCTCCAACTGCTACTTTTTTCTACTTTAATAAGTAAATACAAACGAGTAGAGCTACAGTCTCGAAAGAGAGATATTTTTTTCTTTCGATATATACGACTAAGTTTACATCTGACTAATATTAAAATGAAATAGATTAAAATGAATAGTTCTTTTTTCGGTACAAGAGATACCCTCTCTATTAATGCATGTACTAGTATTCATTTCTGGTACATTATTCTTTTAAAGAAATGGTCCTGTTCCTATAAAAAATGTTGGAACCTTTTTCTGAATCCTAACCTTGAAATATAATGAAATATTAAGAATAGGAATCAAAACATAATTACATCAAAGTTTCAAAGTCTTTACTATTGTTAAT